>NC_083874.1:92169145-92486020 GCF_032452875.1 Bos javanicus
TTCTGATTTTTCCAGAAATGAAGTTCTCTTGGATTGCACTCTCCTCCTATTCATTGACGTACTGAAATATTAAAACTTGCTTCTTGCAAGTGTAAATCATAGATATTTTTAAAGGAAGACACAGTAATTTGATTAAGCTACATTGCTAAAATTAATTTGAAACTAGCAAAAATTCTAAAACATTTTTGCTATAGCAATTATGGGGAATTGTATGTATCTCTTGACAAGTTTTCAAACTGAACAGAAATATCTGTCTTGTTAGAGATTTTTTTTAAATGTCCTAGCTAAGTTTTCCTTAATTATTTCTCCCCTTCTGTCAGCTGTGTTATTGCCCTACTGGTTTAAAGGTTAAACAAAGTACTAGATCTGTCAAAGTGAGTGAAACCACCTGGTGAGGAGCTATCAAAAGGTAATCAGGACTAATAGGTACATAATGGCTATCAGGGTCCTGTTTGCACTCAGATACATCACCACAGACAGAAGGCAGCTTTCACTGACGCCCTTGTTAAAGAAAACGAGCAATCCAGACATTCTGTGGTTCAAACTGCCTGAGCAGACAGATCTCACTTTCTTTCCCCACGCCCAGGATCAAAAGCTGATAAAACTCTGAAAGTAATAGAATGAAATTTGCGTTTGTGTGGTGAAACTATTTTTTCAGATTAGAAATTGCAAACTGTGTCCTTAACTTGTGCTAATTTTAAAATTAAAAGAATTACCACAAAAGATACAGGCTTAGTTCAAGATACCTGATCACCTAGTTCTCTCTCCTAGGTCCTTTTAACGCAGCATTTTATACCAATTCCTGATTTAAGCAAAATAAACCAGATAAAGGGAGAAAATACGAAAGCATAGATAAATAAATCTTATAAGGTACGTGGAGTCCAAAATTATTCTCCCTACATTTTTTAAAAAACAGTTTCATAAATCACTGCTTTTCTTAACCAACTAAAAAAATGTAAGCTCCAAGTCTTATTAGCTGTTTCCTAGAACAACATCAACATTATAACTGCTGGCTGTGTGTGATTTTAGTGCTTCATCATTTTGACAATTATCTGTTGTGGCTTAAGTGCCTACAAAGCTTAGTATAAACAATAATGCAGGGCATCAAAGCATTTATTTACTATGTGGTGAAACTAATTCTTAGTAGGTCTTGCCAGAGCTGACAGGAAATAAAATCTAAGATACATGCAAGAAACAATGAGCCTCTCATAACAACAGTTGAATCTTTTGGAGGCCAGTGAGTAAGCTCTGAAGAAAGATTTTTCTTTTGTTTTTCTGAAGATTTATTTTTAAGTATATGTATCCATGCATCCTAGAGTTTAGCATAATTCTCATGAATAATAATGACACCACATGTAACTTCATTTAAATTAAGTAAAAGTTCAAGGACGTCCTTGGCAATCCAGTGGTTAAGACTCTACCTAACAATGCAGGGGGTATGGGTTCGATCCCTGGTAAGGGAACTAAGATCCCACATGCTGCACTGTGCAGCCAAAAATTAAAATATAAATTAATTAAGGTTTATACAGACTGCTTTAGAATCGAGATCTAGGGAAATGGCAGCATAGGAAGCTTTCAGAGAATATTTTGAGTTCTTCCACTAGGTTGCCCATGCCAGGAAATTTTTTTCAAATAAAATGATCTCAACAAATCAGAGGCCAAAACAAGTAATAAAAGGAGAAATACCTAACAGCACCAACTCTTTCCCATCCCATCCCACCACATTTTGGAGATTTCAGAAAAACAAATGCAAATTAAAGCTGTGGTAGCTTTAATGTGTCAACCCACGTCCTGAGCCTCAGATCACTCTCCAAGTCAACATACTTCCAAGAGACAAGACTTTTCCATTGTTGTGTTATATTTTATAATGGAATCAAAACCCTAAGGTTCCTTCTAACCGGTTAAGCAGAACGCTTTTAAATACATTTTGTTCTGTTGTGTTTCCAAGGAACTTCCACTTTGTTTGAAACCTGATTTAAATTAGCCTTTCCAAGCTTCTCACAAGAAGGTCAAGATCTTTATCTCAGAAAGTTTGGGGATTTTTCCTGGTAGAGTCACTGACAATTCTCCTTCATCAGATCAAAACCCCAAGTGACAGGTTCATTCTTCGATTCTGTGCTTAACTTAGACAATATAAATTTCTTAGATCTGATTAGAATTTACCACACACACAGAATCATGGGTCAGCATTACAGACAAATTTTTTAAAAAGTCTCCTTGTAAAAATAGAAATCAACTTCAGATCTTTCTCAAAATACAGGAAAATCTACATAGAAAAAAGATCACTAATTATGGTTATCTTATTAATTTATATTGACCAAATATGGGTTGTTGGTTTTTTTTTTCTCCTCTCTATCTAAGCATGTGTGGAACTACACACCTATGACGGACAGTCCTAATATTTAAGATGAATAAAAATTAATCTATAAGATGAAATAGAAAAGGGATCAAACATCTGTCTACTATACCAAAATATTTCATGGAAGAGGCTGTTCTGGAGTGCAAAATCCCCACTTACTTTATAGGGTTATAGCTGTGATCTTTTGAGAGTTAATGATGATACTCAAATGTAAGTTCCCTGGGGAATCTGTCACTCATTTCCACTTTGGTGTGAATTAGTTTATTAGTTGCATGGTTCTGAGGAAATGGAATTAAGACATGTATGCTAGGGAAAGGTCAAAAGAAAGATTTTTCCTAAGAACTGTGGGCTTGGGTGGCCACCTCACTGAAGAGAGGGTGCAGTAGCTCAGCACACGGGGTGCAAATTGACTATAGATTGGAAAAGGAGTCTACAGTAAAATGAGGCAATGATTTATGAAAAACAAATCCATCCACCTCATATTATGTCCTGTCACTATGTAAAGTTTTTTTCTCTTTCTCTTTGCATATGCATCAATCTAGATATATACATATATGACTCAGACAAGAAACACATGAATATTTGTACTTTCACAATATTTTTATTTTCATGATTATTACTTGCAAATATCTTTCTTGATTATACCTGTGAAGTAATTTATATGCAAATAACAGTCACATTATATAGGCCAACAAGTCTATTTCTCTCCTAAAATAACACGCAAGTTTATTCCTAGCTCTCTCGCCTTTTGGAAAGAAATCAGTTATTAATATATATATGCCAGTACTTGTTGACATGAACTCAAGTTTTATAAAAGGTAGTGAGTTAGTCAAGGAATATATTCTGATTTAAAACATTTAAATCCAATTACAGATACTCAGGAAACACTATTGACTGGTGATTTTTTTCTTAAATCGTATCTCAGATACTCACTTATAAACAATAAATTCTCTGTTAGGAAAAAAAAACACCTATTGCACCATTCATGGATTTATTTTATTAATATGTTATTAATATTAATAAACTACTAATGTCAGCCTACCTTCAATAACATTTCTTTTTATTTCAAAATGTTTGAAATCACTTTGAAGCTTTAATCGTCTCAACGTTCTTTACTATTTCCTGTAAAGGATTTCAACACATCAAAACCGCTGACTTCTGAAACACGGAGGTGTTAGGGAGATATCACGTTAAATATGAAACAGTTTCCTTAGTGACAACTGCACTGAAAGTATGTGTATCACAATATTTTTCACTGAATCTCACCTACTTCCACCACTCTGCAGTGTTTCAAAAAACAGGAACATACTGACAATACAATTTTATTACCTACTCAGAGGTCACATTATATGTCATGAAACTCATTGAGAATAACTCATAGTCAATCTTCTTATTGCTGAGTGTAAGTTCTGAGGAAGAGGGAGAAACAAAACAGGCAAGCAGCTGAACGTGTTTCACAGATAAGTCTCTCCAGAATATTGGTCAGTTTATAACAATTGTGCATGTGTGTGTGCTAAGTCACTTTAGTTGTGTCTGACTCTCTGCCCTATGGACTGTAGCCTGCCAGGCTCCTCTGTCCATGGGATTCTCCAGGCAAGAATACTGGAGTGGGTTGCCATCCCTCTAGGGGATCTTCCTGACTCAGGAATCAAACTGGCCTCTCCTGCATTGGCAGATGGGCTCTTTACCACTAGCACCACCCGGGAAGCCCTTGTAACAGTTAAACAACATCAAAAGATCTGAGGCTTAAGTACAGAGAGCCCAGAGCAAACGAGCTCAAGTTATAAATGGAATCACTTCTATATATCAAACATAAAAAAGCAGAGGGTGAGGGAGAGCTTTTACGGAACCAAAAAAAAAAGTACAAAGGGTTTTATGTATTTATTTTGAAATGGCCCTTTCCCTGTCCTTTGTCTATAATGTTCTCATTGGCACTACCCCTGGATTGACTTCGGAAAGTCTGCTGTTGTCATTGGGGGAAAAAAATTTGCCACCTGTAAGCCATTATGCCTGGGATGAAAATCAAGCCTGGAAACTGCCAATGGTTCTATGTTTAATTTTAAATGAGAAGAGAACAAGTCAGAGGCAGAGAGTGACTCAATGAGTCCAAGACTCAAAAAAGAACATTTGGGACCCCATGCATTTAATCAGTACCACAGTGCGGCTTGAGCTGACACCTGCAGAACGTGTTGCTTCGTCATTTGTCCTCCAGTAGAATAAATAGAACCTCTGGAAGTAAAGCTACAGGGATTGGAACTATAAAACCATGGCAATATTAATATTTAATCAACAAAAGCATAATTATATCATTACTTTGCAAGATGAGATTATTCCTATATTTAGAAAAATATCCCAATTTGCCATCTCCAATCATCTGAGTTAAAACTCAAAATCAAAAGTTTCTACAATTTTTTCAGCCTATTGGAATGGTAGGGAGAGGTAGAGTCTAGTGGTGGGATTTTAATAGCTTCTGGAATGCTGAGTTTCTATGTGTGATAATTGCCCTGTCATCAAATATAATTGCTCATGACTTGAAAAACAGTAAAAAGACTATTGTATAAAACATTTATACAGAAATTAAAACAAGTCAGAGCAAAGAGCAATTTTACAACTTCTCTTGTGTCAAGCACTTCAAAAATTGCATTTGCACTTTAATTCTACCTCAGTTGCACATAGAAATTATGAAATCAGCTTCCAGCCATCCTTATTATCTAGCGTGGGGTCTCAGAGGTGTCCCAACAAAATGGATTTTAAAGTCTGCTAAGTGCATTGCAGGAAATTGATCCAAATTAAATGCCTCTATTACACAGTGACCAATGTGTATCTCTATTAAACTTGTTAATGAAGATTTTAGAAATACTTTGAAATATTCTGGTATTTGGGGGCCTCATTTACAGAGAAATCTTTCCAAGATTTGTTCCATATTCGTAATACAAACCACACTTAGAAAAACTAATGTCCTCATTTAAAGTAAAACATCTGACATTTAGCAAAATATCACCACTCAGTAAAATATCCAACATTCAGCAAGGTCTTCAGTAGAGTTGATAGCTACAAGAAATATGTTTCTTCCTCTTATTACTCAAATCACTTTCCAAGGAAACACTCTAGTCTTCATCTCTCTCCTGTCTCCAGAACTTTTCTCCATCAATTACTCTTATTTGTTGATTTCTTCTTCATCTCTACTGCTTCGTTCCCCATTGATTATAAATAAAAACCAGTTTCTTTCCTCAATAGAAAATCACTGAAAACAGGTATTTAAATGAATATTTGTCCACAAAAGTTTATAGCAGCTCTATTCACAATAGCTAAAGGGAGAAACAACCCACATGTCCATCAACTAATATAACAGATAAACAAAATGCTGTATATCCATATAATGGAATACTATTCAGCCCTAAAAAGGAACAAAGTGCTGATACACTCTACATGAGATAAACCTCAAAAACATTATGCCAAGTGAAAAGTCAGACACATTGTGTATAACTCTATGTATATGTATTATCCAGAATAGATAAGTCCGTAAAGACAGAAATAAAAGTGGTGTCAGATCCAAGGAAAGCAGGGAGCAGGGAAAACGGGAATAATCACTGAAACTGAAAGTGAGTCACTCAGTCATGTCCGACTCTGTGACCCACGGACTGTAGCCTGCCCAGCTCCTCTGTCCCTGGGGTTTTCCAAGCAAGAATGCTGGACTGGTTTGCTATTTCCTACTCGACCCAGGGATCGAAGCTAATTACTACTTTGTCCTACTCACCAAATCCCTAGGAACACCTCTTGTGTCTTTAGTACACTAGACTCCAAGTCTCTTCAAAGTGGGAACTGTGTCTGTCTTGTTCACTCATTATTTCTCAGTACCTAGCATAGTTTGTAGAAAGTAGGTGCTTAATATTTATTGAATTGAAGTTTATTAGAAATTTCTTTTTTCACTTTCCTGCAGCATCTGACACTTTTGAGAACTCTCTCCCTTCCTGACTCTCATGCCATCACCAGTCTGGATTCTGCGTCACCCTGCGCTGGGTAATTTTTCCTTTCCCTGCACCTTGAACCTTGCCTTGACGTCCCAGGAATCCATCCTCCCTGTATCCTGGTCTCATTTTTTTTTTTTTAACTCTACATGCTCACCCCAAGCAATTTTTCCCACCTTCCCACTTGCATCTACTATTGATCAATCTTGATTTTGTCACTTATCACCTTAATCAATATTATTCATCTTTCAGATCCCAGGTCAGTCATAGCTTCCTTGGGAAAGCCAACTCTGAGACCCTTCTCACCGGCCTTGAAAGAAAGGGTTAGCTATCCTTTTCTTGTTTCATTTCTAATTTACGTCACTGTATACGCATCCCTTTATGGACTTACCACATTGAAAGGCATTTTATTCTTTATTGTCTTTCTCTCCACCTAAGCTTCATAAATGAGGATGAGGATTACATCTTACTTAGTACTCTACCTCCTGCTGCTGCTAAGTCGCTTCAGTCATGTCCGACTCTGTGCGACCCCATAGGCGGCAGCCCACCAGGCTCCCCCGTCCCTGGGATTCTCCAGGCAAGAACACTGGAGTGGGTTGCCACTTCCTTCTCCAATGCATGAAAGCAAAAAGTGAAAGTGAAGTCGCTCAGTCGTGTCCGACTCTTAGCGACCCCATGGACTGCAGCCCATCAGGCTCCTCTGCCCATGGGATTTTCCAGGCAAGAGTACTGGAGTGGGTTGCCATTGCCTTCTCCAACTCTACCTCCAGTGCCTAACATATATTGAAAAACTGGTTAACAAATGATTCTCATGTCTCCTGGATTATGACAAAAAACCCTTGAAATCTGTCCTTCTTCACCCAGTTTTCACCCCTCCCAACCTAACATCCTCAATGCCACCAGAGATAGCTTTCTGAGCAGATCACATTATGGAACTGCTTAAAATCATCAGTTCCTCTTCATCACCTACACAGTCAAGAATAGACAACTTCAAATAACATAGAATATGCTCCAAGACTTGATTCCTACTCATCTTTCTAGCAGTATCTTCCATCACTTTCCATCAACATAGTTTACTGTCCATCAACATACTTTACTGTCCATCCTAGATCAGACTAGTCTTTGCTTACAAAACCTACAAAGTTCTTTTCTGCCTTGACATCGGCACATGTTCTTACAAAACTTTTACTCATCTTTCAAGACCCAACACAAAGACCCCAATCTCTTTGAGGCGTTTCCCTGCCTTTTCAGAAAGAGTCTCTCCCTCTCTGTTCACTCATAGAATGCCATCACAATGTATTCTAATTATCATTTCACAGTGATCACATTATAATTATTTCTTTCTAAGGCTTTCTCCTCACTCTCTAAAAACCAGCCCGTTTTGTACAAGCCTTCTTGGCTTCTATCTCAGTGCTGGATATAGACTAGATGCTCAATGAATGTTTGATGAATGAATGAGTGTATGTGTGTATACATACATGTATTTATTTACATATATACATATATATAATACATTGAATATGAAAGTAAATTTGATTATATTTGATTTAAAATATATTTGTAATTTAATACATCTGTGAATTTCTTAGTAAGTGTTACACATTCTGAAATAGTTATTAAGGGATTCACACTATGGACAGATGGTAAAGAATAACTGAGAATCCTGAAGGATACATATGCGCTCACACATCTTCCTTCATCCTCTCTGCCTCGCTTCTGCCTTCCTGGCCCCACCAAGCCTGTCACTTTTCATCTTCCCACCCTGCCAATTCCCATGATCAGAGAAGGCAAACTGGAAAGGGTGCCATTGGAGAGGGTAGGGAGTACAGAAGGGCCATGAAGTCTCAGAGGCTTAGAAAGTACACTGGTCTATATGTTTTTAAAAAGCAAATGTTATAAAGCACCCCTATTAACCAATCCTGACAGCTAATGAGTTTCCCAATGTTCATCTATAAGATAAATCATAGATTAAGACGTGCAGCAAATTTCACAAGGAAAAAAAACAAGCACTCCATATTTCCCATCTTGTCTTTGCCTGCTTTGACTTACATGCATGTTGGTTTTTCCCTCTAACACCTTTGGAAAGAGTGGTCATTTTTGTCTGTTGTCTGTCAGTTTTTCTACCTGTGATACTTTATTACTCACAAAATAGTTGCTAATGATCGGAATATAAAGTCGTATGCC
The DNA here is from genome assembly GCF_032452875.1 of Bos javanicus. NCBI lineage: Eukaryota > Metazoa > Chordata > Mammalia > Artiodactyla > Bovidae > Bos > Bos javanicus. The sequence continues at coordinate 92,177,657 of NC_083874.1, forward strand.
TTGAAAATATTTCAGTAGCACTCTGTATAATCTGAATTTAAAGAAAGTCCTTTTTGTTCGTCAAATAATGAATGTTATCATGGCTATTATAGATGATATAAACATCCAAGAAACAATATTGTTATCTAGGAATAAGATACATTAGGAAAAAATACTATTAATAATAATTAGAAGATCTCTTCAATGATTGGGGGGCTTCCCTGCTGTCTAAGTGGTAAAGAATCCACCTGCCAAGCAGGAGACACAGATTCGATCCCTGGGTTGGGAAGATCCCCTGGAGAAGGAAACGGCAACCCACTTCAGCATTCTTGCCTGGGAAATCCCATGGACAGAGGAGACTGGCAGGCTATAGTTCATGGGGTCGCAAAAGAGTCAGACACAACTTAGTGACTAAATAACTACATCAATTATTTTTTAATACATAATTGAGATACCAAAAAATCTAAAGTCATCTGGATATGAAAACCCAAAGATTATTTTCAGAGATAGAAATCAGGATAAAGCAATCAAATTATCAGATGGTTAGGAAAACACATCATCACCAATTCCATTTATTTGTTATTAATGAACTATATGCAGAGTGGAAAAGCCCATCTATTTAATAATTTAGACCAGAAAGAAACACTAAGATTTAGAAGAAAAGTTTGAATATCCAAGTAAATGTCTTGGGAAGCAATCTTGAAAAGTAAGGCTTAGTTATTTTTATTATTATTAAGCTTTCAATACATTTTTAATTACAGTCAACAAAAATTAATATATGTTTTGTCATTTTTTTTCACGTTTAAATACCACCACCACCAACAGCAACAACAGCAAACACAAATAATCATGGCACCCTGGCCTCCCAAATCTGATATTGCCCTGGAGTGGTCAATTCAAACCTATGGCGAGGACCATAGATCAAGGTGGCATAACTACTAAATAAGTTCCACAAATGAGACTATTGAAACAAATAATAAAAGCAATAAAATTAGATTTATTTCTGAGCAGTGAGAATGAAAAGCAGGAAGGAGATGCTATGAAACTGAATTTCAGATCAACCTATTATAGATGAGGGGGACTTGGTGCCATGTGATATTCCCTTAGACCCTAGATCCTTAACTTCTATTACTGTGAAATCTTCAGTTCTTTAAAATACAGTCACACCATTTTTTTTTCAAGATTAATATATAAAAGAGTAAAAGATTGCTCCTGGGCTAGGACCCTGTAAGCTAAATTTCAGCCTGGAGCACACTTTTATAGCTGAGTTATAAACCTTTGAAAATAGGTGTTTAGAATGGAAATGTTAAGAGACCCCTAACTGTAGTGGCACAAATAGTCCTGGCATCATTCATCTAAAAAAGGTGTATAGGCAGCTATCATATTAAAGTGTACACTTCAGATAAAGGAGCCTGACGGAGGTCAGGCTGGATTCTACCAAGGATTTAATGGTCCTTCAGAAAAAAGTTACAGTGATGGGTGGCGGGGGGTGGAAATGGGTCAGGGAACAGAGGGAAAGAAAGGTTGACATACTATTTGGATGTTATTTTTTTCCTGAAGTGTCATGGAAATGTCTTGAGACAAACTGAGTTAACTAGAACTGCCGGCATCAAATAATGACAGGAATTATTACATTGTCATGAAAATTTATTGCTCTTAAATCATTCAAAGCTATTCAACATATTATTTAAATAAAGCTATGTTGCCTTATAAAAAAAAGCATTTTTTGATCCGGAACACATTATGTCCATATACCTATAGGAGAAAACAAATTTCATATGTACAGTAATTGAAATAAAATAATGGAGCATTTAGAATCTTCTAAGATCATCTACCTGTCTCTGTTTCCTGTTTGGAAATGAATTTTTATGTTCTTAAAGGTAGAAGTTCCATGATAAGTTGTGCCTAGTTTACATCATGTCTTTTAATATGGACTATATTTTGCAATATACCCTCTTGCTCCCAAATATATCTTTGCTCTGATATACTTTAACTCCTCCCTGAAGTTTCCATGGATTCTCAGAAGGCATAATTCTTTAAAATAATTTTTTTCTGGGCAGATAACAGAATAATTTGGTTTAGAACAAGATAAATCTATGCACAATATCAGAGAACATGATTACTGAGAACATAATGTGAAAGCAGTGTATGGTATGTATGTATGGTATGTATGGTAGCCAAAATCAGCAATTAGAATTCAAATACTTACAGGATTAAATCATCATTTTCTTCTATAACCTTTTTTTTTTTTTTTTTGCTAAGTCACTTCAGTCGTGTCCGACTCTGTGTGACCCCATAGACGGCAGCCCACCAGGCTCCCCGTCCCTGGGATTCTCCAGGCAAGAACACTGGAGTGGGTTGCCATTTCCTTCTCCAATGCATGAAAGTGAAAAGTGAAAGTGAAGTCGCTCAGTTGTGTCCAACCCTCAGCGACCCCATGGACTGCAGCCTACCAGGCTCCTCCAGCCATGGGATTTTCCAGGCAAGAGTACTGGAGTGGGGTGCCATTGAGCATTACCTTGCCCAAAGGAAGAAGAAGTGAAGAGGAGGAGCAGGAGAATTCATCTGATTTGATGGACAGATTATTTCAGATACATTAAACAGATACAGAGAAGTCTCTGAAGTTACCACACAAGGAGTGGCAGATTCAAACTCAAAGAGAAGACTCTGAACCTCTTGTAGTTGTTCCTCATACAGTAACAAGTTGGTGGAACTGGTAGGTCCACTAAATACATCTAGGTACATTAACTCTCTGGTTCAATTAAGAAAATTTAAGTTTGTGAATCCCTATTTTTAAAAAATATGTAGAAAATTTGAATTATGTGATTTCTGTTAAATATCCAAACTGAGGTTTTACAGAACATCCTCAGATTAGAGGAAGAAAACATCAATCATGTTCCTTGCATCTTGGGGACTGATCTTTCAAGTGCATTTTCATAGCTGATTGGCAAATTCCACAAATTTATATTTGAAAATACAGTAAATCCTTCTAGCGTAAATATCATATGTACATACAGTACATTAATATTTCCAAAACTAACTTCTTGAATCACTTGAATAATAAATTTAAAAAACCTGTTGTCTGACAATGTATAAATGAAACAGCATTTGGATGGAATTTTTTTCTCAACTTTTTCTACCCTTTGCTGTTACGTTACAGAGCTATAAAAATTCAAAATTATTCAATTAATGTGTTTTAAATTAGAATGTTGTTGTTTAGTTGCTAACTCATGTCCAACTCTTTTGCAACCCCATGGACTTGAATCCCTCCAGGATCCTCTGTCCATGGAATTTCCCAGGCAAGAATACTGGAGTGGGTTACCATTTCCTTCTCCAGGGGATTTTCACAACCCAGGGATTGAACTCCCATCTACTGCTTGGCAGGTAGATTCTTTACCACTGAGCCACCAGGGAAGCCCATGGAAATTATTATGCTGTTGAGATAATATGCATTTAAAATAAAGACCTAACTATGACCCAAACATCTATAGCACTCATGTTTACCGTTCTTGTTCCAGTCTCACTGCATGATTTAAAATTGTCTTTGTTAACAGATGCAGACACTGAACTGAGATTTAGAAGGTTAAAAAAAAGCTCCCAGCTATTCACCTCCTAAATAAACATATTTTGCATTTTCAGGATTCCATATTTATCCTTTCCAGGTGTCTCAAATAGTTAAAAACAAGCAAAACAAACATTTTAAAGAAATGTTTCAATTCCTCAGTAACTTCGAGTGCTGTTGATTTTAAGTATGCAAACGTACTGCTAAAAGATTCTTTCTGGGTCACATCACCATTCTATGGCTCTATTTGTGGCTCTTAATATTTAATAATGTTGCTTCAGGAATTCATTCCTAATCAGGAAATGTGTCATTTGCCCTTGAGCATGGTCTATGGAGTCTGAGAGTAGTGCCAGGCACATGCCATAGGTCATGTAAGACGGCCACCTTGTGACTAGCTGTTATAAATAAGGGCTCTAGGGTCAAACCTGTCTGTTCTTTGAAGAGGTTGGGAGGCTTCACCCTGAAAGCAACACCAGCCCTCGGTCTGGAAACCAGGTCCCCAAGGAGACCCTGGGCAAGCACTTTCAAATAGCTCAGAGTGAGAGACGAGGCACAGCAAATGTCAACTTACATAAACCCATACGCGAAGAGATGAGAAAATAGTGTCCTTTTTGCAAGGGCAGAAATCTAACTTTCTTAGGGAAAAAAAATGTGCAAAAATTGTAAAAATGTAAATGTAAAGATGTAAGCAAGGCTAGCAATAAATTTAGCTGTTGATCCTCAATATAGATGGACAAAGAGTCTGAATTCAGTAAGTGGCTAAGAAAAGGGACACAAATTTGTAAGTGGCTAAGAAAAGGGACACAAGTTTGCCTTTATCGCTGACAGTTGCTTGGAGAGGCTGTGGGCATTTTGTACAATGAGGTCAGTAGGAATATTCAGTCCTATCAAAGAAGGTACAGTGAATAATAGATTCATTATAAAGAATTACTACAATGTCACTGATATTTATAGGAAAATACACAGCAAGGAAAATGCATAGTTCTATAGCCCAAAGGATTATTAAATGCAAATTGCCCCCAAAGGTTAATCTTTTGAGGTCTGCCCCTGACCAATTCTCTCTTGAATTCCTAAGGCCCAGGACTTATCTCCAGGGTCCTTCTCCTGCACCAGTCCATAATTTCCATTTCATTGAGCTAATAAAATCATTGTCTCCATTACCTCTTCCATTATCCATCATTCTCATGTCTTATTCATGTTTTATATCTCTTTCCCCAGAATCCAAAAACCAAAGTTTGCTAGGCCAATTGTACACACAGAGATTGGACAAGATCATTTAGATTGTATCATATTTTTTTGTTCTGTGGTTCCTAAATATCTTACATTAGAAGATACGTTTTAACCTACCAAAGCTTGATCTATCCTTGAATGACTGATTTCACATTACTATCCTGAGAAAGGTATAAAGTACTATACATATGTATGTGTATATATATAAATGCACTTGTATGTGTGAATGTGAATCCACGTGTAACCATATGTGCACATAAATAAACATGTACATGAATTCAGTAAAACTTTTGTTGTCTTTTTTAAAATAGTACTGCAGTAATAACAATAGCATCTACACATAGATTAAAGACAGTATAGATTTATTATTTTCCTTTATAAATAAGACTTTGGTATTTATGTATTTGAGCCACTTGCAATAACTGTCTCCAACATCACTGCTCAAGAACACACGGTGTACGGTAGTAGAGATCTTTCGCACTAACTGTTTGGTATCAGCCTACATTTGGTGCATGCATGCAAGCTAAGTCACTTCAGTCATGCCTAACTCTTTAGACCCCATGGACTGTTGCCCACCAGCCTCTCTGTCCATGCAATTCTCCAGGCAAGAATGCTGGAGTAGGTGGCCATGCCCTCCCCCAGGAGATCTTCCTGACCCAGGGATCAAACCTGCATCTCTAATGTCTCCTGCATTGGCAGGAGGATTCTTTAGCACTAGTACTTCCTGCATTTGATGAGTCCAGTCCATAAAAATCTGATCTAAATCAATATCTCCATCCAACAGAAGTACCTACCATGGTGTTTTTATGAAATAACTGGGGTCTGGCAATAGCTTAATCTGCATTTCACCCTCCCCAAGGGTAATGCTCTCAATGTCATCTCAGCCAACCATGTCACCTGTCAACTGTGGTGTCCACTCACCTATCCACCATTTTACTGACCTTTCTTTGTAGCTACTGAAACTTATTTGATAATGGGTCAATACTGAGAAGATCAGGCATCATACCAGGCAGGGCAGCGAAGACAGTCTTTTCAGTAGATCTCAGATTGTCTTACGTGAGTATTTTTCCATACTAGCAAGTTTGACCAAAGTCTCTTTAGGAGGAGCTATTTCCTAAAATTAGGCAGATTTGAATACCAAGAGAAGTATAAACAGACCTTAATTCTTGTCTGCTGCTGCTGCTAAGTTGCTAAGTCGTGTCCAACTCTGTGCGACCCCATAGACAGCAGCCCACCAGGCTCCCCAGTCCCTGGGATTCTCCAGGTAAGAACACTGGAGTGGGTTGCCATTTCCTTCTCCAATGCATGAAAGTGAAAAATGAAAGTGACATCGTTCAGTTGTGTCTGACTGTTAGCGACCCCATGGACTGCAGCCCACCAGGCTCCTCCATCCATGGGATTTTCCAGGCAAGAGTACTGGAGTGGGGTGCCATTGTCTTCTCCTAATTCTTGTCTAAGGAATTAGGAATTCCTTAGACTAACAGGAATTTATACTCATTGTAGGAAAGAGTCCCTTCCACTGAATGAGGTGGTACTAAAAGAGTTCTCAAACTCCAGAATCTCAGTGATCCTCATCACATCATGTTTGAGGCAAGAACCAGAAATTTGTTTGCTCCAAATAAGATACATGTAGCTGCATATCCGGGCTTCCCAGGTAACTCAGCTGGTAAAGAATCCACCTGCAATACAGGAGACCCCGGTTCGATTCCTGAGTTGGGAAGATCCCCTGGAGAAAGGATAGGCTACCCACTCCAGTATTCAAGGGCTTCCCAGGTGGCTCAGATGGAAAAGAATCTGCCTGCAACGCAGGAGACCTGAATTTGATCCCTGGGTTGGGAAAATCCCCTGGAGGAGGGCGTGGCAACCCACTGCAAGTATTCTTGCCTGGAGAATCCCCATGGACAGAGGAGCCTGGTGGGCCATGTCCATGGAGTCGAAAAGAGCCAGACGTGACTGAGCAAAAAAGAACAACACCGCATCATTGCTGCATATCCACCCATCCCGTGGTTTTGCAGCTAATGTTCTACAGTAACCCTGAGGACTTCTGGGAGTACTTTTGAGTAGAGTCAGTTATTTAGTTTTCCCAGGATCATCTTGAATTATATCTATTAATTTGAAGCAATAATTAATACTTCCTCTCATACTCAAAATTATCCTACTTTTAGAAGATAAATTGTATTATGCACTCTAATTATAAGATATCCTCAAGTGTTTAGTACTCCCAAAGCATGATATGGGATCACAGTGTGTACAGTCTAATTCTGACTTCCTTGTCTAATGACAGCAGTCCTCTGAGAGTCTAAAATGCAGATTCTTGGGCCACATTCTATATCTCTTAGGGAGAATCTTGGAAATGCCTGTGCTTAATAGGTACTGCAATTGATTCTTCTGACAAGAAAAGTTCAATCATTGCCACTCTCAAAAATTCTAGTTTTGTCTCATGGGCTATCTTTGACTACATCACTAGTCTATAAACACCCTCTTTCTCCTACACCTTAGGAAAATTTCCACTTCCTAAACTTCCCAAGCTTAATTTTTAATCCAGAGTGCTTCTGCACCTAATTTGTTCTATTCTACCCTCACAGAGACCCTCCCAGCTGGAGACCTGGCTTTCCCAGTGGTGTGCTGAAGCTGAGTGGTCCCAGCATCTCAGAATCAAGTGTGTCCATCTCTTCCCAACTCAGTGATGCCACGTAGAGAGCCTGAAATCGGCCATGCTGAGAGTATTTACACCATTTGGCAAACACTATAAATAAAGCCTTCACCCACCCCACCCCACAACCCCAGAGCAGCTTGTTAAACATTAACCAGCACACCGCTAACTAAACATTTACACCTAATTATTCCACTACCCTTCAGACAAACAAAACAAACAAACATCAAATATTTCCTATACAGAGTCAGTCTTAGGTATGTAGGAGAAAGCCAGAGAAAACATTCCACATCAGAAGACTACTATGATTATAGTTTATCTGCTGTGATGTTTTGTTAGGATATTTTTCATTTTCTAAACATCAAAAAGATCTGTTTAAACTGTAGAAACTTGACTGTATTATGTTCAGATTTAGGAATTAAAAGCTCATTTTTATTATAATCTGGTTTATTTATATCAATATAAAATTGACACATGCTTATTATAGAAGCATCACATTAAGAATTTTCTTAGTTCCATGTACTCAGGGACCCAGGGATATCTATTTTAACCCTTTGTTTTTTAGTTTTGTCTTACACTGAAAATTTTATTATAAACATCTTTCTACATAAGTATGCTGCTGCTACTGCTAAGTCATGTCAGTCATGTCTGACTGTGCAACCCCATACACGGCAGCCCACCAGGCTCCTCTGTCCCTGAGATTCTCCAGGCAAGAACACTGGAGTGGGTTGCCATTTCCTTCTCCAATGCATGAAAGTGAAAAGTGAAAGTGAGGTCGTTCAGTTGTGCCCGACTCTTAGCGACCCCATGGACTGTAGCCTACCAGGCTCCTCCGTCCATGGGATTTCCTAGGTAAGAAGTGGGCTGGAGTGGGCTGCCATTGCCTTCTCCACTACATAAGTATACTTTTACACAAAAATATGTTATATATAATATTCTGTTGTGTGGTACAATTTGATTTATATGCTAGACTGATTTTTATCCCTTTTTGTTTAAAATCTGGGTAGCATACAAATTTGTGTTATTAGAGCAGCACTACTATGAGAATGACTGAAGATATTTTGGCATGTATCTTTAATTACATTTAGAAAAAATTTATTAAAGGAGAATTGCTCTGTTAAGGTACAGTTATTTTAACACATTTGGTAGATACCATAAAATTGCCCTTCCAGAGAAGTGGCAACTGGGTCACCAGTAATAAATTAGAATATTCATCTTGCAACACTGTTAAGAATATACTTATTAAAATAGGAATTCATATATATAAATATTATATATTATGTAATTGTCTCTACAAACTCCTGCTTTTGAGGTCTTTTCTATAATTCTGCAGTTCGGATTTCTTCAATGAAAAGACCAAGTCTTTTTAAGAAAATAAAGATGCTGAACTTTCAAGAGAGTCATTAAAGTGGCTTTGGATTAAATTTGACCTCTTAATTCTAAACTTGAACCCCAAACCAAAGCAAATACAGAGTTTTCTCACTTATGGTCAAAAGTCTCAGAGCATTTTTCTTTTTTAAAGAACATATTCATCCAAATGCTTCAGCAATAGGGTCACTTGCCACTGTTAATAGAGAGAGAGACAGAGAGAAATTCTTTTGATTTTCTAAGATTAAAAAGACTTCAACCAATAATCACTGTCTAGTAAAAGGGATAGGGTGTTTTTCCCAACCATACAAAACAACAGCAACCCATAAATTCTATAAAGACAGTTTAATAGGCACTTAAGCATAGTCAAGTTAATATAAATATTTAAATCTTTTCTATGCATAGTTGAGGTTCCCTCGGATTTCAACCCACTTCATTTTTTAAATAGCACATCATTATTTTGCCTTGTTGAAGAATTGTCATGTAAATATTGGTATTGTACTTCAAAGGAGAAAAAAGCTGTTGATTTTCAAATGAATATTCAAAGATTTCTGATATCTTTGATAGTTGTTCAAGTAGGTAAGCTCTGTGCTTAAGAACAATTTCCTGGAACATGTTGGTGATTAAAACGCTATCTTATGCTCTTATTGGACGTTGCTCATTTAGACATGGAAAAAGTAACACACTTCTCATGTCCAATAATTCATAAGATACAAGAGATAGTATAATCCTACTTGTAAGGAAACAAATTCTGTGAAGAAAAAAAAATACCCCAAATTAAAAAAGCATGTTTCAAAATTGTATTCAGTCTTCACAGGCATGTGTCAAATGTTTCCCTCTCTTCTCCTCCAATCATGACACTACAGGACGCTTCAGGGATCTAGGATGCTGTGATTCTTAAGAGTGCATTCTGCTCACTGAATTTAAGAATGTTAAAAAACGAACTCCTTCAGTTTATGAAATTATTCATGCTGGAGGCAAACCCCTTTGTATCTTAATGTCAGAGACCTGGTGGGAATCTTCAAATGGAAATAGTAAGAAGAAATGTCTCCTGATTATAACACATTTTTTTTTGAATGAAAACCTAATGTTTTGTTTACAAAAAGGAATGTCTCACATATCAAGAAGAAAGTCTGATCTTAAACAGAGCCCAGTAATAGCTGTAGCAGACACAATTAGCAAACCATGGAAAAAAGCCAGGAAAAAACATAAATTTCTTCTCTCTCTGTTTGTGTTACATTCCTGACTCTATCTAAATCCAAACAGGCATGTTTTTCCATCAGTGTTAGTCTATGGAGAATTTAGTAGATAAAAGAGAAGCAACAGCCTTGAGACAATGAATTTTGACCTCACTAAACATCTGCTAAATAGAAAACTGTAACAATAAATATTAAATTGAAAAAGTTGTCAGGCTTTAAGACCTGGTTCCTTTTAGGTTTATTTAAAACAAATTGCTTCTTCCCTTTTGTCCTTTTCATGGGAACTTTTTTAACAACTAGATTTTTGCTTATGATTAAATGAGAAGGAAGTTAGTTATAGGTAAATAAATATGTAAATAAAACTGAGGTAGTGTATTAAGTAAACCCTAACACATGAAATGAAACAGTTTATAATGAATAGCTAAATCTATGAAATGGTTAGGCAAAATATCTTTCAATGCCCCAAATTCCTAAATATGTCACTAATCATAGGCACAAAGCAAATTTGAATTTCCATTTGTCTAGGTTCTCAAAAATTGATTAATAACATAAAAGAAACAAGTTTTGAGCATGTAGAAGAATGATTAAACCAATGTAGCAGTTTCTGTGCTAGAGGAAACTTCCTGAAAGTTCTAATTCTTTATGGAACATGGAAGTATGTGTTCCATTCTGCTTTTATATGCATAAAGTAATCTGATTAAATGATCTAACCAATCAGAAGAAATGGTTGATACTCTCACATTTTAAAGAGGGGTTGCTTCATACCCAAGGAGAGCAACAGACGAAAGTTAGGGTTCAGGCAAGGTCCCATCTAATAAGAAAAACTGCCCTAATCACTGAATAAGTGTGATGAAGCCAGAAGAGAACCCAGAGATGACCTAAGATGAAGTGAGCACAGCCATAATCTAGTGAAAAGAGCATTGATTCCAGCATTAAAGCGATGTAGGTGCAGAGTCTGGTTCCATTTTAATCACTGTGGAAATTTTGAGTTATCTATACAGAATTGCTGAACCTCCATTTCTCATTTTAAATGTGAATAATCACAGTACTCACTCTATAATTTATTTCAAGAATTAAATGAGATGATGTTTGAAATGTTAGTAGCACTCTGGCTGGAATAAATGTGAGCATGTTATTATTATTAAACACCCAATATATATTAGTACACAGAAAATCAGTTGCACTCATATGACTTCTTGAAAAAAAAAAGTTAGAAATGGTTTTTGTATTTTCATGATTATTTGTGACTTGTTTCTATACTTTTGGCTCCAGCAGGTCTAGAAATTGTTTTAAGAAAAGGTATGCTTTGGCAAGGAGTTTCCTGGTGGCCCAGACAGTAGAGAATCTGCCTGCAGTGCAGGAGACCCAGGTTTGATCACTGGGTTGGGAAGATCCTCTGGAGAAGGAAATGGCAATCCACTCCAGTATTCTTGCTGGGAAAATCCCATGGACAGAGGAGCCGGTGGGCTACAGTCCATGGGGTCCCAAAAGAGTTGGACCCGAGTTAAGCGGCTAAACAACGACAATGGTATGGCAAACAAAGATGGACTGACGGGCATAAGCCCCTCACAGCCCCACCTGACTTGGAGAGAGCTGCTTCTACAGACCTAGGATATCCACAGAGCCCTAAATCCTACAAATCTGTAGAGGGGCTGCCCAGGAATGTGCATCTGAGGGCTTTCCAGGTCGTTCAGCGATAAAGAATCTGCCTTTCTATGCAGGAGAAGCAGGAGACGGGTTTGATCCCTATGTTGGGAAGATCCCCTGGAGGAGGGCATGGTAACCCACTCCAGTATTTTGCCTGGAGAATCCCATGGACCGAGGAACCTGGCAGGCTATGGTCCATGGGGTTCAAAGAATGAGATACAACTGAAGCAACTGAGCAGGTTTGTAGAAGTCTCTTAAGAAGGCAGTCATGTGAACAGTCTATAGCGGGCAGTGTAACAGGATAGACCCCAGAAGGCCCACTGGCCCAAGCATGTTTGTGTCCTAGAGTCTCAACTGGTTATGCACTGAAAGCTGGTTGGATTCTAGAACAGGTAAAAATTCAAGGATTTATGATGCATGTGCCTCTGTTTGGGATGATCCCCTGGAAAAAGAAATGGCAACCCACTCCAGTATTCCTGCCTGAAGAATTCTATGGACAGAGGAGCCTGGTGGGCTACAGGGGGGTCCCAAAGAGTCGGACACGACTGAAGGACTAACACTTTCACTTTCACTGTTGCCTGGAAGGAGCCCCCAAGAGTGTGTTATCATAGATAGATTAACTTGTCAGATTAACTAGCCGTCATCGGAAACCCGAGGGGAAGAGCAGGAAACCTGTGAAAGAAGCAGAATGGCAGGGAGAAGGGCAGGGGAGGCACCAAGAGAGGAGCAGGAAGGAGAACCTCCGAGCAGAGAGGGGAGGAGAGGCCACAGCGAACCGGACTGGACCCTGAAAGGAAAGCACTGCTCTACAGAGGCGCCTGAGAATAAAACTAGGTGCTAAGCAAAGCCCCAACGGTTGTGAGAAAAAACAGTAATAAATCATTGACTTAGAGCAAAGAGCACCTTCCTCCTTATGAACCAGTCTGAAAACACTTAAGAGAAAGTATTTTGCTTATATTACATCTGCTACTTTTTAGCAGTTATGAACGTTATAGAGGAAAATCATATTCATAAATAAAAGATCATTTTATTCTGGAAAAAAAGAGAAAGCATGCCATACAGAAAAAATACCTCCTATGCATTATTACAAAGCAAACACTGCAGTCTCCCCTTTGCCCTCTCTGGCATACTCTCGGCCACTAGCAATCAGCAAACCACTAGGCAGGAGGAAGATGGCAGACTGCAACAGTCCAGAGCATCCTCCCATAGAGCTAATAAAATCTTAATGCTAAAAGAGCTACTCTAAAGTGTGTATGTTACCTAGCTGAAACTTGATTCATTTATTAAAATGTAAATTTTAAGTTTAGTGGCTATTTTTCATCATCTAATTTGCATCATCTCATGGGAAACTTGAAAAGCTATTTCAGGCCCACTTACTATGATGTAAGTAGAAAAAATATGAAAGAAAAAAAAATGCCTTCCTTGCTCTTAGCTGAGTTTGCCAACAAGTATCAAAAGCAAACAGAAATGAATATTTTGGAGCCCAATAACTGAAATTGGGGACGGAGTATCTGTCCCTTTAGATAAAATATATTTGTTCATTTTTTATTCAAATACTTTGCTTTTGCATTTTTGTAAAATGATCTTGGGGATACGGAACTGTTTTCCCAATAGGAAAAGATACCCGATATTCAGATCTGAACCAGTTGACTAGTTATGACATGAGTCAAAAGTAATATTTGCATCTCCCTAAATACTTGTGTATATATTTGTCATCACTAAGTGAGGCTTGGTCCATTTATCCAAAGCAAACTTCAGCAGAATTTGAAGAGTGAGTCAGAACATCCGTAGGAGCCAAAAAGGCCATTTGGTAATCAAAGGACAGCAGTATCCTTCAGTATTTCAAGAAATAAACACATGTGAAGGAAAAATAAAGGCAAAAGAATCTAATCACTAAAAATGCTTTGCCACATTACACATTCAGCTTTGAGCACTAGTTTTAAAAATACAGTTTAGACTTGGGAGACATTAGTTTTCAGGCCATCTAGTCAATTTCCTACAAATGTTGAATGGCTGATCATTAGAATAATTTTATAGGGCTCTTTGTTGAGTTGTTTTCAGTCTTCAGCTAAATGGTTCATCAATGGAGTCAGCAGTGAATATTGTTATCATTCGTATAAAGTCTTTCTGTTTTTCATTTGGGAGCCTAATTTTGTTATTCTTATTCTCTCAGTTGTGTTGCTAATGAGTACCAAAAATAACTGTTGTATAACCACTGTTATTCATCACTAAACCGAGAAATTAGAAACATTAAAAAAAAAAAAATACATTGACTTGAGAGTCAAGGCATGAGACACACTCAGGAGATGACATGGTTTTGTGGATAAGTTGCCCTGTTGTAATACATTCAACTTCTATCTTAGGACATCAAGTTCATGTCCAGTTTATACAGGTGGCATGAAATCATTAATGAACTTCTGCCAAAGTGAGTAATATGGTCCATTCTCACTGAAAAGATCAAGACCAATAGCTTTCCCAAGTAGTGTTGAGTAGCAATGAACTTCATCATCCTTGTGAACAGAGCTTGACAGACATTGTCAGATTCTCACTCCTGAGGTATCATTGTCATTCACTCTGCATTAACCCCGCTAGGAGCTACTGCTGGATTTAGCCTTCAAAGTCTCCTCATTATTTGACAAGTTAGAAGAGGTAGTGGAACTACTAGTAATTGGGAAACTACAGCTCCATCCCAGCAAGTGACCTTGTCCCCAAACTAAGCTCCGGCTGGCCCCAGGTAGAACACCTTAATTGGCAGAGGAGTTATTATTGCCGCTCTTCAGCAGGAGTATTCCAGGAAAGGAATGGGTGAGCAGGATTTCAGCACAGTGCAGTGCGGATGAAATGCTGATAACTCCATTGGAGGCTGGCATATTGTGTGCAAGTGTCACTAGCTTTGGATTTATCTCTGTCACTTAGCTTCCATCTCAAAGAAGAATTTGATTTAGAGCTTCAAAAAATCAAGTCCAAATGAAAGAAGATTCAAGACAATTTTAAGTGGGAGGTCACGTTTCCTTCTGCCCTCCTATTTTAAAAACCTGATCCCTCAGCGTAGAGTCAGATTGACGTGAAGTTGATATTCAAATAACTTTGGTAAAAACTTTTAATTAGGTTTTAAACTTTCCAGACCTCTGTGCTCTTGGCACCATCTGAAGCTGGAAATGACAAATAATACAGAGGCTATTCCTTGATTCCTAATAGTTTGTTTTCATGATCAAGTGGATTAAATATTTTAGATCTCACTAGAAAGCTATGAAACCTAAAAAGTTTGAATACTAATGAGAAAATTTTTTATGAATACCCTAACCTTGGGATGCCTTGCCACAATTAAAAATAAACATGCAGAAGTTTGTCCAGCACATCAATTAATGGAATATCTTAGTTACATATATATGAAATATTCAAGTTCTATGGAATAATTTGAACTACTGCTCCAAGTCCGTTTGGTTTACTAAAAGCCAAAGCATAGAGTTATATTAGTCTTTTGACATACAACAAAATGTCTACCTTAAACGCATTCCTAGGATCTGAAATATTCGTTTGTAATTTAGTCACCAAGGGCAAACGGCACAGAGCTCCTTTCCCTGCTAGTAAAGAAGGGAGGTCCAGGGTGGTCCATGCACCTCTTCACCACACACAATCTGCAAAATGTGAACATCAACAGCATGTGTCCAATCACCGCTTCCCAGAATAACTAAAGGCACGAGGTAAAGGCTTTCTAAAATATTTCCACGTTTCCTAAAACCACCATTTATATTATTCTTTGTGATACTTGACTCACTGATCTAAGTAGAGTTTTAAATATATAGTAAGTACTTAGTGGATCATCATCATGTTTTTAAATTTGATTTATATTCTATATGTAAAAGAGGAAAAAAGAATAGAAATGGAACCATCATTATTACCCTCTAAATTCATGTGTGTGTGATCATGCAGCCAATCAAAATAACTGAGACAAAGAATAAAAGAGGAAAGCTAAACTTCTTCTCCAATTAAAGTATTATTTAGATAAAGGTAGATGTGTAAGTTATCGAAATTTTCTAGATCATTTTGCAATCTTGGTTTTGCCACTGTCAAATCAATATAGTCTTTAAGTATAAGAAATGAATCTGAAAAGCAAAAATTTCTGGTCTTGATTTAAAGTCACCAATGTTACCTATTTGAAATCTAATCCAAAATTTAATAGGGTGTATTATTTAGTCTCTGATAGCTTATAGGACTTTCCTGGTGGCTCAGACGGTAAAGAATCTGCCTGCAATGCAGGAGACCCAGGCTCAATTCCTGGGTCAAGAAGATCCCTTAGAAAAGGGAATAGCAATCCACATCAGTATTCTTGCCTGGAGAATTCCATGGACATAGGAGCCTGGCAGGCTACAGTTCATGGGGTAAAAGAGTCAGACATGATTGAGCAAATAGCTTATATGATTGGTTCTTATGAGTGAATATTGTCATTAAATTCATGTTTCTCATTTCTTTTACATTACAGGTGCAACTCCTGGGTTCTCTTGGGTACAAAGGAAAAACAGCAGTCTTTAACATGCTCAAGAAACCTTCAACTCTAGCAATAGTATTTGCAATATTAACAGACCATAGGAACCCCAGGTCGTCAAAGAAAGAGTGATCATCCCAATATGCCAAGACAAAGAAAGTTTTCTGGGATATAGAGCTTCGAGTGCTTAATGGTAAAACCAGCAATATCCTCAGCAAATCGGGGAAAGTTGGTCACCCAAGGAAACAGCACCTTAGCAAAACTCGTATGAGTGTGTTTTCCAAACGTTCCCCCAGTCAACGTATAGCCAAGGCAAAACAGTCTCTTCAGCTTAGGGAAATAAAGGATGCAATGGGGAATTTTTTTTTTTTTTTTTTTTAGTGTTGCTCTTAACATAGAGAATGAGAGAATATGAAGAGTTGTTATATTCTTTTCAGTGGCCCTTTATAAGCATTTTCAATGCATCTTCTGAACCCATGTTCTTAAACATTGTCAAGCTTTCATGAAAGGTACAGGCAATACTGCTGAGACAAGAGTTGTATCCTATAAAGGAGTAGTAGAAAGCTAAATACAGTTGTACACATTCCAAGTTTTTTGTCCCAATAAAACATGATAGTCACATTGTTCGTTTTTAAAGTCTCTTAAGATCCCATTTTTTTTGCCTCGTGGCCATAAACTAGGGAATTGTCTGAAGGGCTCTAACATAATGACGTGACCCAACCCCATAAAAAAGAATATATCAGGGTACCAGGTAACAGCTGAAAGATTAATAAGGCGGGAGGGTTTGGGCAGAACATCCAGTAATTTCTTCTGGATAGTTTTTCTAAAGCAGCTGAGATGCAGAACTCCAGCCCTGCTAAATTAAACATTTCAGCCCAGCTAACTAGTGCCACAATGCACAGGTAGAAGTAATAAGTAATAATGAGTTTTGGGCCATTGAACACTGTGAATTTTCCCAGTGTACCGCAATTATAGAAACATCTGTGCTAAATAAGTTCCTACCGAAAGCTAGGAGTGTTTAATAATCCTCACAATTTCTCATTATCAGCCCCAATACAAGGGAGAGTAAACTCCACAAAAGTTTACCATCTTCAAAGAAAATTGCCATGAACGTGATCATTTCTGGTACCGCATTTCCCTGGATGATAAAAACACCAGAGACAAGCTCCTTGGAAGAGAACATTAAACGGAAGCTTTAATAACATGTACCACAGCACAAGGCAAATAATGCCACTTTTCAACAGCCAGGCCATCTTGGCTGGAGGATCCTGACAATCAGGAGACTGATGATGATCTTCAGCTTTCTCCACCGCCGCTGACAGGAGAGTGGTCTAAAAATACACATGGCTTTCCTCGGACCTGTTGGAGTCACCAAGGCCCCAAATGAAACAGCTCCACACCTCCTGATCACTTCCCACAGGACTCCTTCCAAAACAAGCGCGGGTTTCAGGGCCAGCATCTGAATCACATTACCAACCACAGATGGCCAGCCATGGCCACTGAGAGAAATGTCACTCCTCTGGAGAAATGTCAGTGACTTGGATGTGCGTATCAACGGTTATTAGGTGCCTGTATAATTAGTTGGGGAACAATAGAGCAGATATTACTTTGGAATTAGGTAGCACATGGGAGTCAGTGAATGTCTGTAGCTGGATAAGTCTGTGATGAGAAACTGATGAACAGTGCCCATCATAGAATATGACTGCTTCGTTGTCATCGAAAAGAGAAAAAGTGATTTGCATCCACGCCTGTCAAAATGGCTTGAGTTCTGTGACTGAGTGAAACCGTCACTGATGCCAGACCAGACATGGAAGCCATCGTTAGAACATGGTTAAGGCACTTTGAAACTGTAAACTTAATGTTTATGTCACCTTGGCTGGACCCCAGGACCCAGATACACAGTCAAACATTAGTATTCTGGATGATTCTGTGAGGATGATTTGGATGAGATTAACGTGTCAGACTTTATTTTTTGGGGCTCCAAAATCACTGCAGATGGTATTGCAGCCATGAAATTAAAAGACGCTTACTCCTTGGAAGGAAAGTTGTGACCAACCTAGATAGCATATTCAAAAGCAGAGACATTACTTTGCCAGCAAAGGTCCGTCTAGTTAATGCTATGGTTTTTCCAGTGGTCATGTATGGATGTGAGAGTTGGACTGTGAAGAAAGCTGAGCACTGAAGAATTGATGCTTTTGAACTGTGGTGTTGGAGAAGACTCTTGAGAGTCCCTTGGACAGCAAGGAGATCCAACCAGTCCATTCTAAAGGAGATCAGTCCTGGCTGTTCATTGGAAGGACTGATGCTGAGGCTGAAACTCCAATACTTTGGCCACCAGACTCTGATGCTGGGAGGAATTGGGGGCAGGAGAAGATGGGACGATAGAGGATGAGATGGCTGGATGGCATCACCGACTCAATGGACATGAGTTTGGGTGAACTCCTGGAGTTGGTGATGGACAGGGAGGCCTGGCGTGCTGTGATTCATGGGGTCGCAAAGAGTCAGACATGACTGAGCAACTGGACTGAACTGAACTGAACTTAACGTTTAAATCAGTGGACTTTGAGTAAAGTAGATATCCTCTGTAATGCAGGTGGGCCTCACCCAATCAACTGAAGGCCTTAAAATGAAAGATTGACCTTTCCTGAGCAAGGGGAGAATTCTGACAGCACAAGACCTTTGGACTTGGCCAGCAGCATCAACTCTTCGCTGGGTCTCTTCCCGGGCCTGCTAGACCACATGGCAGATTTTTGGATTGCCAGCCTCCACAACTGTGCGAGCCAATTCTTTAAAATCAATCATGAATCAATCAGTTCTACTGGTTCCATTCCTCTAGGGAACCCTAATAACAGAACAAAATCAATATGCTGCTTCTATTCAATCTTTCTAGTTTTTTGCTATTATTATTAGCAATATCTAATATGTATTGTGTAGCAGGTAATATATTCAGTGCATACATACATATATGATATGATTACTGGCTTCATTTGACAGAGACCAAGGTTTGTAGAGGATGGCCAAATTGTCTAAGAACACATAACTGGTAAGCGATAAAGGCATGATGCATGTCCAGATGTGGCCCTTTAGAGCCTGAGTGTTGCATTGACTATAATGGGCTGCTCCACCAATAAAGTAATACCAAAAAAAAAAAGAGAGAGAGAGAGAAAGAAATGATAAGAACTACAAATACACATTCAGTTGGGAGAAGTTTTATCCTTAACCACTTTTGCCGCTTGGCTTCAGCCATCCTGTATGTTCAACGACTGGACATGCTATCTGACAATCTGTTCATGAACTTGCACCAATGTCTCATGCATGTGTCAGATGTGACCCCAGAAAAGCCCCTTAACCTCTCTGGGTCTCAATTTTTTTTAATCTATGAAAAAACAGAGGAAAATCAGATAAAATGATCTTTTAGGTTTCTGTATCACCTGGATGGTGAGGAAGCCTCAGTTTGAATAGAAAACTATTACTTGCTTTAAAAATTCTCTTGAGAACTAAATAAGAATAAATTCAAAAGTGTGTGGGGAAATAAAGAGGCATTAGGCACATATTTGATCTTCTGAAAATCACTTAAGAGCAAATACTGTCTTGCTCAATGTGGGAATGCAAGTAATAATTCGAATCAAGTTTCGATTCCTATAACTGTGATTCATGAAGCATTTTCACATGGAGCATTTTTTCTGCTGGCACGATCCTAATGCTTTGGTATCATGTCTCATGTAATCCTGTTCCATTAGATAGATGAAACCTGGATAGCATTCCAATCACAAAGCCATTTTGCTTTTAATCTGAGATCAACCCAAGTTTTTCAAACTTCCACATTATTATGGTAAACATGGGACCTACACTTGACGAATTTTGAAGTGTACAGTATAGATTTGTTGACTACAGGTTCAATGTTGTACAGATCTCTAGAACTGACTTACCATGCCTCACTGAAGTTTCATGCCTGTCGAACAGTAACTTCTTTCCTTTTGCCCACATTTTCTGGCAACTACCATTCCACTCTGACTCTGAGTTTGACTGTTCTAGACAAGTGGAATCATACTGTATTTGTTTTTCTATACCCGGCTGATTGCACATAGTATGATGTCCTCAAGGTTCAACCATGTTGTGGCATATTGCACAATTTCCTTCTTTTTTAAAGTTGACTAATTTTATTGAATGCGTATACCATATTTTCTCTATCCATCCATCTGGTCAGTGGACATTTGTTTCTATAGCTCAGCTGTTGTGTATAGTGGTCTCATGCTTATGTGAGTTCACTATCTCTTTGAAATCCTAATTTCAATTTTTTAGGTAATATCATAAGTGGGATTGGTGGCTCACATGGTAATTCAATTTTTAATTTTTTAAAAAATGTATGTAATTAAGTATGTAAATTAAGTTTTCCATAGTGTCTGCACCATTTTTCATTCCTACCAAAAGTGTACAAGGGTCCCAATGTCTCTGCATCCCCACCAACTAACTCTTCTCAGTCCTTTCTAAATCTGGTTCTTCAACTTTATTTTCCTCCAGAGGAGCTACCCCAAGACTTTCCTCATAAATTTTCTTTTTGTTTGAGTTGAAAAGCCAGTTCTCTCTGTCCTAATGGACACATAGCCCCCTCCCTTGGAGAACAGAATTCTCTCTTCCCATCCCAAGCACCAGCTATTCTTTTTGTGGCTCCCTGGGCAGAAGCATCATAGAAATGCAATGCACATCCTAGGAAGCTTGATGCTCTCCTCAAACGACTTGTTTTCAACCAGGGTCTGTGACAAGGATGAAGCCAGCAGGCATCTAAAGTGCAAAAGGCAAGGAGGCCCTCTCTCTCACGGCCATGCAAGTGCAGGATCAGGTCCTCAGTGAGCATCTCTGGAGACTTTGTGTCAGACATGCCTCCTTGCCTCACCCTTGGCCAGCTGTTTTCAAGCAATGTTTAGAGATGGAGGTTCATTTCTTCTGCAAGGAAATGTTTCTGGCTGCTGGCCACGTACTTCATATTGAACCAATTCTTTCCCAGATACTACAATTTCAAGGCAGCAGAAACAGTTGTTTTCTGAGAATCTGGGAGCATCAGAGGCTTCAAAGGACCCTGGAGGATTTTGAGAGACTGCCCAATTAACTCCTTAGGCTCTACACATAGCTACTTCCTACTAGGATTATGCAAGGCCTAACTCCTACAAGTTCCAGAGCTCATTCTGATTGGGGCTTCGTCACTACGATAGCAAACAATTAGGAAGAAAATGTGCTTCCCCAGTCATTTCACAACCACAAAATGCCTTAGGATGACTGGCCACCCCTGAGGCCTCACCAAAATCGGGCAGGGAAATGTTGTTGCTCCTTGGAGAACGACTGAGAAATGGATCAGGAAAGACTTCAACGGGACTTACACAGAAATTCCTTAATTAGGAGAGTGATAAAACACAGGAGACCTTTAAGAGAGACTGTGAGCCCTTGAACTCTTGAGGGCTTTAGAAAAAGCATCTAAAATCATCTCTCCTGTTAGACACTCACTGGTCTTACTAGACGATTTTAATTCTATTGCTTAAAACTCTCTTTTGCATGGTTAGCTACGTGCCTGGTGATGGTTAGGAAATATTATTAATTCCAGAAGAAAAAACTACATTTAAAATACATATATATATTTTAATTTATGAATATATATATATATACACACACACAGCTTTTATACAATGTGCAATATACTGTTTGCCTCGTATTTTTTTTAATACCATGTTGCTGATAATATCTATTTCATACATTATTGGCTTTTATCTCTACTAAAAGTCCTATAGCTGAAATGTTCCATGGATCAACAGAGCACATATGGAAATGAAATACATAGGTCTTGCATCTATAACAGTTTTTGAAAGAAAGAGATCATTTTTTCACTTGGCGCAGGCAGCTGGCAGAAGCAGAATTTCAAAAACCACTTTTTGCATTAAAACTTTACAAATATGATTGTACCATAATTACAATGATGCTATGTATAACATTCCTTGATATGACATACATAAAATTTGAAATTAATGTAATGTTTTTATTCAGTGCTCCTGTTTCCATGAAGAGCTAACCCCAATCCTCAAGAGAATCATGTTCTTTTAACACCTTTCTCTTACTATTATCTGCTCCTCTTCCTGAATATGCTTTGTCAATAGTCACATTTGCTCATCTCCACGGAGTCATCTTTTCTTTCTTTCTTGCCCTTGTCCCATACTCAGTTTCTAAGACCTTTCATCAGTCTACCATCTCTTCCAGCCATCCTTTCTTTCCACATCTCCTAAAATAGACTTTATGTTTCTCACTTGGACTATTGCAGTAGCCTCCCATTCCCTAGCCATCTTCATCTTCCTTTTAACCTTTTCTTCATGCTCCAAAGGAGTATGACTTCTGATTACCTCAAAGATAAACTAACAAAACCCATTAAATAGCTTTCAAGTGCCTCCTTGATCTGGCCTTCACGTAACTCATTTTTCCAATCTTTATCTGTTCGCTATTTTGAACTCTCATTTTTTTTCCACCTGCATAACTTAATTCATGCTATTTCTTTCCATTGAAACGCTCTTACAAGTTCTGAATGATTATCAAGTCATAGCTAAAATGTCAATTCTTCCATGTAGCTTTCCTCAATCATACTAGACAGAAGTCCTCTAAACACAAAACTATTTCTATACATTTTTGTGAAATAGATATTATATAACCTCTGTTCCTTTTAGAGCACATGTACATTAATTAACAAATCCCTGATATATTTTTTCACATGATAAAATAGCAATATGTCTTCTTCACAATTGGATAATCAGTGAATAGGAATGAATGTATGTATAGCCGGTCCTTAGATTTTTTTATAATTCTGTTTTCTCCTTGTTTCTCCAAATATTGGCATAACCACTATACCATTTATTCAACTGTGTAAATACTCATGGACTGCTCATTTCCTTTGGTCCTTCTCAAGTTAATCATTGTATTCTCAAAAGAACATTAAGGAAGCAAAATCCACCATGTCATTCTCAGCATCCTCACCATCCCCAGAAGCTCAACTGCTTAGTAAAAAAAAAAAAAAGTAGATCAAAGTGTCAATGGCAACAGTTTTTAAAGTCCACTAACTCAAAAGTTTATAAATGGATGCTTTTTTATTAATGGAATTCTATGATTTAGAAGGTGAAGTAGGATTTCATTCATTTTTTAAAAAAAGCATTTAGTCTTCCACAGATCCAAAATTCCCCACAAAAGCCTTATCTTACACTTTTACTTAAATTTTATTAGATTTTAAAACAAATATTATACTTAAACTTTTAAGCTGTTTATTGTACAAAGAATACAAAAATCTTTAAATATACCCCCAAAACTTAAAGAAACGGCATTACTATTTACCTGAATTAACTAAGATAAGTGAAAGAACAAAAGTAAAGACTATTAATGGGTAGCATTTAAGGATATAGCGTCAAAAATAAGTGGCAAGAAAAAAAATTTTCAAGATGTAACAGGAATATTATAATGACTTATTGAATGTGAAGGAACAGGTGTTTTTATAGAGGCATTGAAATTACTTGCATATCATATGTTGTTATATTATTTGAAGAATATTTTCAATTGGCTGTTTTCTTTTAATGACATTAGATATAACAAGTACCGTTTATCTAGATATTGTTCACAGTATAAACATTTCTAATACATAATTATTTCTTGGAAAACACTTCTATTTAGAATAAAACATTCTGTGAAAATTTTATTTTTCAATTTCAAAGTGATTTAATACTAAAGTTATACCCATATGAATCCAGAATAGCTAACTTTATAGTCAAATTATTCTCCTGCAAAGGTTGTATTGAAAATCATAGCTTTCCTCCTTTAAAGGTGGTATTTAGTAAGTTAACAAAGGGAGCAAGAAATTTAATACTTTTTCAGTTAGGACTTTTGGTTGCCTAGGATAGATAAACCAATGAAAGCCAGCTTGAACAGAATGAGACTTCAGTCATTTCTATAACTGAAAAATTCAAGGCACAGCTGACTTCTGCCATGATTAGCCTCAGGGTTCATATAGTGTCATTTGGGTGCATTTTCTCTCCATCTCTCACATCCAACTTCCGTGGTGTTGACTTCAGTTTCTTCCCCATCTATTGTTGAAATAACTCCAGGAGGTCCCCACTTCACTACTCCTCTCTGTCTCAGAAATTCTAGTTATTCTCCTGGCATCTCTTTTGTTGTGTTGGGTCACATGCTCACTCCTGAACCACTAGCTATGTTCCCAAGAGAATCTGAGGGTCTCATTGGTCAGGTCAGATCTGAATCATATGCTTCAGAAAGATCTACCAAAATCACAGGAACTTATGGGGAAGGGAGACATCTTCCACTAAAATGGAAATAGGATAAGTGGATGATGGGAAGTTCAGAAAGCAACACAAAACCTACTATGAGTTAAAAGAACATGACCTTGTTAATCAGGGACTCTAGAAGCAATGTCAGTTCTATAGTCTTTGGCTCTATAGCTTCCCTGCTATATCGCCTACTCCCTTCTGGATCACTGCTTTAGCCTCCTGAAAGTGCATGTTAGTCGCTCAGTCGTGTCTGACTCTTTGCAGTCCCATGGACTGCAACCTGCCAGGCTCCTCTGTCCATGGAATTCTCTAGGCAAGAATACCGGAGTGGGTAGCCATGCCCTTCTCCAGGGGATCTTCCCAATCCAGGGATCAAACCTGGGTCTCCCACACTGCAGGCAGATTCTTTACCATCTAAGCCACAAGGTAATCTCTTGTATTTGGCTTCAGTTTCTTCTATGCACTAGTCCTTGGATGAGGTCCAGAGAAACCACTACGTAATCAGTCTCCGGTTACTTCTCTACCCTCTTCTCAAATTTCTCTCCCTGTCACCCTCTGAGCTCCAAACACCCAGGACCCTTGTTAATTCCACAAGCTTGTCCTGGCCTCCAGGTGGCAGGGCCTTTGCACATTGTTTACCCATTGCCTAGATCTTTCTTCTTCCTTTCTGCTTAGTGAACCCCTACTAACCTTCAGATATTAATTCAAACGTTATTTCTATAAGGACATTTTACTAATACCATCCTAATTATAAGGTTTCAAGTTCCCTTATATTGCACTCTCATGAAATATATTATTCAATAATACTAACTATAGCTTTTACTTTATATGCATTTACATAAGTTGATTAGTTAATATCTTTCTTCCCCATTAAAGTATAAGCTCCATGAAGAAAATATTATATGTGCTTGTTGCTGTATCCCTGTACCTACCATATAGTCAATACTCAATAAATAGTAGAAGGAATAAATAAAGATACTTTATGAAAATGTGTCTCAACTTCTTATCCCTAACGTAATGGAGTTGAACTAAGAGATCTTAAACCATCAATTTTGGCTCTTAAAATTTTTGATACCAACCAAATACTACAAATGCTTCATGTTATAGGTGAATAAATATCTAAATAATACCTCAGAAGAAGCTACTTAAATAAAAAATGGTTATTTAGTCAATGGATGTTATAGAGGAAAAGCCAAAAATATCCTTTAAATTAGTAAAATATTACCATTCAAATTATAATGATCAATTCTCCATTTTCATTGATATTAGATTAAGGAGACATCCTCCACCTTCAATTAAGAGCATTTAAGTCAGTGTGAAAATCACTATACAAATGAGGATTAGCACCACTGAACTTCTTTGGGCATGGTAGGGTCAAGATTATATTATGAGGCAAGTAAAATTTGTCCTCTTTACCCTTCCTTTTGTTTTCCATTTCTCTCACTTGGGGGTCACGCAGACCTGACTACCTGCAACAAAATACTCAATGCCTTCTTTCTCTCCACTGGCTACCCCTCTATTAGAAACAACCTCTCCCGCCAAACTGGACCTGAGTAATACCCCTACATGCACACTATGAATCACCACCTTCTACTTCTCCATTAAAGCTTACCTCCCTTCTCTTCTATGTCTTCACGGCCCTGATCGTTACTAGGTGTCAATGGTTGTAAGAGGTTATTAACAAGAAAACTCATCCATTCTAATATGTTATATAGTTAATTAATGTTACCTCCCTCAAGATAATAAGGCATATGTCCCCTTAAAGGCTTTTAAGAATGACTGTAATGGTGGACATTTCAGGCACCACTGCAGACTGATGAGGGAGACGGATTTTAAAGCATGGGGGGGCCGCCCATGGATCCTCAAATTATTCCATGCAGGCAGCTGCAGACTCTGCCCGTGAGTAAGCCAGTCTCTCTCTGGAGGACTTTATAAACAGCATGACTTTCACTGTTTGACAGAGTTGAAGCATCGTTCTCTCTGAAAATAACCGCTTTTAAGGTGTCATCTGTTTATGAAGCTGTGGTTTAGATGTTCTCGAGCCTAGGACAGCTAACCCTCACTCTGAGATTGAACAGGTCAGCCAGCCTTAGGAGACAGGTGAATTCGGAGGTGTCTTTGAGCAGCCAATTGATTTACTTATCATTTTCGTTTTGGATTCCAATTCAAGCATACACCCTGAAAAAAAGGAAAGAGAATGCTGAAGTCCCATGGTGTGCCCTGCTCTCCCAGAACGTGATTCCACCCCTCCTCCATACCAAAAGTATCGGGGAGTCACCACGTGCAGAGAGGAGAGACCCATGCCGGGAGAGGGAAGCCCATTATGTAGTTGAGAGCTAATTTTGCTTAATCTTCTTGATCTCCATAAAGAACATTCTGAGGCCCACAGGATTTAAACAAAAAAGATAAAGATGAAGAGGGACTGCTCAAGCAGAGCCAGTGTAATACTTATTTATTAATGTCGTCCATCACAATGTGTTTATATGCCTAACCAAAATTTAAAACTATCTGATTGAGAACAGAGGAGGAAACCCGATTGCTGTATCCAGGCAGTACAGGCTCATTCCATCTCTATGTAATTTGGACAATGAACTGAAATGATATAAGTACCACATTAAACACTTATGCTTCCATTTAAATGTTTTTAAAAGATAACTAAAAATATAAATGTGTGACCCTGAGTTTATTCTTACATAGAAATCTCATCTTAAGGGAGAATCTTTCCATTCTTAATAGAAATTAATAGAATTAATATTAAAGGAACCTTATTTTTCACTTAAACTTCTTCTGGGGAAAGGTAGGGAGGAGAAGGGGGGCTCCAAAAAGAGCAAGGGGAGTGTATTCTCACAGCTTAAGAGACAAGCTTAAGCAGGAGATCATTGAATCAGCTCAGAATTGGAAAATACCTTAAAAGCCTCCAGCTCAAGCAAGAGATAGTGTATTTCACCCTGAATTCTTCCAGTGATGGAAGAACCATCACCTCTCAGGCATCTCATTATAGCTTTGGATAGTTTGCAATATTGTACGTCTCTCCATTGTAATATTTGGAAATCTGTGCCCCTGTAATTTTCTCTTGTTGGTCCTACACCGCCTCTCTGAGCCAACTGCATGGAATGAATGTAATGTTTCTGAGTATAGACCTTCAAATATTGAGAGGTAGTTCCCTTTGAATCCTTTGTTGGCTCAGTCTGCAGCTTTATAATTATAATAAATACTACTACTGAAAGTTCTCCAAACTTCCTGAAGTCTTCCTCTTTTCAGAGATGTATGTCATTGAGTCAGATTTATCTTGTCTCTGGATTTTTAAAATTTGTCCTCTCTTATTTGGATGATTAGCTAACCTGTAAGATTTTCTACATGTTTGGATTGTCTACAACAATTTTCAGTTCAGTTCAGTCACTCAGTCGTGTCTGACTCCTTGCAACCCCGTGGACTGCAGCACGCCAGGCTCCCCTGTCCATCACCAAAGCCCAGAGCTTACAACAATTTTGGATGTTGTAAATTTAAAAGGCATTTATTTGAAGAGGAGGGCAATCCTCTATAGTACCTTCCCTGGCATTCATACACATGGGGCTTGAAAATGCTTGAATAAATAAATGAATGAATGAAGATTCCTTGTATTCTTACACTCATAGAGGGCTTGATACTTTACAAATGAATTAAATCTATTATTCAAATGTCACTATACACAAGAGGTCAGTGCAAAAAGTATTATTATCCTTATCTTATAAAAATGAGAAAATATGCAACTTAAAAGTAAGTGCATTTTGAAGAAAAGCCTTTTACTGAGACAAAAACTATTCTGAACTTACTAATTCCTATGCTACTATAACATACATTCACCGGCTCTCAAAAGAACTAGATTTTTTAAAAACATCTTTGCATTATAGAAAAGTCACTAATTTTTACAGTGCATGTTTATTTTAATATAACACATTTCTTGGCCAAAATATTTTTCTTGATGTAATAAAAAAGCCACAATAACAAACTATCCTTTCAATAAGACAACTTATTTTTTTAATCTCAAAAATCTTTACAATTAACATTTATAACAAGAAAATCATTATTTTTAAATGAGATATGTTGAGGAAGAAAAATTCAATTTTATTAACCTATTAAAAAATATTTATTGAACTTTTATTGTGCTAAGGGTAACTGAAGAATAACAAATAAGGTCCCAAAGCAGGGACCATAGGAAAGGATGACTCAAGGAACATCAGCATGTGAAATTAGGAGATACATGTATGCTGCTGCTGCTGCTAAGTCGCTTCAGTCGTGTCCGACTCTGTGCGACCCCATAGACAGCAGCCCACCAGGTTTCCCCGTCCCTGGGATTCTAAGGCGATAAAATTTAGCAGTGGAAGCTTTCTAGGGAAATCTTAAAGGATTGTAATTAGAGGGTAGAGGCAAAATACATTCCAGCCAATCTATATGCATTGCTTGACCTTAGATAAACCATGTAAGAGAATTCAGTATGACTCTGCTTCCTTCACTTTCCATTTCACGTCTCTTTCAAATAAGTAACCTTGTTTGTATCTAACTCTGCTGTCTGAGGTCCCTGGATGGAAGACAATGGAGGAAAGTACACTTATTCCACAGTGACAGAGACTTTTATTACTGCTGCCAGCAGATTTAGAAACTTCTGCTGATATACACACCAGATATGAGGTTCTTGTCTCACCAGAAACCTACAGACTCCACTGTGAGCATTTCTGGAGGAATGCTCAGGAATGCCCAGAAGTTCTCTCTTTGCTTCCAGCTGTCCCCTTGACCAAAATAAGGAGAATCCCCTCTCCCAACTGCTCAGACACACAAAAAAAACCATCTTCAGCCACCTATGTCCATCCAATCACTCCTGCAATTAAACAGTCCCTGTGAGGTTTGCTACGAAGCTTGTCAGGGCTTTCTACCACTTACTCATTCTTTGTCTTACTAAAAATGGTAAACTGGTGAACTATTTTTTAGCTCTCATTTACTGCCTAATGATCTCAAATTCTTTAACCTTTAGTCAGCATACTTATCTTACAATTGTTCGATTCTATTCATGTTTTTCCCTCTATCGCCATAAAATTTTTCTGACACTCTGACTTGAAAGCCAAACTGTGCCCCTGTATTCCCTTAAAATCCCTACAGGAACTATTTATTCATGATGAATTGGGTTTTTAAAATTTTTACAAACAAAAGGATTTCCATAGCTTCCCCAACACACCACAAATATTTCCTGAGAAAGGCATGCTAAAATGAGACTCTCATTCTGGTAAACAATGGCCTGGCGTATGTGACATCAAAGCATTTTCAGACTGATAATATTTGTTAGATACTTAAGGCATGGTGGGCTGATTATTGCAGATATAGGCCAGCAGGGAGGCAATTTTAGGCTTAATTACAG
Organism: Bos javanicus; assembly: GCF_032452875.1. Taxonomy (NCBI): domain Eukaryota; kingdom Metazoa; phylum Chordata; class Mammalia; order Artiodactyla; family Bovidae; genus Bos; species Bos javanicus. The sequence continues at coordinate 92,207,473 of NC_083874.1, forward strand.
ATCTCCTGTATATATTGCATGTTGCTGGACAAGCTAACAAGCCTCATGTAACAACTGGGCATAAAAAAAAAAAATTGTGATCTTGACACCCCTCCTAGAACTATTACAAGTACCATCCTCATGAATCGCATGTGAAGGGCTATATAAAAGAATGGAAATATATTTAGATGAAATAAAAGTCACTTCAAATTTAGAAAATTCAAAAAATAAACTCTGAATATGGCTCAATCTTCGTATTTAAGCTCCAATATCATATAGTTCTAGGATGGACTATATGATGCAAATGATCTACTCAAAGATTATTTAAAACTATGAGATCATGATGTGATTTATTTTGGCAGCTTTCTTCCTCATTCTCAACTTGGTTCCACTCAGATTCAAAAGGATGGGCTGCAGACCCTGACAGTCTCTGAAACTCCCAAGCGGATGAAGCCCCATCTTTCAAGGTCTTTGAGTAGCATCCTTCCCATGGGACTGATGTCCAGAGCACAGTCACCTCTCTCTTTCCAGGGTTGCCTTTGCACTCCAGTGGCTCACATTTGTTCTAGTCTTTTACTTGTCAGCCCCTGACTGCAGATGCTCCCATTCTATCTCAGGGACCCTCTGTGGACCTCTGGGATCTAGTTTCCTTTGCTGCTACTGCTGCTAAGTCGCTTCAGTCGTGTCCGACTCTGTGCGACCCCATAGACGGCAGCCCACCAGGCTCCTCCATCCCTGGGATTCTCCAGGCAGGAACACTAGAGTGGGTTGCCATTTCCTTCTCTAATGAATAAAAGTGAAAAGTGAAATTGAAGTCGCTCAGTCATGTCTGACTCTTAGCGACCCCATGGACTGCAGCCTACCAGGCTCCTCCATCCATGGGATTTTCCAGGGAAGAGTACTGGAGTGGGGTGCCATTGCCTTCTCCATTTAGGCACTATCTTTTAATGTATCTCTATATTCTATACCAGAAAGATCTAATTTTCAAAATACTTGCTCTAAGGGAGAGTCTCTAAAGAGCTTCTGAAGAGTTGATGTCTGTCCCTACTCACCCTGATAGTAGCCTCTCAATTTATTAGGTCCTGGGTAAAGAACATTTAGAAACCAAAGCACAATGCTAATAACTGTGAGATCACTTAATGGATATGAATGTTTCACGAAAGTGTTGCATAAGAAGGGGCGAATTAAGTAGATGTGCGAATCAGGAGGAGGAGAAAGAGTAATTCTGTTTAATAAGATGTTTCCAGCATTATCTTACTAATTTGCTGAGGAGCAGGTATGGGCTGTACAGCACTTACAAAGTAATTAGAAATCCTTGATAATTGTTTTTTTAATTAACAACAAAATTTGAAAAAAAAAAAAAAGCCTGTTACCCATTCCCACTTCTCTTCTGGATTAATTGTGCTAGATTCAGGAAAGGCAATTTATGCACAAGAGATTTTTCCATTCCAAATTACCCAGTGAAGAGGTGCAGATTGGACACTTGTATAATTTATGAAGGCAGGAAGGGCCCCTTTATTTCCCCTCCTTTTAATGTTCCAAGAAAACCTCCTGATCACCTCTGACAAACTTTTGTTCCCTTATTAGGGGAGAGAAGATCTCACTACAGACAGTTGCTTTACCCTCACTATTTAATTCCACATCCCATCCTCAATTATTGAAGGTCACTGAGTCACATAAGGCCAACAAAGCAAATGCTGATCATCAGCCATGATGACAAGGCCATCAGCATAGATATAATGAGACCTGCAAGGTCTACAGAAACAAATAAGAATATTACTGTGATAAATCCAGACCCTTCATACTGCAAGCAAATGACTGATCACTTAGATAGCTAGAATTGCCCTCCCCCTGCAAGTGTTCAGGCTTCTGTTTTACTTCATATCAGCCATTCTGCCTCCTCCCATGTCACTAGAAGCTGAGATCAAATATCGCCCCCAGTGAAGGAAAACATGCTGATGAGAGTTGCACTGAAACTGATTCCCTCCTCTCCACCAGAACCTTACCAAACTTTGAAGCTGACTGCTGAAAGTCATCTACTGGGAAGTGTTCTTCTCTGAGAATTTTACCAGCTCTTTGACAGTACTTGTGTCAGGTTTTATCTTCTGTATTCTAGCATGAAAAAGGATGCCATTTTTCTTTCATTCTATTTTATGCCTAGGGATTGAGACTGAGTTTTGAGGTGGGGTAAAGACTGCAAGGGACTTCCCAGGTACTGTTGTGGTAAAGAACTCGCCTGCCAGTCCAGGAGATGCAAGACACTTGGGTTCAGTCCTTGGGTCAAGGAGATCCCCTGGAGAAGGGCATGGCAACCCACTCCAGTACTCTTGCCTGGAGAATCCCATGGACGGAGGGGCCTGGTAGGCTACAGCCTATGGGGTAGAAAAGAGAGTCAGACATGACTGAAGCGACTTAGCATGCATGCAAAGAGTGTAAGAAATATCTGAACCTAATGCATACATTAAAAAAAGGTAATTTGGGGAAATTTTAAATGCCCTATGTGTATCATTTCTTGCCTCTTTCATGGCCACTGAATGAGATGGAAGGCAGACTGTCACACTGGCAACCAGTGATTCATAAAATAAAAATATATTTAGTTGTATTGTTTAGTTGTATAGGATTATATATATTGTAATGATGTATAGTTGGCCATACTTCTCCATTTGCCCAAGGCTACTGTCTGTGGTCCTAACATATTATTAAAAGTGTCACTTTTTACTCTCAAAAATATCCCAATTTTGACAATAAATTATATGGTGACCTTGTTTATAATGAAGTTAGAAGAAAGAAGCCTTAAAATGCCCTTCTGAGTCAATATGAAACTTTTGCTGGCACTCAAAGAGAAAATACTTCAAGGACCAGGGTCTGGTGATACTTGTTTTTCCAAGATTTTTGCCATTAAAAATCAAATTTTTATAACATAATTAGATATAAAACTCATTCCCTGTGAGAACGGATTGACAAAGAATGTTCAATGGGACAAAAATCAAGAGATTCAACATATTACAAGATACCTCATCACTTTATGCGCATGTTCAAAGATTCAAAAGACTTGGTTAAATGTCTCACATTCACTTATTCATTCAACAGATATTTAGTGAGTATCAGAGACTGTGCTAAGTGCTGTGAGGCATATAAATCAAAGCAGACATGGACACCACACTCACAGATACCATGGCCTAGGAAAGAAGATGAGAAATGTGTATTCTGTGTCCATGAGAAGGGAGACCATGCAGTGCTGAGTGAGCTCAGTGGAAGCGGAGATGATATTCTTATTCGAGGGCATGAGATGTATACTGGTCTAACCATCTTGAAAGTGTCAGTCATTCAGTCGTGTCTGACTCTTATGTGACCCCATGGACTGTAGCCCACCAGGCTCCAGTGTCCATGGGGTTCTCCAGGCAAGAACACTGGAGTAGGTTGCCATTGCCTTCTCCAGGGGATCTTCCCAACCCAGAAATGGAACTCAGGTCTCCGGCACTGCAGGAAGATTCTTTACCATCTGAGCCACCAGGGCTGTTAGCTAACCTTCCTGGCTGTTAACATTTTGAGATACTTCCAAATTCCCCACTTACTTAAGCTATAACTCACCTATAATGCCCAAATGCATGTCTAGCAAGTAAAAGAGTCTAGGAGCATTGCTGCTTGGAGAAGTGGAGCCCAAAAACCTGCTGAGTAGACCGAGGTGGCTTCCAAGGCAGTGGTGAGGGGTAGAGGTTGGAAAGCTGAAGGACCTGTCCACTGCCCAGGAACAGTCCAGTTCCAGGCCTGCTGAGGGTGGCGCTGCCGTCAACATTGTCAGCAGGGGCCTGGGGCTGGGCTGTCTCCAAAAAGTCATGTGAGAATTACTAATTTTCAGATGCATACCTAGCCAGGAAGCATGCCGCCACCCCCAGCTGCAACAAAACCCAGGCTCCAAATACCAGCTGACTATGTCATTTGTTCCCTGTAGAAACACGTTCACAAAATTGCAGTATAGTATTATTCTCTTGATTCTTACCAAGGGTCACTATAAGAAATGACCATATGAATACACTTTCTTCATCTTCTCTAAAGGCCACCATTAAAGATATTTTCTTTTATTACAGCAATCCAGGATTAGATTCTTGCTAGAGTTTATTTCCGGGAACATTTTCTTCTTACCAACTAGTATATACCCTTCTATTAGAAAATGAATACTACATGATTCATGAAATTCCTTTATTGGCCTTTGTGACCCACACAGGAACTAAATTTAATGTGTAATTGTAGAAACTATCCTTAGCTTAGGTTTCAGATCCAATCATCTCCTCTATTCCTTTATATGGTCCTTCATATTTAGCCTTATTTTAATGTTTTATTGTTTCTGTGTAATATACATCAAATCTTTATAAAAGAAGCAACATATACCAAGTACCAAATATTTGTATATTACATATATATGTATGTATAATATAAAATATTTTGAAATCTTAGAATTTTCCTGACAGTACTAAACAGCTAAAGTATTCACCTTAACTCTAACTCCCTTATGTATCATCTCATACAGTTCCACCATTTTAGTGCACGCCATAATTCTTGGCACATATTTGTTGACTAGCAGCACGACTGAGCGTCTTCCCTTTCACTTTTCACTTTCATGCATTGGAGAAGGAAATGGCAACCCACTTCAGTATTCTTGCCTGGAGAATCCCAGGGATGGGGGAGCCTGGTGGGCTGCCGTCTATGGGGTCGCACAGAGTCGGACACGACTGAAGCGACTTAGCAGCAGCAGCAGCAGAGCAAAAATTGAGTACTACATTGAGAGAGTATTATAATATTTGTAATGGGGGTAAAATACCATCATAATGATGTCAATACCCCTTCATTTTCTGAACTAAATATGCAAAAAACATTGCTGAAAGGAAATTAATCATCTATGATCAGGAAATGTGCTTTATTTGGATATTTCAAGTACTATCCAAATAATAATTTGTATATGATCAAATTTGGCATTTGATATAGCATGGATTTTAACTGGAATGCAACTTGGAAAATCCTGTCTGCAAAACTCCCCACTTAGACAAAGAATGCCCCGTATATTTGCATCTTCAGAAGCCCACTCATTTTCAGTTTCTGGGGTTGAGGTCCCCCTCTGGGACTATGGCAAATTAGGAGGTGTGTGATTCTTGGAGCTTTGTCTCTTACATTAATAAAGGCTAATCGTGTTTAAACATGTTAGCACAGCAAGCCCAGGGACGTGGGATAGGATGCCCGCTTTAAAGTGGAATTAGTAGTGTGAAAGAAGCTATGTGAAAAATCGTGGAGAGAAATTGATTGAAAATGAAAATGAGGTATCTTTTGAAAGAGATGGCCTGGAAGCCTGACAGTGTGAACTGACAAAATAAGGTTAAAAAATATAATCAGAAAAAGCTGGGCTCTGTGAGATTCAAACAACTCTTTTGCTACACTCTACAGAGCAACTGCATTACAAAGAGGAAAAATTGTACCTACCATAGGCATATTGGACAGAAGACAGCTTTCGGAAAGAAGTCCAGAGCAGGAAAGCCTCTGTTGTACATGAAAACAAATGGAAAAAAAAAAAAAGAGATCCTCTCTTTAAAACCAGTAAAATCTCTCTTTTTCTCTCTCTCTCTCTGAAACACACACACACACACACACAGAGTCTCTACCTTGCTTCCTCCATCTTTGAAACACCTGGCTTAAGTATCTCTAAAGCTTTTTCATGTCACTGATGGGACCCGCATCATCAGAGGAGCCTGCTCATCTCTGCCTCCCCTATTAGTTGTGAAGCTCAACTCCCCCTCCTGTTACTGCTTGTGTAAAATGTTAATGTTTATAATTGTTCAACCACTGACCATGATGATGTTGCCTGCATCTATCCCTCATGGTTGCTATGGAGACAAAGCATCACCTTGAGGTACCAGGCTTCCTTCATAGCTCAGTTGGTAAAGAATCCACCTGCAATGCAGGAGACCCTGGTTCGATTCCTGCATCAGGAAGATCTGCTGAAGTAGGGATAGGTTACCCACTCCAGTATTCTTGGGCTTCCCTTGTGGCTCAGCTGGTAAAGAATCCGCTCGCAATGTGGGAGACCTGGAATCGATCCCTGGGTTGGGAAGATCCCCTGGAGAAGGGAAAGGCTACCTAACTCCAGTATTTTGGCCTGGAGAATTCCATGGACAGTCTAGCGCATGGGGTCACAAAGAGTCAGACACGACTGAGCGACTTTCACTTGAGGTACCAGCTACTCCACATTCATGGTGCAAAGAACCAGAAGGTGGAACCTACACATTTTACTCGAAACTCCTTTCTGAGAGGAGAGACGCTCACACACAGGGTACACACAGTCAATCAGGCTCTGATGAGCCACTAAACCGCTTGTTAAGCGTTGTGAGCAGTTCACGAGCTGCACACTGAGCTTCAGTGCCTCAGGGTGAGTCGCCCTTACAGACAAGGAGTCAGGACCTCCGAGGGCCGTATTCATTTTGTGCTAATTTCCTCATGCTAGGTATTATAGAATTTCTTTATTTAATTATAGTTCTTCTCATGTGATATTCTGAGATTAAACATTTGGGGCCATTAATATAAATTTACATTATGGTAAAACTATTTCACATAATTGTTTAAATCAATAATAATAATGTGGAGGAGGAGGAGAAAGAAAACATAATTTATTTTGTACTTGCTATGTACTAAGAGCTTTATGCACATTATCCCATTGGAGCCTTACGCCAGTAAAGCCAGGATTGCTTTTGTTCCCATCTTGACTTCGACTGGATTGAGAGAAGGACCTAAAATGTGTGCGCTTGTGACATGGTGTGGCCCGGGAGAGCTAAGGCTTAGTTTACTAAAAAGCAAGCATTTTTAGGACATCAATGTCTCTTCTGTAGCTCTCTTCCCCTGAAAGCAAAATTCTGTAGAAGGGCTCTTACCCACCCAACTGATCTTAGTAATGCATCTTGCTTGCTGCCCTTCATTTACTTGATCATTTTAACAGAAAGGAAAAGATGATTAAATGATCAGGCAAGTCATCTGTTGGTACAGACACTCATGTATTTAACGATTCAATTTAAGGATGTCTGTGAAACTGTGAGATAGTGTCAAAATATTATATAAGTAATGCCGCCTCTTGTGAGGGGCGTACTTCTTATTTGGAGGGTCTGCTTATGAAGCCATTAACCTAACCAGGGACAGAGCCCCCCTGCCCTCAGAGGCTGGATCACTAACAGGGTGATCTGGGGACTGAGCGAAAGGGAAAGGCATGTCGTGGTTTCTCTTCATCCCCTCTCCCCTTATCTATGAGCAGTTGACAAGCGGAATAGCTGGCGTGGGTGAGTTGATCAGTAGGAGTGCGTGGGGGAGACGAAGGCAGACAGCTCTCCCAAATTAGCCTGCCGCCAGTCTTGGTTCGCTGGCACTTTGACACCGACGTGAGGACATAGAGCTTTATTGCAGTGGCACTTTGGCAGGATACCATTTCACAAGGAACTTCCAGCTCAGAGACGGAGAACAGGCCTGTTATTACCGGATGCTTTAAATTCATGGGCCTTGCAAATGGAGAGATGTGTTTGTCAAGAAGTCCACATTTAAAGAAATGCTTGATGTAGATTTTTGTGTGTGGGTGAAACTCACTTAACCCTCCAGAGGGCTCACATTTCAGCTGAGAGAGATCAGTGGTTAGCTGAATTCTACAGAAGGAATGAGAAGGCTTATAAATTAGCCTCTAAAAGCCAAATTTACTCAAGAATGCACAGTGGTAATAAACATTTATAAATGCCAAAAAATAAAGCATTTAGTGAGAAGGCTGATGTTAGATTGCGCCTATTTGTCATAGGATTTCACTGGAAGCCTTTACGTAAATTCCTCGGGTTCCAAGGGATAATTTGTACGTTGACACAAGTGCTGTGATGTGTTGCAGATGCCGGAAGTGCTCTAACGCTGCGAGTGTGAGCAAGACCAGCAGTTCAACCCTTACACACTTTAGCTGTAAGCAGATAACTAAGCTCCATGGGGCACAGAGTGTAAAGGTTAAACCTGTGGGATGGAAAGCGAGGAGACTGATTCATGAATAAAGTGAGAAATTGGTCTCACTGCTCTAGTCAAAGCCTTTGAAAGTGTGTGTGTGTGTGTGTGTGTGTGTGTGTGTGTGTGTATACTCAGTTGTGTCTGACTCTTTGTGACCCCATGGACTGTAGCCCGCCAGGCTCCTCGGTCCATGGGATTTCCCAGGCAAGAATACTGGAGAGGCTGCCATTTCCTTCTCTAGGGGATCTTCGAGAGCCAGGATCAAACTCGTGTCTCTCGTATCTCCTGCACTGGCAGGTGGATCCTTCACCACTGCGCCACCTGGGAAGCCCGTGCACAGTTAACCCCAAACATATTTTAATAATGACTACTATGAAATCAAACTTAGCCCAGGAGGCCACAGTCAATTCACGATAGTATGTTTTCAATTTTTCAGGGAAACGAAGAGATATCCTCTGACAGATATACAACCTACCTGCTTGAGGTGGTTCCCAGTTTCAATTAGGTTGTGTTAGATTCATTTTGATAATGTCGTGTCTTTGTGAAACTGAGGATCCAGTAATTGCTATGAGCAAGTACCACATGAAAGTCAACACAGAATGTGGGACCAGAACTGAGGCTAATAATGTCTAATCTAATTCCAAAGTTTAAGAAGTTGCACAGTCCAATACACACACGTATCTCATGTATATGTTATATTAGGTAAAAATGAACTGAAATTATGCTTTTTTTCCCAATTTATGTGTGGCTTTTAAAGGGCCACTATGTTGTTAGGACATAAATACTTACTAAATTGTTTGGACCCAGCCACTTAATGCAACAGTTATATTATTTCTTTTGGCTGGGGAATACTATGAGGAAAAACTGCTGAGATACTAAGAGCACTGTGAATGGAAAAGTTTTGAAACCTCTGATGTAAAGTTTTCGCAGCTGTTTCTCCTCCATCCTTCCCTTTCTTTCTCATGCACATAGGCAATACCTGTTTAAAGGAATTTGTCCTCCTTCCATCAATAGATAATTATTAGCAGACATTATTGAGCATCAGATACATGCTAGGCACTGAGCTGTTTGTTTAGTTGCTTACCCATGTCTGGCTCTTGTGTGACATCATGGACTGTAGCCCGCTAGGCTTCTCTGTCCGTGGGATTCTCCAGGCAAGAATACTGGAGTGGTTTGCCATTTCCTTCTTTAGGGAAGTCTTCCTGACCCAGATGGAACCCATGTCTCCTGCGTTTTGAGCCACTGGCAGGCAGGTTCTTTTACCACTGAGCCACCATGGAAGCCCTGAGTTAGAGGCTAGGTATACAGTGTGAATAGACCCAATAGTCTCTGCTATCAGGAAATATAAGCTTTTGAGAGACACAAGCAGCTGATGAACAAGTTAACAAACAAACGCAAAATACAAAGTGCTCTAAAAAAAGAGTTATTCCTTAACAGCAGGGGCTCCCTTTCCCACTCACCAGGCTACAGAATTATGCTTGGCTTCCCTCCAAAATCCCCGAGAGCTTCTTAAACCCCACATGCCCACCTGCCCACACTACTGCGGAGTCAGCAACATCATTATTAGCGCTCAGTATCAGCAGTGGCATGAGCGCGAATGCTGATGAGAAAGGGCTCTGGGCAGCTACATCATCTTGGGGTGAAGGGACAGCGGTGTGTGTGACGGACTTTGGAAAAGGCAAGAAAAAAAGAAAATAGGACTCTCCTCATGAGAACCACAGCCCCAGGCAGGGCCCCTGTGACTAGCATGATACTCTGCGAAGCCAGTAGTCCCAAAACACGCTGCTTTCCACCAGCTGCTCCTGAGAGCAGAGGAAGAGGAGGGAGAGTGGGGAGGATGCCACTGAAAAGAAATAGGGCAGGTGTGGCATTTGGCCTGAGTGAAGCACTGTTTGTCACCGATGCTTAGAGAAATAAAACTGTGCTCGGAGAATCTCCTGCCCAGTGTACACTTGGCTTCTTCTTCCTCACTCTGTCAGAAAGGATGCCTGACAGAACGTGGTCCTGCCAACACCCCCTGACCTCATGCAGAGTTACCAGCAACGGCCTCGGTCTCAGGCCTAGGTGTATCTACACATCCCTCAAAGAAACCCCTCAAAATTTCAAGCAGCAAAGGAAATTTTGACTAGAACCAAATTCCCTCGTGAGAACTGGACCATAAAGAAAGCTGAGCACCAGAGAATTGACGCTTTCGAACTGTAGCATGGGAGAAGACTCTTGAGAGTCCCCTGGACTGCAAGGAGACCCAACCAGTCACTCCTAAAGGAAATCAGTCCTGAGTGTTCATTGGAAGGACTGATGCTGAAGTAGAAGCTCCAATACTTTGGCCACCTGATGCAAAGAACTGACTCCTTGGAAAAGACCCTGATGCTGGGAAAGATTGAAGGCAGGAGGAGAAGGGGACGACAGAGGATGAGATGGTTGGATGGCATCACTGACTTAATGGACATGAGTTTGAGTGAGTCCCAGGAGTTGGTGATGGACAAGGAGGGCTGCCGCACTGCAGTCCACGTGGTGGCAAAGGGTCAGATACAACTGAGTGACTGAACTGAACTGAAATTCCTTACCTCTACACATGCATCCTTACTCAGAAAACACTGCAATTTATGTGAGAGAATTAGTGCCAGAACAAACAAGCTGTGAGAAAAGCAAATGGCGACACTGCCTCACCAAATAGAGTGAAGTTTTAGGACTAGGGGACTTCCCTGGTGGCTCAAACAGTAAAGAATCTGCCTGCAATGCAGGAGACATGGGTTTGATCGCTGGGTCAGGAAGTTCCCCCAGAGAAGGAAATGGCAACCCACTCCAGTATTCTTGCCTGGAGAATTTCATGGACAGAGGAGCCTAGCGAGGCTACAGTCCATGGTCTCGCAGAGTCGGACACAACTGAGTGACTAACACTTTCACTTTCAGGACTAGAGTATCTGTCTTCCTCTTTAGATCTGTCTGATTCCAGGAATGCTTGGAGAAGTCAGTCATTCAGTGCCATCCAAGGAAGGACAGTACATTCTAAGTTATAATTTAGAGTCTATCAAGGGTTTTTTGCTTTTTTTTTTTTTCTCTTGAGACTCCCCTTAAGAATGGAACCAAGGTAAATGAAATTATTTCCTGCCTGTGTTTAGCAAATGAGGGTTGTAGATTATCCGGGGCCATTGGACTCTGAGCTGTGCAACTCACAACATGCTTTCTCAGCAAGAGACTAGAGCAATTTGTCTTCTGTGGGGAAAAATGTAGAAATGCAAGGACGGGAGGCAGGATGAGGGAATTTGAGAGGTGGTGTGATATTCAGCTACTCAAGAGGTAGAGACAGTGCTGCTTGTTGCTTCTGCTCTGCTGCAAGCACAGCTGTCATTATGAAGCAATTTGCTCATGAACCTTCTGGGTAGGAGTTGGGCTTATTCCCTCATGGACCCGTGGTGCGCAATCAAGTTGGCCGTGTCTCTGCTGTTAGGTATTCTCAACTGTTGGGGAATCTTCTACACAGGCTTTTTTTTTTTTTTTTTTTATCTGAATCAGAATATTCCTGCACCAGGAAATCAGGCTTTCAAAAGGAAAAGGGTAACATTAACCTTGAAGTGTTTGTTTTTTTTTAAGAGAGAAAAGAGTGAAGCTTTTAAAAAGCATTCTCCTGTTGCTCAGTACGATTTAGCACTTAATTTTATGCTGTTTAGTTTCGTCCTCTGCTAGAATTGCTGAAGGCTGGAGCTGGCCATGACCTTAGCCCTCATCTAGTCCAACCCCCTAATTTTAAGGATTTTAAAGAGAACACTATGGAAGAGGTTTTTTTGTTTGTTTGCTTGTTTAGCAGAGAAAATACCAGGAGCCAGATTTTCAGATTCCTGGACTGGTGTTTGACCAATTTGGCCGGTCTCAGGTGTTCTAGAAGATAGCAAATTTGAGATTGCAAACATGATTTTATCTTCATAACAATGTGCAAGTATTTACTTCCAGTGAATTTTTGGATTTCCTTTCTTAATTTCTCTTATATGTCTAAGAAAAAGTTTTAAGAACAAGACAAATACAAAGAATGGTATAAAGACTACGGCTAGTTTTCTTTTCAAAACTTAGTCCCAATAATAGCTAACATTATTTAATACTCATTCTATTCTATATACCAGGATGAACAGGCAGGCAAAAGTACAGATGATCTCTCTGTGACCAAACAGCGTCTAACTTAGCAGAGGAGAGATACTCCTCCATTTAACTGAGTCTTTCCTGTGTGCCCAGACATACTGAAAGATCTGTAAAAGCATTATCTCATTAACCCAACAAAACACAGCAAAGTGAGCAATAGTCCCTTTGTTGGCATCATTCCATCCTATAGATGAGAAAACCAAGGCGCCATGGCTTAAGGTCCACAGGGTCTGGCCAGTGAAGATTGAGAGATGGGACTTGAATCAGGGAAGCTGAAGCCTGCCCTGGCTTGCTTAACCACTATACTAAGTTGTCCTGATGAACAGGAACTGACAACATGGTGGAAAATGTACAAATGTCATCTGAGAAGCCCACAGTATTACCTTCTCCCTTTCGAAGATCAGATTTGTAATTTAAGACTGTTAATCCTAAATCATGGGCCCCTTCAATCTAGCTTGAAAGATTGAAGTAATACCTAATTTGAAATGAGAATTATCACCAGAAAGGGGAATAACCCAGATCTAAAAGATATTTTATAATACTGGGGCAAAACATCTCTCATTTAACTCATGCGGAGCAATCAAAAACTTACGTTGTCTTTTTCAATGGGCAGAACCTCATGGTGACTCATGCCTTTAGTTACTGAGTGGACTCTGCCCTCTGGCTCCTGCAATTTAGGCAGCTCTTCTTCTTGTCTCTATGTTGACAAAGATGAAGCATTTTTCTGTAAATCTTGCCTTGAATGTGACAGTAGGGTCACCAGCCATCCCGAATTGGTCAGTTCATGGTTTTTCCAGTAGTCACGTATGGATGTGAGAGGTGGACTCTGAAGAAAGCTGAGTGCCAAAGAATCGATGCTTTTGAACTGTGGTGTTGGAGAAGACTCTTGAGAGTCCCTTGGACTGCAAGGAGATCAAACCAGTCCATTCTAAAGGAGATCAATCCTGAGTGTTCATTGGAAGGACTGATGCTGACGCTGACACTCCAATACTTTGGCCACCTGATGTGAAGAGCTGACTCATTGGAAAAGACCCTGATGCTGGAAAAGATTGAGGGCAGGAGGAGAAGGGGACGACAGAGGACGAGATGGTTGGATGGCATCAGCGACTCAATGGACATGAGTTTGGGTAGGCTCCAGGAGTTGGTGATGGACAGGGAGGCCTGGCGTGCTGTAGTCCATGGTGTCGCAAAAAGTCGGACACAACTGAGCGACTGAACTGAACTGAACTGAACTGAGGTGCCCCCAAAATGCAGACTCGAGTGCTAAAACCCAACAGTCCCAGGCATCTATCTCTTCCTACTTATGCTCCGCTGGACATCTGAGTGCACAGAGAGCTTATGTAGCCCATGTGGGTGGGGCAATGTCCAGCTCTGCTCATTTCTGGGCATTCATCTCTTGTCCAGATTGACTCTACTGCTGATCTGAGCTGGTGAAATTCATGGTCCCACTTCTCAATAGCAACAGCACACAGTGACAGCAGCCTGGTGAGCTCAGACGTGTCTCCTAGGGACAAGGCCTCTCGCTTGGCTCCCTCTGGACTGCAGTTTGCCTGAGAGCCCCCAGACGTGGCTCTCATCTGAGCCTCCACTTCCTGTTATGAAGGATTTTCTATGAGAAAGCTCCCCCTCTGGAATTCTAAATATGTACAGTGTCCCTCTGCGGAGGCTTCCTTCTCAAGCCATGATCTCAGTCACTAGCCCACCTACCACCAACAGAACTTTGAAGCCTAGGAGGTAGGCCTGTACACAAGGGTCTCAGTTCCTACATTTGTCCCTTCTCTCTTCTCTGGAGCAATCCCCTCACTATCAGAAGGCGTTATACTTCCCCCTAATGGGAACTTTGCTTCCGTGTTCTCCGCGTCTCTGCAGTGAAGTTGGCATGCGGAATAAAGCTTATGGAATTTAGAAAAACCCTTCCACTTAAGAATCAAGCTTTGCTACTCTAAACTGAGCTATGGCCTCTATTCTCAGGGATTCAGCTTCAAACTATAAATGCTATTGGTTCAATGGATGAGGAGTTACTAAGCAACTTGCTAAATACATCAGCGATACTTTCAAAAATATTAACCTCATTATACTTTTTTAGTTGTCTTAATTTGGCACTGGCTCCCTTACTTTTTACTCTATTTTTTACTACTATGATAGCAAAGGAATCTATGGCAACGTTGCCTTCACCAGAATGCACAGGAAGGAGACAGGAGGACAGAGGAGCCTCACGGTGCGAGGCTGACATTTAAAAGTTTGTCTTCCCCCCGTCCTGCCAGCAGCAAACTACCCCACTAAGATAGCAAGTGAGAGATAGCTCAATGACTACTATTAAGAAAGGTTATATTTAAATTAATTTCCTAAAAAGGCTTTTCTTTTTTTTTTGGTCACAGGAAAAAAACCCTGAGTTTTATTTTCGAGTGTAATAAGAATCTTTCTTTCCTTCCTGATCATTTCCAGACACGGTACTCTATCTGGTGGTGGGTTTTCCATGAGATATTTTACATAGAATCACAGACTAATTAGCACTGACTGGGTCCCAAGAGATCATCTAGTCCAGTCCTTTTAAACTATTTTAAGCCAGCAGAATTATGAATTTCCTCCCCCAAAAGACATCTTGCTCCAAAATACCGTATTCTAAAGGCAGTGGTACTGACCCGGCAGAAACAGGATGGAGCGCTCGCCCTAACCCACAGTGACCGCTGGTACCCAGGCAGTAGCATCCAAAAGAGCCCTAATGACAAGCACTACCGAGCCCCAACAAGGACGAGGAAACTCGGAATCAGAGGCCTCTCTCTGTCCAGGACACACTGCAGGTTGGGTTTCCTTTTTTTTAGCATTATTTCATGCTAACACACATTCCGGCAAAGGTTTGCTACTTTTCTTTTTTTTTTTTTTTTTAATCTTTTATTTTGAAATTTATTTTTAATTAGAGGATAATTGCTTTACAATATTTTATTGGTTTCTGCCATACATCAACATGAATCAGCCACAGGTATACATATGTCTCCTTCCTTCTGAACCTCCTTCCTGCCTCCCACCCCATCCCACTCCTGAGCCTGTCACAGAGCACTGTTTGAGCTCCCTGCATCATACAGCCAATTTCCACTGGTTCTATATTTTACATACAGTAATGTTCATGTTTCAATGCTACTCTTTCAATTCATCCCACCCTCTCCTTCCCCCACTGGGTCCACAAGGTTTGCTACTTTTCTTAAGGTTGTTTTTGGTTTTGGTTTGGGGTTTTTGTTTTTGTTTTTTGCAATTATGCCAACTTACATGTCTAAGTTATTTTGGGAAATAATTTTTTGTTTTTAGCTTTTTACTGGTGATGTATCTTTAAGCTGCAAGTCAATAGAAGACAGTGATCTCATTTTCAAAAATTCTACATTCTGAAAAGTTTCTAAAATCACAAAATACAGCTGTACTATTTACCAGCACCTCTTTGACTGGGAAGTTCAAGGACTCAGTTAAATCCTGAAAAAAGCCACATGCATCCTAAGGGAAATTTCAAGAGAACACCCTGTTCACAAAGGTATTTCTTGCCCACTTCATCAAAGCATTATTTGATGTAAAGCAAGCAGAACTGGAGCTGGGAATTTAAGTCACATCAGGATAAAGAGAAGAATAGAATGGCAAGCGTACTGTCCAGATCAAGAAAGGGGAGGGCCACACTGTTTTCTTTTGTTTCTCTTACGAACTTGATTTCTGAAATTTGAACATCCAGTAAGTCTTTTTACACTCTGGAGGACTTGGTGTGGAGCTTTAAACTTCAGGAACTATGAGTTCTTCAAAGCCATGGAAGATTGATTTCATGTTTTTCTTTTACAGCATTTTGATGTGGACTTGGCAAAGAATGAGGTTCCTGTGCTAATTTCCTCTTGCTCTATGTAATTAGTCAGCATTTGAAATGAGGTAACAGGATATAATTGTCTACTGACCATTGCAAGCCCCTTTGTTTATGACACACTCTCCCGGCTTTTAGATGTACAATATTATTACCCACCTCTTTATTTGTGTCGCTGTCTCTTTCCTCTTTTCTAATTTCTCTAGTTCTACTCCCTTCAGTCCCTGCTTCCTTTGTGGGCATTGCAAGAAGGCACTTTTCCTTCCAGCTGGCAAGGCATTAAGGAGGTCTGAAGGGGGTGTACAGAGGGACTTCCACACTCCCCAGAGGCCAATTACACTTGGAATCCTCCTGATCGGCCCTGATCAGGGAGCAGGGCTACCCCCTCACAGCCTATTGTGCTAGCTCGGAGCCACCTGATCAGCCTGGTCCTACCCAGTATTTAAATTAGGGCATCGCCAATCCTGGACCCACGTCAGGGCCTCTAGGTAACACTGGGGAATAAATTAACATTCTGCTGTTGTTACAAAGCCACATGGATACCATTGTTAGAAACCCATCAGCAATAACGGGGACTGTTATGAAAGTCTCAAGAAGAAGGTGGTGGGGGGGAGGGGTGAAATAGCATCATGCAATTGTGTGCCATTGCACTGGGTCTTAATGCAACAATTACCATGCCGCCTTTGTTAGGTTTGAGTGGAGGAGTGAGAACAGTTTGACATGGCATCATGTTATGTGGCTAGTTATGTAAGTTTATTGCATTTCTTTTAGGATTGCCAAATACAGGGAAGGAAGGGAAGGAGTGAGGGAGAGAGGAAAGAAAAGGTAAAAAAAACATATATATGTGTGTATATATATACACATATATGTATGCCTTGTTGTTGATATATATATACACACACACATATAAATCCCTTTGTTGTTCAGTAGATATGCAGACAATTCATGTGCTAGCTAGAATTGTAATCCAAGCCACTGAAAACCTAATGTAAGTGGTCAGGCTAGTTTACAGGAACACTTGCATAACAAAACAGTGACAGAAAAGGGAGGCTAATGGAAAAGGACTGATAGGCAAGTTAGCAGAAATCAAACAAACTGGCTGAGTAAGAATGTGAGAAAATATATGTTTCGATATCAACGGCAATGTACTTTACAGAATTTCAGAAAGTAAGAAGGACTTTGAATTTATTGAGGACAAATCTTGGCAGGACATCATGATGAAATGCTTTCATTTTACAGCAAAAAATATATATATATTGTGAGTTCCTGCATTCTTGTGTTTTTTCCCCCAAAGCAATTTGTGATATTGCTACTGAAATTTTGCAGTGAATTTCTACAATAAGTTTCATAGTCCTTTGCATTCAAAATACACAGCTATTATATACTTACATCTATCTATATATCAGCCATTTTACTTTCACTACTTTTATAACCTGTATTACACAGTGTTCTGAAATGAACATCGAAGAAGGAGGGAGTAAAACCATATCCTTTAAATAATTCAAACAGCTATTTAAATGAGGCAATAAAAATATTTTTAGGTGGAATGTATTGCCATTGTTCTCTCTTGAGAAACTATGTATATAATAATATAAAATACTCAGTTACTATTTTATAAATATATAAATCAGAAATGATTTTTCACTCTGCAATAAAAGGGCAATATACAGTTAATACAACTTCCAGAATTTTAGAAACATTTTTCAAAAATTCCTTGCTATTTTAAAAGTCTAAGTCATCAAATTTTATGCTGATTCCAAAGTATATTTTGTATCTTTTTTTTTGAGAAAAGGATTTTTAATTGCATAATCATCTTAATTTTCATTATCATTTTGCATAGCCTAGATTAAGTAGGAATAGCAAATAAAACTGTGCCAATAAAAATATAAGAGAAATTACTTCAAAAGCAGTTTAAATCTAATTCAAATTTATGATATATAAAGAAATCCTAAACTCTGTGCATCTTAGTTCAAATTTCTGATCCAAAAGTATGTAAATATATTTTATCACAAATTGTATCTTTAAAATAGTTATTTAATATGTAAAGAATTCAGATAAATTGATTTTGAAAATAGTATCTCAATAGATGAGTGGGCAAATACAGGCAAGGAAGTAACATAAATTAATAATAATCATGAAAATATTTCAGTCTTGTTAGTGATCACAGAGGGTTTCCCAGGTGGCTCAGGGGTAAAGAATCTGCCTGCCAAGCAAGAGAAGCAGGTTTGATCCCTGGCTTGGAAGATCCCTAGAGAATGAAATGGCAACCCACTCTAGTGGTCTTGACTTGGAAATCCCATGGACAGAAAAGCCGGGAGGCTACAGACCACTGGGTTGCAAAGAGTCGAACACAACTTAAGAGACTAAATAGTAGCAACAGCACTGAACACAAAAATGTAAATACAATCAGTAAGATACAACAATCAAATGTACAAAGACTTGAAAATGAAAATGCTAATGAAGGTATAGTGAATAAAGTATTAAATGGTGATAATGAGAGCAAATATCACATTACTAGAAAGCAATTTGACAATCTATAGCACTGGCCTTAAAGTGTTTCATACACCTAGCTAGTTTCGCTTCCTAGACTACATAATAAGAAACCGATACAAAATTCAGGCAAAAATATATATTCAGTAATTTTTATTACATACTATTAATATAAGAAAAATGTTATTATTGTGTGACAATACAATAGTGATTAAGTAAATTACACATTGTTTTACCTAATATTATGTAGCTATCAAGATCAATTGGCAAGAAATTTTTGTGGAATAGGAAAATGCTTATAATATAACTTGAAATACAAGATTCAAGACTGGGTATACAGTGGAATTCCAACCATATTTTTAAGGTGTATATACATGTGGAACATTTGCTCTTAGAATTCAGCCCCCTTCCTATGAGGAAGCTCAAGCAGTCTGATTCAAGCAATTTCATGTGTGCTAAGTTGCTTCAGTCATATCTGACTCTTGTGACCCCATGGACTGTAGCCCGCCAGGCTCTTCTGTCCATGGGATTCTCCAGGCAGGAATACTGGAGTGGGTTGCCATGCCCTCCTCTTGGGTATCTTTCCTTCCCAGGGATTGAACCTATGTTTCCTGCAGCTCCTGCATTGCAGGCAGATTCTTTTACTGCTGAGCCACTGGGGAAGCCCCAAGCAACTCCATGGAGAGCCCCCAAAAGAGAAGATCCAATAGGTTCATTTGGGCTGTGTCTTATGTAGCCATCTTGTCAAGATGCCAGATACATAAGAAAAGCCATCTCAGACCTTTCAGACTGGCATATCTGCCAACTAAATATCACCCAGTGACCTCAGACAAGGGCATGTGTGAAGCAGAAGAAATGCCCACTGAGCGCTGTCCAAGTTCCATATCCACACTATTTTGAGATATGAGAAATGGAATATTTCCTGCCATATCAGTGAACAAGGATGTCACAGTCATCAGGGATTTCAGCAGTCCAATGTGAGCTGGTAAGCCCTAAGGGCACTCAGTAAGGAGAAGAATGCCTGTGGTCCAGCAGCCAGTCCCTGCCGTGAGCCCCAAGGGAGCTCAGGATGGGAAACATACTGGATACTGACCCCAGAGAGCTGAGATGCATATGAAAGGAATACTTTCAGGGAGTATCTTGCATCTTCCCATACATAGAAAAGCACTAAATTTCTTAACGTAGGATATCTGGTTTTCTTTAATTAGCAGTACTCTTTTAATGTTCAAGATTACCTCCCCTTTGTTAGAAAACTTCTATAAAACCTGGCTCCTCCCCTCACCTCAGTTCTCTCAGGATTCGATTACTTGAGATGCTTGTCTCCCAGGCTTGAAGTCCTAAAAATTGCCACCAAATAAAACATAACTCTCAAGTTTTAGATTGTGAATAATTTGTAGGTATTATATATGACAGAGATATCCAAATAATTGTTATGATACATATAGATGAAGATAAGTAGATAAGAATCCTAAGGAAATGATTGGAAGAAAATATTCTAAAACATTTACAGTGGTTATCTTCGGTGGGTTGTTTATCAATAACTTTTAATATTTTTCTGTGCTCGCCAAGTTTCCATTGGTAAACATGTAATACTTTTATTTTGAAAATAATTTTAAAAGTGAAAAATTCATTAATCATTATTGCTTAAAACAAAACATATCTTTAACATAGCATATCCAGAGAAATATGGCAAAGAGGCTTTGCATTAAATTACCTACTTGGGAATTAAATGTCCAAGTTATTTAATTTTTAAAGTAAAAATATTCTTCTTAAATTTCTGCTATTTAGACTAGATCATCTAAATAGTCAAATTTGGAAAATAGCAAATGACTATTTTATACACGGGTAAGGTTTAGCTCTGAGATCCTCAGTGATGATACTGTACTCACATACCACAATCTATTTTGGGGGATAGTGAACAACCGCATCCACTCATGAGTTCATGGACCTTTCTCGTTTTATTCGTCAACTTCATTTTAAATTCCCAGGATCCGAATTAATTGCAGGTGTCTGTTTCCAACAGGAGCACAGTCCTTAAATTATACATGTCAGGGCATCACTTACATCATGTCACATCCTGTTATGCTTCTCCCCACTATGAACTGGCATAACACAACACGACACAAGAGAAATGTATTGACACAGTGCAAGATGTCAAAAAATAAACACTAACTTTTAGCAGATAATATGGTGCAGTTATTTTGAGTTATCTTAATTCTTCTGAGCAATTTAGTTGACCTTATTAAACTTTGGTCTTAAAAAAGCTGATGGCAGAATTGTTTGTGCTTCGTCCCAGGAGACTTCACCTTAAGTTTGGAGGTTCAAAACATGAAGCAATAACACAGCATAGGGCCTTCCCAGGTGGCGCTAGTGGTAAAGAACCTGCCTGCCAGTGCAGGAGACATAAGAGACGTGGGTTCGGTCCCTGGGTTGGGAAGATCCCCTGGAGCAGGGCATGGCAACCCACTCCAATATTCTTGCCTGGAGAATCCCATGGACCGAGGAGCCTGGAGGGCTACAGTCCATAGGGTTGCAAAGAGTCGGATGCGACTGAAGCAACTTAGCATAGCAATGTGTATAGGCGAAATGTTTAGATTTAATCAGATGGTATTTTGTAAATGTTCTACTACAAATAACTCAAACCATCAGAAAATGATGTTGAATTTTGACTCATAATGGAATAAGCTCATGGTTTCATGGGACAAGAGCACTAACACAGAAGGAATGGTTTTAATGTGCTGTACAACTAAGAGTCAGGATTTGCAAACCAAAATTCTAACAATGACAGAGGGATCAAAATAAACAAATGACAGAGAGAAGCTGAGCTAGATAGCAATGGACAGGGCAACGTGTGCCTCATACTCAGTGTTCAGCTCCAGCCAATTGTTGCCTTATGGAAAATGTGGGTCTAAAGTCCCAGGTCTTCCTGCTCTTCAAGAGAATATTTACAAGACTGAAATATATTCTCTTTTAAATGTTGGCAACTAATTCATAGTTCTAATATGTGAACAGGTTAAACAAAGCATATCTATGTGCAGAAAGCTGTTCAAGGCACAGGGCCCCCTTCAGAGTCTTAAATGGTAATATTCCCAATAATCATTGCGTTCATGGTTGAATCAAAGAGCTCAAGTGCTGGATATTCAACCCTGTGTGAGCTAGACAGGAGCACATCGTCAAGAGAAGATTTCTAATTTTTAACTAGGCTAATTTTGCTCCATGACTCTCAGTATCGTCAAGCCACCTTCAAGCCTGCTGCTGACATGAATACTATTACCCACAGATAAAGCTTAAACACTCTCAGTGAAGGGTAGATGCTTAACATGAAAGGAATTTTTATATTCACATGTTTCAAAATGTTACAAACTCAGAATTCCCAGCTAAATCTATAGCAACCTTTCACCAACTCTGCTAAGGGGCATGGGGACAACAGACCCAGAAAGAGGGATGGGTTACAAGAACGTTGAAATATAAATTGTTAATCCAGTTTTGTTACTTTCAAAGGTGGCACAGCTTTGTTGACTACTGATGAACTATTATACATCAAGTACTAGCAAGAGTTGAGCATATAAAAATGAGCAAAGCCCTGTCTAGGAGACCTGAAGAGTTCTGCAAACGAATCATTATAATAGTACAACGTGATTCTTGCTCTAAAAGAGGAAAGAACAGAGTCTAACTCCCTAGAAGAGAGAGTAATCAAATCCAACTGGGCATGGAAGAAGAATGCTTTGCCAAAGAGGAGACACTTGAGCAGATCTGAGCCTGAGGACTGAAACAGTGTGGCCAACAAAGAGAACGACACGTAATTAAATATAGAGAGAGGATAGGTCATGGGGCTCAAGGAGATTGGAAAGGAGAAAGCAGTAAATTACAGGTCATCCTAAGAATTTGGGCTTAATATTTGTCAGTGAAAAATTATTAAAGGCTTTTAAGCAGAAAAGTACAAGTAGATCAAATCTTTCTTTTAGAAAAATCACTGGGAACAACATTAGGGCTAGAAGTGGGGGTGACTCAGAGACTGGGAAATGAGCTAAGAAACTATTTCAATAATCCATGAGAGAATCATGAAGGCTTAATATTTTTAATAAGCAAAACTAAGAAAAGGAAAATAACAATTCTTAGTACATTATAATATATATATTATATATTAGCACATATAATATAAAGTATAATAAACATAACTGTACTTTGTTTTACTTTTTTCTTTTAACTTCTTAAGCCAGAAAATCAAGGATATTGTGTCTAAATTGCCACAAACTGCAACATTAGCAGAACTTAAGTTCATAAACAATAATCAATCATTAAAATCACATATCAATAAAAATCTAGGTTAAGGAAGAAAAATACCAACTTTAAATCTCAAACTAAATTTTTTTGTCAGATTCTCTTGATGCTTATTCAAAGGAGAAGTTATTTGATTAAATGAAGTTTAATTTCTTTACTAAAATTGGCAGAGCATAGAAGAGTTATGGTGTTTGTCTGAGTTCCCCAAGAGCAGAGTCAGAGGGCTCATAGACTCCTGCTTTATCAGGGAGAGCAATTCTGGGAACAGGCGTGAGGATTGAGGGGGGTGACAGGGAAGGAGAAAAGGAGCCCTAGCGAAGACTTGAGGATACATTCCAGGTTCAGCACCGCTAAGTGCAAGTTGAGTGCTCCATATCCCAGAGTCCTATACCCAGTTTCCCAGAACAACTGCTGAAGGAGGCGAAAGGGGAAACTTTTATACCAGTTCCTACCTTCCACAGGTTTTAAACCAGGCTTGGCGGTGGTTTAGTTGCTAACTCATCTCCAACTCTTTCGACCCCATGGACTGTATAGCCTGCCAGGCTCCTCTGCCCATGGGATTCTCCAGGCAAGAATACTGGAGTGGGTTAGCCATTTCCTTCTCCAGGGGATCTTCCCAACCCAGGGATTGAACCCGGATCTCCTGCATTGCAGGCAGATTCTTTACCAACTGAGCTATGAGGGAAGCCAGGTTTAATATCACTCAATTAACTCCCTACACATTTCCCAGTTGCACATGTATAACTCCCGGCAGGTCATTGACCAAATGACTCCCAGCAGTGAAGGACCAAACTTCATTCCCTTCGCCACATCTGGTGGAAGGCGAGAGGTCCAACCTCTCAGATTGACCTCGCTTGTCAGACTGCACTTGGATGGCATCACTCAGAGCCCACTCAGAGCTGCCCACTGCTGCAGAGGTTGGAACAAGATAAGTGAGACCATCAGCACGTCAATGGGGGCCCACCAGGTACATGATACTGAGCCTGACTTCTGAAACAAACATACAATCGAAATAATTTTTGATGATGAAAACCACCTTCATTAATTACTCTATCATCAGAACTTTTCACTAAGAATTTATCTTTGAGATGAAAGATGTAAACATAAGTACAATTATTTAAGTTTACAGTTCTCACCCACTCAATATGCGTTCGGTCTTAACCATGCCGTCTGCCAGCATGTCAATTCATTTCATACTCTAATTCTGTGATCCTACCACACTTCCAGGTCTCTAACTTCCCTCATGCCCTCTTCCCTTCCCACCTGGGATTCCATACCTCTTTGTTATAATTATTCACTTGCAGATATCAGCTCTCTCACCTTTCGCTCCAGAACCTTGTGAAAACAACAGAAGAAATCCGAAGAGGATTTCAACAAACTCTCCTGCCAACATCCTCACACCTTCCTGCAGCTAGTGTCTACTTCTGCTTCTGGGTGGCTTCCCTGCTCCTGTAAGTACCCTGCCCTTCCATCTCTTTGTTTATTCCTTCTCCTCTTGCTTACTAAGAGACATTGCTCTGGTATTTGTCTTCTCTTTCTCCTCTGTCATCAATTTTCCTTCTCTACTGGATCAATGTATGGCAGGCAGAGATACTAGAACATTCTGTTCTTTAAAATACTGGGGTTTCCTGTGTGGCTCAGATGGTCAAGTCTCTGCCTGCAATGCAGGAGACCTGGATTCAATCCTGGGGTCAGGAAGATCTCCTGGAGAAGGAAATGGCAACCCACTCCAGGATTCCTGCCTGGAGGATTTCCATGGACAGAGAAGCCAGGCAGGCTAGAGTCCATGGGGTCGCAAAGAGTCTGACACCACTGAGCAACTAACACACACAACCACATCTATCCTGGGAGATCATAGCCTACTAGCTAGGAGCCATTTCTCTACTCCCCATTCTCGGTATTCCTCTTCAGCTTCTTCTCCTATCGTTCTCCCTTGAACCTTCTCCCATATGACTTTTATTCCCACTTCTCCATCAACCCTTCACTTGTCAAGGTTGTTAATGATTTTCACACTGATGAAGGCAATGGTTATTTGCCAGTTCTCATTTTAAACAACAACAGCATTTGATACAGAGGATTGTTTTTGCTTTTCAAGCTTTTCCCCCAAAATTGTTTCTAAATAGTCCCTCTAAATTTTCTTTCTTTCTATCTGTTCCTCCTCATTCTCCTTGTTGATGCTTCTGCATCTCCCTAAACTCTAAACCTGAGAGCCTTGAGCCTCAAGTTTGTGAATTCTTTTCTCTACATACACTCAGGCTTTAAATAACCTCCTCCAAGTCCCTGCGGCTATAAATATTATCTATTCCCTGAATACCATCTAATCCATACTCTCTCTAAACCATCTCAATTTCAATGCCCAAATTTGCTTCTTCTCACACATTAAAATCTTAGAATCACATACGAATTCTCTTCCTTTCACTCCAGTTCTCAAACTCTTATCAAGTTCTTTTTAGACACTTATTTGCAGTAGTAATAATGATTATAAACTAAGACATACGTATGCAGTGCCTGGAATACATTTCATCATTTCCATTCCTACTAACCTCACCCTTATTTAGGACCCATTGCAATGAATTACTAAAACAACTTTATTTCCTCCAGTTTTCCTTCCCTATTCGCTTCTAATTCACTCTCCCATATACTGTAAAATAAATGTTTTGATTCTTGCTATCATTTTCAAATGTTCATTACCATTAATATGAACTATTGATGGGCCAGAGATGCATGTATGCTCCCAATTTACAGTCTAAGTATCACTGATGCTTTACTTTTCTTATGGGTCATGAACCATTGATTGCAAATACAAAAATAACCAGCTTGGAGGTCTCCTGGTACCTCCATATTGGTCAGGAAATTTTAGGGTAGGCTACAGTAGCAGTCAATTCCAAAATCTTAGTGCTTTCAAGCAAAAATTAGAATTTTAGATATGCCCCTACGAACTTGGTGACTTCCCAGTACTTAAAAACTCTTCTGATGAGATCAACAGTCATATTAACAAATCTGATCTTTAGATATCATCTAATACAATGTGTCAACATACATGGAAGATCGGCAAATTTAGTTTGCAAATATTTCCCACATGATTGAGACTTGATGTTACAAAATCAGGCAAAACAGGCCAATGGATTTTAATAAAGCAGAGTACAAAAAGGTTAATTAACATCATTTCAGATTCCTCACTGTAACACTTTAAGAAACTATCAGACTTCCCTGGTGGTTCAGGGGTAAAGAATCCACCTGCCAATGCAGGGGACACAGGTTCAATCCTTGGTCAGGGAAGATCCCACATATCTTGGGGCAACTAAACCTGTGAACACCATTACCCAGCCCACGCTTTAGAGCCTGAGACTGCTACTGAAGCCCATGGGCCCTAGAGATCATGCTCCACAACAAAAGTAGCCTCCACTGCACCACTAGAGAGTCTCCCCCATTTGCCGCAACTAGAGAAAACCCACATGCCGCAACAAAGACCCAGAGCAGCCAAAAATACATTAACTTAAAAATAGAAAAAGAAACTACCACTTGTCAAGGTCAAAGGGGAATAGTGACAACTCACCAAACGCTGTTAAATACGCCTCCCTTTCCCAACTACATATCTAAGGTCAGACTTATTTCACGTACTTTGCAATGGCAGCCCACTCCAGTGCTCCTGCCTGGAGAATCCCATGGATGGAGGAGCCTGGTAGGCTGCAGTCCATGGGGTCGCTGAGGGTCGGGCACGACTGAGCGACTTCACTTTCACTGTTCACTTTCACGTATTGGAGAAGGAAATGGCAACCCACTCCAGTGTTCTTGCCTGGAGAATCCCAGGGACAGGGGAGCCTGGTGGGCTGCTGTCTATGGGGTCGCACAGAGTCAGATACGACTGAAGTGACAGCAGTAGCAGTTTCCCAACTACATATGTAAGGTCAGACTTATTTCACGTACTTTAACCAAAACAGCATATCACAACAATGAGAATGTAGAGGAAGACAAAAATTCAGCGATTTCCTGTTAAGTCTGACATTAAAGAGATCTGGAAAACTGCAAACTCTGCCACTCTTCTCGCTAAATTTTGAAGAAGTTTGGAAAAGATACTTATTTTTCACAAAATACATGTTAGTTTTAACACATATTGGTTTACTACTATTACTAATTTTTTTAAATTTCTCTATTTTAATCTCTACTACAGTCTTAATAGATACAACTCATATAAAAAAGCTAGTTAGCATTCTCACCACTTAATAGTGTTAAAGAGGCCTGACACTGAAAAGTCTGAAAATTATTGATCTAAACCTTGGACTTCATTTTCTTCCTGTATTTTTTGTCCCTGCAAACAAAGGGTCTTTTATTGTTGCCTAAAATTAAACTTTTTTCTGTCAGTATATTAAATACTGTTTATTTTTTGTCTGTTTCTTCATAGTCCAGTCATTTTATCAAGCTCTATCTTAATTCTAATAGTTTTTCAATCAATTCTTCTGCTCTTTAGGTATGCAGTGACATCCCTGGAAAATATGAAAACTGAATCTCCTTTCTAAATTAGAGCTCCATTCTTATTTGTTACTATTTCCCAAACAATATTAATAGCAAGGTAGCCATCATTCATTCCTAATTTTATTAAGAATATCTCCAGTGATTCTCTGCAAAGTAAGATGGTGACAGTTGGTAATGGAAAGTATGTTTCTGATCCTGGATGATAAGAATTTGATCAGAAAAGATTTTATATTTAGATTCTTTGGGGGTTGGGTAAACAGAAGAGAGGCCCCCCAAAATGGCCACATTCTAATTCCCAAAAACCTGTTACAATGTTACCTTTCATGGTGAAACATATTTGGCAGATGTGACTAAGGGCCTTGACATGGGGGAACTTTCCCAGATTATCCAGGCGGCCTCAGTGTAAATCACAAGGGTCCATATAAGAGGAAAGTAAGAAGGTCAGAATCAGTAAAGATGTGATGACAGTAGAAGTTGGAAGGATAAGAGTAAGGGGACATGAGCCAAGGATAGCAGGTGGCCTCCACAGGCTGGAAAAGCATAAAAATGGATTCTTCCCTGGAGCCTTCAGAAGGAATGTAGCCCTGTCAACACTGTGATTTTAGGGCTCCTGATCTCCCAGACGGTAAGATGATAAATTCATGTTGCTTCAAGACACTGAGTTTGTGGTCATTTGTGACAAAAGAAATAGGAAACTAATGTATTAAGCATCACTCTTAATGATCATATTACTTGTATTCTGCAACCTATGACATAATGTTCAAATTAATACGTCCAACCATAATGAATTGTTATTTTATTTGAGGATGAAAAAACTAGTTTTGCTTATGGTGTTTCATTATTTAAATGAAACATTTTTTTTAATGTTTAAAAAAACATTTTAAATTTTCTGATATTTATTTAGTATTGGAGAAGGCAATGGCAACCCACTCCAGCACTATTGCCTGGAAAATCCCAAGGACGGAGGAGCCTGGGAGGCTACAGTCCATGGGGTCGCAAAGAGCCGGACATGACTGAGCAACTTCCCTTCACTCCATTTAGTATATCTGCACCCGTGTATTACAGCGATGCCATTGTGTGTGTGCTGTAGTTTTCCCTGCTGTGTTAGCTTTGTCACGCTCTGTTATAAAAGTATACTAGCTTCATAAAATGATTTGAAATGTCCTTTTAATGTTCTCAATCTACTTAAACACTTATGGGAATTTTTAGTCAGTGCAACTTTAAACACACAAAAGTTAAACTTGAATTTACTTTTTATTTTTTTTCAACAGTGGTAGGGCTACTTAAGGTTAAACTTTCCACCTCTTTCCAGACCAATTTTGATAACTAATACCTTGTCAGGAATGTATGTATTTCACCGAGATGTTTAGGTTTATTAGCATAGAGTGGTGTGCAAGATTTTCTCAAAATGTTTAAACTCTGTCATTTGATATATCACGCCTTATAAACTATAAATATCTACATTTAATGTTCCACATTTATTTTATTCTTGTTTGGATATGCCAGAAGTTTTTTTTATTCTTTATTCTGCTTTTGTTGTTTCCTAAATAATAAATAAATCGGTGATTGAACCATATTCTATCTCCCGAGTTTCTTATGTTTGCTTTGTTGTTTTTCCTCAAACTTTTTTGGTTAAATATTGATCTTCAATCTCTGTTGTTTAATAAACAAGAATCCCAGGCTATAAATTTGTCTTCAAACCATGACTTTGGAAATATCACAGTGGTTTTAATTTAGAAAGTGCTCCTTATCTCTCTAAATATGCTATATCTAAAATCTGTAGTGTTAATTTAATCCAAGAACTCTTTGGCAAAATGGTTTATTTTGCTTTTAATATCCAACTAGTGTGAATTTTTTGTTTAGATGTGCAATTAAGTTTTTATTTTATTGCAATGTCTTTAAAAATGTAGCTTACACAGTTTCTGCTCTTTGTTTTTAATTACGATTTTAAGGGTGTGTGTTTAAGCATATGATCATTTTGTAAATGTTTCTGAGGTATCTGAAAATGAAATATTGTTTCTATAGAATATAGAGCTTTTATATAGATACAATGACATTTTACAAAGTTTTTAGTATAAGTATATATAACATGCCATATATCATTTGTATAAATATAACTATGCTAACTCCATTTTTCAAATTCTTTCAGGCCTCATTTATTTTTTACTTTTGATCTGTCAAAGACTAAGAAGAGTATGTGATAAGCATCCCATTACAATTGTCTTTCTGTCAGTGTCTCCATGTATATCTAACAGTTTATGCCACAGATAATTTATCTTTTCAGTTACATAATGTTTCATGATATTATAGCTTTACTTTATATATTAGTTTTATTAATATAAAAACATGACATTATATGTTTCTTACTGGTGAACTGTATTTTGTATTAAAGTGATACTGCTTTATCTGGGTTTGTTTTTTCTTGGGTTTTTTGGGGGGTTTTTTTGGTGAGTCTGATGTATCTGTCTTTAACTTTATATTTAACACTCTCTTTCATGTTGTTTTAGAGATATGGTCCAAAAAGATTTGGAGAAGTCTTTAGCCAGCCTAAATTTTCTTTTTTTAAAGTAACATGATTTTCCTGCTAACATTTCTGATAATTTTGCTGTATTTTTAGAATATAATGATTTCAACAAAATGTGTATAGTGAGATTAATATTTCTTAGATTTCGTGAGCTATTTCTACATTTTAAAAGTCAGATCTACCTTCTGGTAATGAATCTTATTCTGTTATATCTTTGCTTATTCAGTGTGTGTGTTAGTCACTCTGCTGCTGCTGCTGCTGCTGCTAAGTCGCTTCAGTTGTGCCCAACTCTGTGCGACCCCATAGACGGCAGCCCACCAGGTTTCTCTGTCCATGGAATTCTCCAGGCAAGAATACTGGAGCGGGTTGCCCTTCCCTTCTCCAGGGAATCTTCCCCAACCCAGGGACTGAACCTGGGTCTCCTGGGTTGCAGACAAATCCTTTACCACCTGAGCCACCAGGGAAGTCTTTACTCATTACTTTTGTTCATCTACTGTTCTCACTTTCCATATATGTAGATTGGATCATACAGCTCTGTCCATATTAGTAAATGTATTATTTTCAATTATTTATACTTTTCCTAAAAGTATAATGTTTTATCACATCTATTTCTTGTCTTGTTAGTTTGTTTTTCTGTCAGTTCTTTATGGCATTCCCTTGGAGTCACTAATCTAAGAGTTGTATTTATCATACCTACATAATACTTCTGTGTCTCAATTTTGTTTTATCTTCATAATTGCTTGTTACAATCTAAAGAATGTTTCTTAAATCTCACTGGAAAGATGAATCATAGATTTTCTCAATTTTTTCTGTGTTTCTGAAAACAGATGTCCTGCAGAGAACATATCCTCTGTCCTCTGAGTCTACTGGGCAGTTTCCTGCTTTTGATCTCATGTAACTGCCTGTTATATTACTGCCTCAGACAGTAATCCATTCATACCAGCCCTCTGAGGGAAGGAGCCCGGTTCATGGTCTTGTGTATGAGGTGGCCACCCTTCTCACAGCCTGACTTCATTGTTTAGGACTCTGAAAGATGAAAAATAATATGTAGGGCAGACCTGGTATATGGTAATACCAGACCAAGACAATAAAATGTTCAAGTGAATGGAAATAGTATGTCCTACTGTGTATACAGTAAGATGTGTACACACATCTCTTTCCCTACTCACCTATGTAAAGTTCTCGGAAATATAGAAATTAGACTTCTAAAATATATTAATACACATCAGTGAAAATGCAAGTGGCATGAGTTGAATATTTCAGGAATTACTGGAAAAACAGACCATAAGCAATTATATAAGCAAAAAAAAGGAAAGCAATCCCAGGGGTGCTCTGGCCTCAGCAAGAAAGGTATACATAAAATCATTAAGCTGATAGCCCATTGCTCAGAATAGGAGGCAGCAGAGGTATTATCCTAGAAGCTGCAGCTAATGCAATAAATACTAATATTAGGTCTGAAAGGCAACGTTTTGGCAGAGAGCTAGCAAAGTCAGGAAGAATAGGAATCCCTAGTTCCTAGAAGAGTCTGCCCACCCCATGCAACAGTATGTATGGTATCTCCCTCAGAATGACCAGAGACAATCTACAGATCATGAACAAAATATTCAAAGAGGCAGAAAAAAATAATAATCACCAAATAATTGAGAAACTTATCAGCATGATAAAGACAACAATATCATGAAATAAAGAATTAACAGCTGAGAATTTAAAGTGTGCCTAGCAGAGCAAACATTTAAAATACATGTACTGGATGTACCTAGAGAACTTTAAAAGGATATTTCATACACAAAATAGGAACAATTAATGATTTTAAAACTTTAAATATGATTATCAAAAAATTTAGGTAGTAATTTTTAAAGTGAAATGGAATGAAAACAAAGAATGAATCCTCAAACTGAAAGAGGAACCTAATAATTCTTCTAAAACATGATACAAATGAATAAATCATTGATAACACTATAAAATAAATTTGACATATTGATAATAGAAGTATAAACTCCAAAATCCATTACACTAGATTTACAAAAAGAGTAATAAGCACAATGAAGGGAAGAAAATAATCAAGAAAATTACAGAAGAAAATTTCCCAGAGCTAAAAAAATAGATGCATGGCTTTGAGCATAACCAGAGCTCAACAGAATCAAAGAAAAAACATACTCATAAAGATAAATCATATTAGAATTTCAAAATTCCAAAGAAAGGGAAAATCCTAAAGTTTTCATGGAGAAATAAACGGGTGACTTATGAAGGAATGAGACATATTTGTACCAGATTTCTCAGCAACAACTCATTCTAGAAGACAATGGAGCAATGCTGTCAGAGAACCAGAAGATCATTTCTTTAAATCTAATTCTTGACCCAGCTAAAGTTATAATCAATTAAAAGGAGACAATAGTGGCATATTCAGGCTTCCCTGGCAGCTCAGTGGTAGAGAATATGCCTGCAATGCAGGAGACATGGGTTCTATCCCTGGTTTGGGAAGATTCCCTGGAGAAGAAAATGGCTACCCACTCCAGTATCCTTGCCTATGAAGTCCCATGGACAGAGGAGCCTGGTGGGCTACAGTCCACTGGGTAACAAAAAAAGTTGGATGAGACTCAGCAACTAAAACAACAGCAACAAGGGCATATTCAGAAAAGCAAAGACTCAAAAATTTTACCACTTTCACATTCTTTCTAAAAGTAACTAATTAAGAATATCCTATTTTATATCAATGAAAACTTCAGTGAAATGGATTACAAAGTGACCTAAAATATCTCAAGAAGTAGTGAGAATCTGAACGGGATAATTACTGTAGAAGAAAATTTTTAAGTTAATGCCTGAAAGATATCAAACCCAGATGATTTTATGGAAAACCCATAGTGAACAATTTCCAGAACAAATAATCCTCATGAGCATAGAAAACTAGGGAAATGTGGAAGTCTGCCCAACATATTCTTGAAGGCTAGCAAAATTCTGATAGCAAAAAGTGGACAAAGACAAGATGAAATAAAATTATAGTCCAATTTTTCTTATTATATAAATTCAAGATATTGTTAATAAATGAATCCCATAGTCCAGCCACAAAATAAAATAGTTATCAAATATACTATCATAGAAATGAAAGGCTGATATAATCCTAGGAAATTTATTACAGTAATTCAGTATAATAAGTAGATTAAAGAAAGAAAATGATATTATAACCCCAATAGATGCCAAGAATTTTTAATAAAATTCAACCCCTATTACTGACTTAAAGTGGTAATTAAATGCTTCTGCCACACTGAACCCTATCATCCCCAATGAAAATAATAAGTCTATTTTTATTGGGACATTACCTACCATGACCCCCACCTAGAGAGGATAGCCACTACTGATTTTATAAGGAATTTTAGTAATCCTTCATCAGCGCATTGCTCAATGTCTAAATAAAAAGAATGTTCTCTGGGCCTTCTTGAGAAACATAATTAAAGAATGAGTAAGCAGGTTATACATACTACAACATTTCTAACTAAATAATTTTATTCCTTCTTTCATATAATAAAGAATTTCTGATTTCCCAACTGCATTTTATGCAGGCCACCACAAAGAATAGATTTAACTTATCAGAGTAATAAGCCTTTAGAAACATTCCTTGCCTCATTGCATATGTTGACTGAAAGAAAAAGCCATAATTTAAGCAGTTAAGTATTATGATTTCTAAGGCTTATGTGCTTTGCTTTGTGGTTATTTGGTACCACCCTATAACTAGAAGCTAAACTGTACTAAGAGACTTCCCTGGTGGTTCAGTGGTTAAGACTCATGCTTCCAATACAGGGGGCCGTGGGTTTGATCACTGGTCGGGAAACTAAGATCCCATATGCTGTGTGACATCACTGGGGGGCAGGGTGGGGAAAGCTGCATTGAGAGACTGGAACATCTCCTTACCCTTAAACATTTGCATCTCCGATAATATTTAGAATACTAGTTTATATATACCAGAGGTTAATAATTATTTTTATATTAACATTAATAAATAAAAGTTTGATCCACATCTTAAACATAGAAACAACTTAAGAGATTTAAAAAACAAATATTTCAATGAAAAAGTTTTGTGTATTTAAAAATTGTGTGTATTTAAACTTTATTTTAACCCAACAGACAAATGGGGAGGCATTATTTTTCTTAATTAATTACATTTTTAGACCTAATAAGTCAACCTTTTTTCTGCACCTTGGGACATTCCCATTTTCCAGCAAGCTAAGCTCTTTGTCATTGTACTAGCTGCTTTGTAAGAACCATAACATATAAAAAGAGAGATAGACAGTGGAACTCTAGACACCTGGAAAAGGTAATGCCTAATTCCTCAATATCCACAATTATAAGCTGTATAGCTGCCACTGCAGAAAAGTACATTTTCCATTATCAGAAATAATGAACCAGATTTCCCCAGTAGCCACTCAACTATAGTAACACATTTGGGGCTTTCTGGTAGAAATTAACAAACCCAGTAATACTCCAGTGGCCTAGAATCTTTAATCAGTACCCCTAAACACTTCACAGACACTGAGAGAACACATTAGCACTACAGGAAAAAAAGAAGCCCATAATAACTTAGCTTTTTATCTCAATCATCCAACAAATGGTTTAGTCTCTCCTTATATAATTTGAGTGAGTGTAGACTTTTTTATCCTCAGTACTATGATCATCACATGTTCTGACAAGTTGTTGGAGGACTGGGAAAGGATAGGTATTTTAAAACCTTCCCTGTGCCCAGTAGCTCAAGTTCCCTGTAAGTAATGAGTCTTCACTTTAGTGGAGCCAACTTATGTGTCAGCGGCCACCCACCCAGCTATGGTCTATCAAATGCTAATGGAAAATCATAATAAGCATTTGAATGGGCTAGAGCTCAGCCGATAAGAAATCATTGTATATTTAGAGTCATTTTACAAACTGCCTCTATCTTCAGAAAATTAGGCTTGCACTTTCCTTTCTACCATGCCATTTTTTTTTTAACTTCGTTTCAAAGTCACAGGGCAAAATCTGATTCATACCATTAATGTCTCTTTGTTCTTGGTTCTACTGCTTTCACAAAAACGCTGTAGGCTGTTCACTAGAATGACTAATTTACTGGAGAAGTTATCAGAGTCCATTCAGTTGCAACCATAAAATAATTCAAGTAAGACAGTGGTGCCTGCTAGCACTCCAGGGGGGAGGTTTGCCCGCGCAACTATTTGATTCACCTCAACATATTCATCCATGAAGTTAAAAGTCTCGTCTAGAATGTCCTGTTCATAACCACTTTGTCATTCTGGTCATAAATTAAGAAATTAAAACAGGTTTTCTAAGGTAAAACAAAGTCAAAACATGTTTTACACTACTCAACTCAATATTACCTCACAAAATTTGAATATTTTAAATACTATTTATAATATTTAGAAACAAAATTGCCTTCCCTTAGTTTCAAAAGTTTGTGTTGTACGGCTGTGGTAAGTGTGGAATATTTAAGAATCCTTAGCATTAGCATTGCCATTTTTAATTTTTTTTAAATGTTACTCATCATGAGCATATAAGAAATATCAATAAACGTAGGCTTAGAATAGAAATATAATAAAATTACAGAAATTGTCATTTTGCCATTACTAAAACAGTGCCAACTCACCCAGATGCATGCACTTCCAATGGGTTCTGTCAGACAAACTGTATTTTACAGTAATCACGCTATACCAATTGGGATTTTCTTCTTGTACTGAACTCTCAAATGTTTTATAACTGATTTTATCCATATTGAAATAGAGAAAATTTAGTCTTCATACAGCCAGCCATTCAATATTCAGAGTATTGTTTCCCTATAGTATTAAAAGTAAAGGACTGGAATCAGATTATTATAAACAGTAGTTGTTGTTGTGTAGCGGCTAAGTCATGTTCGACTCTTTTGCAACCCCATGAAGTGTAGTCCACAAGTCTCCTCTGCCTATGGGATTTCCCAGGCAAGGATACTGGAGTGCATTGCCATTTTCTTCTCTAGGAAATTTTTCCTGACCAGCCCAGGGATCAAACCCGTGTCTCCTGCACTGGCAGGCAGGTTCTTTACCATGGAGCCACAGGGAAGGCCCCATAAACCGTCACAGTAGTTTTCAAAACATTAAGATTTTCAGCCTATATCTTTCCAGAAAATTGCTATTTAGAACCAAATGAAGTAAAGAGAAAATAGAAGACCAGAATGCAGATAAATATAGTAGAAGAATATAAAGACTAGAAAGGTGACAGAACACAATGCTTCCTGTTTCAAAACTTGTAGTATTGTTTATGTTGTCCCTCCTCTTAGTAGAACAGGGCCCATGCATACAGGACAGGGATGGGTTGAACAGAAACATTGGAAAGGGCTCAGAAATGTCAGCCCAAAGTCAAGAAAATATGATTCCATAAAATGCCCTCATGGCCTTGGTCAAGCCCCTAGTCCAACCTAGCCCATACTCTTCTCTCACCTCACCTATTCTTTGTAAAAAAAATATCAAACTAATTTAAATTCCCTAAACATGACAGGCCTTCTTCTCACATCCCCCTGCCTTTAGGAATAATGTTTCCTCTTCCCTGCTTCTATAAATTCCTGTTTGACTACGTTTTAGCCCAAATATAACTTCCTCTGGGAATCTTTCTCTTACTGCCCCAGAAAACCGAGATTCTCTTTCCTTTATGTTCCCACCATGTGTTATACAAGGTACATTATTAGAAATGTTCTCATTTTACTCGTTTTACCATAATTGTGTGCATATATTCCTCCCCACTAAACACTTTTTTGAGAACAAGAATTATATTTGATTCATTTTCATATTCCTAACATTTATTATAGTGCCTGGCATACTGTGGATGATCAATAGCTTCCTTAAAAGAATAGAAGGAGGGAATTAAAATAACAGCATTATGAATTCTGCCTAAAATTTCATGAAAAATGTTTTGAACTGGGAAATAAGAAAGGATATATAAATAGGGTTTTTATGAGTATTTCTAAGTGAGAACTTCAAAATGGCAACTCTAGAAACAATTGTCGTCATGAGACCAAATTCAGTACACGGAGATGATACAAAGATAGAAGGAAAGCGGACTCAATACTGACCCATAGGAGTTCTACTTGTTACAGATTTTACAGGTGAGGAAAGGAGAAAGAGTCAACCATAAAGGTAAGAATGAATCCAGGGAAGTGTACTGGACGCCAACTGAAGAGTCCGTTGAGAGGGAAGGAATGGTCATCTTAGTGAAATCCTGCTACGAAGCAGAGCAAAATTAGACATGAACACGTACCCTGGATTGGACAACATGGAGACTTCTGGTAAGCTTGACAAGAGCAATGTGCTTTCAGTGGCTGGATAAAAAAACCCTAATAGAGTAGATTAGGGGTTGAGCGTGAGGAAGTGCAAACAACATCCACAGTCACATAGTTTGAGAAGCCTGGCTGAGTAAAAAGAAAGGGAAGTGGAAAGGGGTTAGCTGATAGGGATGTGGAGTCAAGAAAGAATAGCTTTTAGCATGGAAGATATAAATGATCCATTCGAGAGGGAAAGATTGAGATATCCCTTCTCTCCCACAACGTCAGAGAGAAAAAACTACAAGCATTTGGGAGATGACGGGATCCAGAGTACAGGGAGAGGTTGTGGCCCTTGTTCAAAGGAGGTTCACTTTATTCAGGAGAGAGGGAAGAAGCAACAGGTGGGTGTGGAAACAAATAGGTTCCTAGATGTGGTCGATGAAAGCTAATTTCATCCCAAAGCTCATAGAGTCACATTCTTTAGGTCATGTTGAAAGAGCACAGTTTACATCTCCGTCAGTCAGGGTAAACCATGTTGTACAGGAGTAAAAGGCCATCACAAAACCCCAAAGGCTGGCCAAAGTGTGTTTCCCTTGCACTGCTGCTGCTGCTTAAGCCGCTTCAGTCGTGTCCGACTCTGTGTGACGCCATAGACGGCAGCCCACCAGGCTCCCCCACCACCCCCCGAAAGTGAAAAGTGAAAGTGAAGACGCTCAATTGTGTCCGACTCTTCATGACCCCATGGACTGCAGCCCACCAGGCTCCCCTGTCCCTGGGATTCTCCAGGCAAGAACACTGGAGTGGGTTGCCATTTCCTTCTCCAATGCAGGAAAGTGAAAAGTGAAAGGGCAGACGTTCAGTCGTGTCCGACTCTTAGCGACCCCATGGACTGCGGCCCTCCAGGCTCCTCCGCCTTGGGATTTCCCAGGCAGGAGCACTGGAGTGGGGGCCATCGCCTTCTCTGGCTTCTCTCGCACAGTGTTGTGTTTGTCACAAGTCGGCTGCAATTTGGCTTCACTTTGCCCTTTTTCTCCAACTTCGCTGATGTCACGCAGAGGGAGAGAGAACAAGCAAACTATGCCCTGACTCTTAAAGCTTCTGCCTGAAGTGACACAACTCACTTCTGCTCATGCTTCCCTGGCCAAACCACATCAAAAGGCCAGGCCTGCGCTAAAGAGGGCAAAGATGTAGGAAGACACTGACAGGAAAGCCACGGAACATGGGTGAATATGGAACATGGGAGAAGAGCAATACAATCAATAAGTCTTTTAGATGGTTCATTCCTAGCTTTCAGTTGAAAAATCAGAGGTAAAACCAATATCCTCAGTCATGGATATTTTTTTATCCTATGACTACCCATTCTCCCTATCTATGCTCACTAGACTGATTAGTGTATTTTAGATCATTCACTGGCCTATCCTCACTTCCTGAAGTGTCACTCCAGCTGTAACTCTAGCCTCCTCTTTGGTAGCTGGTCACAGGTGACTTCTGCCCTTCACTCATTCAATAAGTATTTACTATTTGCTAGCTATATCAGCCTTATCAATACCTGCCCCATCTATAAACAAAGTTGGCATGTTTTCTAGACATTAAATGGATAAAATACACACTTTATGATAGTTTTCACGTAGCGAAGTATCTCCTAGGTTTGAGAAAACTATGAAAAATATTCCATATGAAATCTGGATATTGCTTCTAAAGTTATGTATACACTGTATTTTATGACAATTGAATGAATTTTCGCTTTCTGAGGAAGGGAGAAATGCTTATCAGAAAGTCTACCCTTGAAATTGTGCCTGAATTGTGCCATTTTTATTCAAAACATTTTTATTCATAATCAGTAGAAAAAAATTTAACTTTATTAATGAATTAAATGATTGCATAGGATGGATTCATTGGGGAAACATTCTGCTAAGGTTCAAAATGCAGACAGATAATTTTAACTTGTAGAATTCAATGACAGATAAGAGAAAGAAACCAAGGTTGAACTAGCTCATCTATAAATGAAAAAAATATAAGGCTTCTATAAGCCTTCCTAAATTAAAATACCCTCATTGGTAACTGACCAGCATAGCAATAAGACAGCAGAAAATTTTTCTAGCAAATATGGTTTACCCTTTAAACAAAGTTCTTCATGGTATTTTCCTATATTTAAAATGATTCCTGTCCAGAGCATATTGCTACTTTGTATTCCTCTTGATATTTTCATTTAAAAGAGAGCCGCTGTGCAAAATAATGTCCTTGTCTGTCCCTTCCTCATACAAACCTCCAATCAAATTTAATAAAGCTAGTTTGATACAATGCCAGCCTACACTTGGTTTACCCTTGGTCGACTTTAATAGGGTCAAAAATATTTTCGCATTGGCAGTGTACGCATTAATCATTTTTCCAGAGGATTTAGAAAATTGGAAGAGACAAGGCCAAGCAAAATTTTAAATTAATTGGGCCTACCCCAGCCTTCCAGGGTCACCTTGTGGCTGTTGTCCCACATTTTCCAGGTCATGGAGTTCCTGTGTTTCCTACAGCTGCCACGAGGAGAGATCCATGCTGTGGGCACACAAAGGTGAAAGAATTTCTCCCAGAAAGTGCGAATTTTCCTACGGCAACCACAACAATTGCAGTTTCCAGATTGTCGCCAGACACCAACCACTTAAATAATGCATGCTCGGCTGACGCCTCCACTTGTGCATTTTCTAATCGAGTAGTCAGGAAAATTTGCAAACACTCTGTCATTTACCATAAATCCGCTGCCTACTTCTAACCACAGAGTAATTAATTTCAGTACTGCTCAGAATTATTAATTTCAGCCAGAAAAAAATCTGTTTTTACAATGGTTGTATCCCCCATGTCTTCCTCTACCAATATTCATCAAAAAGAGTGAAACCGTTTTCTTACGGGAGAAGGTTTAATCAGAATAATGCTATTGAGAGTCTATGTGATAGCAATAATGGATCTGTATTTCTGGTTCCAATCTATAACTGTGCACTCATGGTTGTCTGGCTGACTCACCAAAAGAAGTTAACAACATGAAATAAAGGCTTTCATGAAAGTATGACACAGTAGTCCTTAAAGCCTGACTATGTGATAGGCAACTACTTCATGTTTGTTTCTCCTAATAGAAGGTAGTAAGGAGCTACACCTTCTGCACAGAAAGTACATGTGCCTTTTAAGAAAAATACCCAATATTTTTCACTTGTGTAAATGCTCTCAGCATGTGACAGCAAAAGAGAGTAAGAATCTTTAATGAGAATAAAAATAACTTGTAGTAGAATACACAGTTATGAATACACTGGTATGAAAAAAATCTCAGCAATCACGTGTATATCTAACACAGAGAATAAAAACTGAGCATTAAAGATGGTGCATTTTATCTTGGTAAAGCTACATCTGGCACTCTCTCATTTGATATTAGCTTCCTGCTCAAGCAGCTGCCTAATGTCACAAGACTGTCCATAGTATAAATATATAATGAGCATGAGAAAACTGGCACAGCTTTGTTTGACTGATAGCCAGACCTCTCCCCATCAGTAGTGGGAACCCAGAGCTGGCACAAGTCTTGGCACGTTATCTGCCATGGAAGATTCCGTTTCCGTTTTCCACTGCATGAGTGATCAAGAAAAAATATGAAGGGAAAGTAAACATCTAGAGATGTAAACATGACTCACTGGGAAATCAGACATGGGTAAGTAAATTCCAGGATGTTTGTGGTTATCTGGGTCTAAACACTGCTGATAATTTTGACTACTCTTGTTTTTAACTGTTTTTTCCCTGAATGCTTCTTTGCCCAAAGTGCTTCATATAGAGACCTCCAACTTTTTGATTATGAACAGTCTGATTATTAGATGCCAGCGAAAAGATGTCAGTCAGTATTCATGAAATTACCTAGTAGGTCACAAAACACTCTCCACAAGACCATGATCTAGAGAAAAATGAATTTTTTTAACTTTTTATTTTGTATTGGGGTATAGCTGACTAACAATGTTGTGGTAGTTTCAGGTGAACAGCAAAGGGACTCAGCCATCCACATACATGTGTCCATTCTCCCCCAGACTCCACCCCTCCATCTAGGAGGCCACATAACATTAAGCAGAGCTCCATGTGCTGTACAGAAGGTCCTTGTTGGTTTTCTATTTTAAATATAGCAATGTGTACATGTGCATCCCAAACCCCCTAACCTTCCCTTCCCCCATCCTTCTCCCCAGCAACCATAAGCTCATTCTCTAAGACTGTGAGTCTGGTTTTGTTTTGTAAGTTCATTTGTATCATTTCTTTACATATTCCACATATTAGTCAGTTTAGTCATTCAGTCATGTCCGACTCTTTGAGACCCCATGGACTGTAGCACGCCAGGCTTCCCTGTCCATCACCAACTCCCAGAGCCTACTCAAACTCATGTCCATCGAGTCGGTGATGCCATCCAACAATGTCATCCTCTACCGTCCCCTTCTCCTGCCTTCAATCTTTCCCAGCATCAAGGTCTTTTCCAATGAATCCATTTTTTGCATCAGGGGCCAAAGTACTGGAGTTCAGCTTTAGCATCAATCCTTCCAATGAATATTCAGGACTGATTTCCTTTAGGATGGACTGGTTGGATCTCCTTGCAGTCCAAGGGACTCTCAAGAGTCTTCTCCAACACCAATTCAAAAGCATCAATTCTTTGGCGCTCAACTTTCTTTATAGTCCAACTCTCACATCCATACATGACTACTGGAAAGACCATAGCTTTCACTAGACGGACCTTGGTTGGGGAGAAGCCCCAGCAAGATGGTAGGAGGGGCGAAATCACATTTAGAATCAAACCCCACACCCACCAGAGATGCTCAGAGGGCTCAAACATACCTTGTGCACACCAGGACCCAGAGACCCCACAGAGACTAAGACAGAACTGTGTTTGAGTGTCTCCTGAGGAGGTAGGGTCTCTGGGTGTGGCATAAGCCCTCTTGGAGGAGGTCACCATTAACCCCACCATAGAGCTGCCAGAACTTACACAGGACTGGGAAACAGACTCTTGGAGGGCGCAAACAGAACCTTGTGCACACCAGGACCCAGGAGAAAGGAGCAGTGGCCCCACAAGTGACTACCCAGACTTGCCTGTGAGTGTCTAGGAGTCTCTGGTGGAGACGTGGGTTGGCGGTGGCCTGCTGCAGGGCTGGGAGCACTGAATGCGCAGCAGTGCGTGCACGGGACCTTTTGAAGGAGGCAGCCCTTACCTTCATGACCTCCACCATAGTTTGGCCTCAGGTCAAACAACAGGGAGGGAACACAGCCCCAGCCATCAATAGAAAATAGGATTAAAGATTTACTGAGCATGGCCCCGCCCATCAGAACAAGACCCAGTTTCCCCTCAGTCAGTCCCTCCCATCAGGAAGCTTCCATAAGTCTCTTCTCCATCAGAGGGCAGACAGACTGAGAACCAGAATCACAGAAAACTAACCAAACTGATCACACGGGCCACAGCCTTGTCTAACTCAATTTCACATATAAGGGATGTCATATGATATTTTAGAGGAAAAATAATGATTTAAGGGCAGAGTTGAGAAAACCTGACATTGTTACCACCTTTGTACTTTATTTTGGTAATACAGTAGGGTCATTCAAGATGATGAAGCTACTGTTATACTGAAATTTCCAATTCCTAAAAACATATCAAATTACAGACACATAGGAAAAGACCATCAACAGGGGGAAAAAAATATCAGAAAGGTGTTTTTTTTTAAAGATAAGCTCAGAGGGC
The DNA here is from genome assembly GCF_032452875.1 of Bos javanicus. NCBI lineage: Eukaryota > Metazoa > Chordata > Mammalia > Artiodactyla > Bovidae > Bos > Bos javanicus. The sequence goes on from NC_083874.1 coordinate 92,250,191, forward strand.
TCAAAGGAGAGGGTGGGAAGATTTGGGAGAATGACATTGAAACATGTAAAATATCATGTATGAAACGAGATGCCAGTCCAGGTTCGATGCACGATACTGGATGCTTGGGGCTAGTGCACTGGGATGACCCAGAGGGATGGTATGGGGAGGGAGAAGGGAGGAGGGTTCAGGATGGGGAACACATGTATACCTGTGGCGGATTCATTTTGATATTTGGCAAAACTAATACAATTATGTAAAGTTTAAAAATAAAATAAAATTTAAAAAAATAAAATAAAAAGATAAGCACCTGAACTTGAGAAACTTGAGATATTTGACAGTTTTGTTGAGAAGTAGGAGCCTAAAAACACTCAGTGTGAGGTCCCAACCCAGCAAGAGCTGCATCCCCTAGGAATCTGTTAGGAATGCAGATGGTCAAGCCACTCTCTGACCTACCAGATCAGAGTTTCCTGTTAACAAGATCTAGGAGATTCAAGGGTACTTCAGGTCTGAGAAGCTCTGGTCTAAATCATGGCTGTGGAAGGGGAAAAAATTTCACACAAATTCTTGCGAGAATCAACTTTTCACCTCTATTTCAAGCTAACTAATTGTGTTCCAGGTTCCTACGCTTCTTTTTTCTCCCCTGAGTTTTTCATACACAAAAATGTTGTTCCAAATTGCTGTATGTATATATGCTCTTGGACACAGGGAGCATAACCACAACTTCACATCTATGCTGGGTCCACTTTAAAGCAGGCAAGTATTGTATGCTTAAAAGTTAAGCAAAAGGAAATAAAACTTAACATCTCTACGGTGCTATTAAAGTTTCTGGGGTTATATTGCATGGACTTTCTCATCTCTTCTGATCCAGCCTCTTGTTTACAGTGGTAGATTTGACAAACATGCCTTTGGAACCATCATCTTTTGTCTTCTTGGTTACAAGACAAAGCCCTGAATCCTCCCAAACTGAAACAAAATCTTTTTTCCCCCCATACTTAAATTTCCCAGGCTATGGCAAAATTTCATGACAAAAAAAGAAAGAAAGAAACATTTAACATTTTTAAATCACTGTGATAAATAATTCAAACATTGTATAACTAATCTAGAAAAAGCAGAGTTCAACCCCATTAATTAGTCATTACAAAACTACTGACTTGTCCTATAAGATCAGTGGAGTTGCTGGCATAAAATATAAGGGAGTGACAACCAGGATATGGAATTAGAATACAGGAATTCAAAACACATAATTTTTTGATGGAAGTATTTGTTACTAAATTGAGCCGCCATTGAGCTATTGTGTTGCTCAAGATTACTTCTCTTTATTAATCACAAACATTTAAACTTTAATTCATGATATTCTGTTGAAAGAAGCACTATGCTGATCCTCACTATATTTTGACAGCAAACTGAATTCTTGTTCACAAGTATAGGATTTGTTTAGCTCCAGGCATCTGTGTTTGGATTACAAGAATGCTGATTGCTTCACTGCCGGGGGCACCTAAAGGTCAAACTGTCCTTTTAAAAGTCTCTCTCTTTCTCCTCCTCCCTCTCTCTCCTTCTCTCCCCTTTCTTTGTCTCATTAATCAGAGTTAACAGATACAGGGAAAGGCAATGACTTCAAATCATCTCATTCTTTTTCAAGGATATTTTTAAAAGCAGAACTCAGTGTTGGTGTGAGGTCAAGTCGATGTGAGTGCAGACCACACTGGCACACTTCTGACAGGTGACCTGAAACCTTTCAAACTGACATCTGTCACAGAGACAGACACAAGTTTTTTAGCCTGAGAGCTTGTTTTCCTGACATTTCATTTTTCATCAGATTTTGAGAGAAGGGAAAAAAGATGAACTTGAAAAAGTCTTGCCGGGGGCAGAAAATAAGATCAGGTTTTCTGCAGCTGCCTGACTCACCTTTAAAGGTTAGAGGTCCAGCTAAAGTGAACAAAAAAGATCTCAGTTTGATGTTATTGGATAAAAGGACATGTTATGACTTTAAATATATTTCTGAGACTTGCATAACCATTAGGCAGCATTACAGGAGAAATGGAATCACAGTGAGATTACATATACATTTTAAATCCCAATTTTAGAGTTTAGTCATGGAGTAAATCAAATCCAACCTCACCTATTCATCTGGCACAAAAGATGAAATCCACAGGTGCATGAATTTTCTTTCTCATGAATTGAATAATTTCCTGCTCCTATGGTACTGAAATGGCCAGTGAACTTTAGGCAAGGTAATGAAATTCTTACTTTGGACAAGAGGGATTTCTGCATTCAAATAGTTACGTGGTTTATCTTGACTGAAAAACATTAGGAAAACGTATGCTATATTGAATAATAGAGGAAAGAGCCGGGAGTTTAAAAATAGCTGGGGTTATCATCTTGGCTCAACTAAAAATGTGATCCTGGGCAAGTGATATTTCTGTTGCAGTTTTATCACCTGTAAAATGGGGGAAATTGTATCTATCTTTTGGAGTTCCAGTGAGGATGAAATAAGATAATGTATTTGCATGCTGCCAAACATAAAACAGTGCATCAAGGAGTGGAAACCATACCATGCTCATCTTTTTCTTTTTTTATTCCAGTGCTCAATACAGTATCTGACATGAAGTTAGCATTCAGTAAGTGGTTCTTGATTTTAAATGACAGGTAGTACCTTCTAACTGAGTGCAGGGAATTTTTCTAAGACGAACAGCATGGTTGAAAGTTGGGAAATGTATTTCTGTAGATCATTTCTGGAAATGGACACAGGAGCAGTAATTTTGGAATTCACTAGGAGACTAAGCATGTATTAGACAATTTTTAAGCCCACATTACTAGGCAAATCAAACTTACTGGTACAGAATCGTCCATATTTTCTAAAATAATGTCTCATGATACTGTTAACTGGCCTGTATTCCCTTGAGTATCAAATAAGAAGTTTTCAGCCACAGTGTTCATTATAGTTTAGAACCTGAGAGAGTACAGAATTTACTAAAGTAATAGGAGCTAAATGTTGTGGATCTGGCCACCTAAGCGTAAAAATCTAACACATCTTGTTAAGTACACCATCAAAACAGTCTCAAAATTCTATTTATATATTGTCCTGACAACACTCCTCCACAAAGATAGACATTGCAGAATATGTTTTACACATTTATGATACTTAATACATGCTGCTTATTATCAAACTGTTAAACAAGTAAAGTAGAAAGCGTATGACAAAGTTTAAGATCCTCAAGTATGAAAATTTGGATGCGACTTCACTTTTGTAGGTAAATTGGGCTCCAGAGCTTTGGTTCTATAGATAATTCTAATTTTTAGTCTTGTTTTTTATTCTACTTTTAAGCACACTTCACCCTAATACATATAGTAAATAAACCTAATGTGTATTCCAAGTCAGAAATCGAGGAGTATGTATTTTAGCACATGAAGCAATGAAACAGTGTTTGCCTGATCTTGTTCTTATTTCAAATTTTTAGCTTCTGTTCTTCCTTTAAGTAAAATCATAATCACCGATACGATGTTTCAATTCTTGATTTTAAAGAGACTCCACAGAAGTAGGAAAATGACTTGAATCAATTCTTAAATCTATTTTTTAAACCCCTTAGGGCATCCTCTATTTTGGAGTGGTTGCCTCCTTTTTATAGTTCATTATCATTCTGCTTTATTTTCCTGACAAACCTGAGGAAAAAACTCTTTTACACAATTTATTTTATTTTATGAGGTATGTTCTGAATACTTTGTTTTGATAACAGCAATTTTAGTCAACAGTTGTTTTTGGTGACAGCTGATCACAGAAGGACTGCAGAACAATGTTAATCTGAACTCCCTGGGATATCACATTATAGAACCATCTGAAGAATAAGCGTATAGAATTTCTTCGGAAAAACTCTGTAGTACTTTGGAGACCTCACCAGCTTTACTAGACATTCTAATTTACTTCTTTAAAATTAATAAATATATTACCCCTGAACCACAATCTGTCTGTATCTTTTAATATCCTTTGTTTGCAATTCTTGATGCAATTCCCAATATAGAATTTTAAAGGGACAAACACATTTTTATTATTTCTGAATGTATATGATCTGAGATGTATATTATGTATTATTTCTGCTTCCTTCACATCTGTTTATTCACAATTACGTAACATTTAGGAACTGAAGTTTACAAGTGCTACTTGATTTCCAAAACAGGCAGGACCCATTGATCAGACTTTTAAAGCCATTCTTTTCCAAAACAAAAAGTTACATTGTTCTAATTGTAGTGTGATCTAAAGTGCCAGAGTTCAGTGTCAGTTCAGAAGTACAAACTCAAAAGAGATGAGTGGGTTTCTAATTCAGTGAAATATTTTAGACTGAGTTTCTGAACTGCAGAAGAGAAATGATACAAAGTGACACTTCAGAGTCCATGAACAAACAGACATGTGATCTGTTGGGTGGCTTTAGACAAGTAGAAAGGGCTCTTATGGCTTTAACTTATTTCTTCCACACCCTGCTCCCAGAATCAAGGAAAGTTGCTCTAAGGGCTTGAGCAGGGTCTACATTCGATCAGGAAAACAGACTGTGGCATGCCCATACAACCAGTTGGAGAAGGCAATGGCACCCCACTCCTGTACTCTTGCCTGGAAAATCCCATGGACGGAGGAGCCTGGTGGACTGCAGTCCATGGGGTCGTGCATGACTGAGCGACTTCACTTTCACTTGTCACTTTCATGCATTGGAGAAGGAAATGGCAACCCACTCCAGTGTTCTTGCCTGGAGAGTCCCAGGGACGGGGGAGCCTGGTGGGCTGCCGTCTATGGGGTCGCACAGAGTCGGACACGACTGCAGCAACTTAGCAGCAGCAGCAGCATACACCCAGCCCACCTCTACCGGTCTCCACAATCTGCCCTACTCATGCGAGGCAGTCTTCATCCACCAGTAAAACTTGCAGAAGAGGAAACCGTTACCTCCACATTTTCGTTTAAGGCAACACTGCATAAACCCAGCTTCCAGCCCTCCCTGTGCTTCTTTTTGCCTCATATTTGTATCTGTGTCCATCTCTGATTTTGCCAAGAAAATGTCCCTTTCGTTTTCTTCTTAAAAAATACTTTTTTTCTGTTCCGATTACATCTGTGATACATACATGTTCATTGGAGTTAACTTAAAAAAACAACATACAAGAGCATGCTTGCTCTCATTCTTCCCTAAGCCTTGTTTTAAATATATGAAGACATATAAAAACATATAATTTTATATGTAGCTTTTATCACCATATCATAAGCATTTTCCCATCATAAAAATTATGTTTAAAGATATTTTACTGGCTATATAACATTCTCTCAATATAATCATAATAGAATATTTTGTCCTTTGTTCTTTTATCAATTTATCATTTAGTGAGGTTTTTTAGTCATTTTAAAATCATTTTATGTCTTTGCAGATTAAAAATCACCTGTTCTATTCAAAAATATTTCCTAGATTATGTGTATCTTTTAAATCACTTAAGATTTTTTAGATGTATAGAGATTTTAATATCAATTATGGCAAATATATTGATCATTGAGTTTTTTGTAGTTGCTTGTTCTATTCTTTTCTACTTTTGATTTTTCCCCCATGCTTTTTAAACTTAGTTTTTCCACACAGAGCAAAAATTCACCTGTATTTTCTTCTTTTTTAAAAAAAGTAATGTTTAATATTGATTATTGTTAAAATTGAATGGTGAGTACATGGAAACTCATACTATTCAACATACTTTTATATATGTTTAAAATCTTCTGTATTAAAAATAAACAATAGAAACCATTCTAGCTTAATTCCATTCTATAGGGACTAAAATTTTCTAAATTATATTCTTTCTGGGCTCTGACAGAGAGAGAACTGACGTGGAGGGAAGTGTTAATGAATAATAATGTCATTATGCCAATTACGCCCAAAGTTTAGCATCCACAAGAATCACCTAGGATATTTGCTGTAAGATTTCAATCCACAAGGGCTGGTGTGAGACCTAGGAATTTGCATTTTTAACAAGCACTAGGAATGATTATGCTGAGATAGTATATGGACTATACTGGAATTATGTGCTCCATATTTTAAAATTAGATGAGCGATTTCAACACATGGTGCTGGAACACTTGAATATCCATATGCAAAAAAAAAAACAACAATTTTAATCCATATCTTTCACCATATATGTGAATTAACTCAAAATGGATCATATAAAAAATTAAAAATAAATGGTTGCAGACCTAAATGTAACACACCTAAAACTGTAAAACTTCTAGAAGAAAACATTGGCGAAATTCTTTGTGGCCTTGAGTTATGCAAAAAATTCTTAGTTAGAACACCAAAAGCATGATCCATAAAATAAAAAATTTAAAAATTGGACTAAGGAAAGTTTAAAACTTCACTCTTTGAAAGACACTATTATAAGAAGAGAATGAAAAGACAACAAAGGCAACACGTAGATAGCAAGCAATCAAATGAACAAATGCTTACCATTATTAGTCATTAGGGAAATACCTAGTTAAAAATTAAAATTGAGAACCACAATTTCCTACTGTATACCTACAGAGAGGCTAACACTTGGATTGGAAAGGATTAGAGGAACTGGAGGTTTTACACACTGCTCATAGGGATGTAAAATGACAACCATTCTGGAAAACAATTTGGCAGTTTCTTAAAAAGTTAAACATACACCCTACCATATAATCCAACCATTCCATTCCAAAGTACTTAGCCAAGAGAAGTGAAAGCATATGTCAATACAAAGACTTGAATGCTCTTAGTAGCCTTATTTATTACAGACAAAAGCTGAAAACACTCATGTGTCCATCAACAAATAAATGAACAAGAAAGTTATTATATATGCATAAGATAGAACACCATCCATGAGCAAAAAGGAATTAACTGTTGATGAAGGCTCCACACATGAATCTCAAAATATTCTGAGTGAAAAAAGGCAAACCAAAGAACACATGCCTTACAATTCCATTTACATAAAATTCTAAATGATACAAACAAATCTATACTGACAAGAAGCAAATCAGCGATTGCATGGGAAAGTGGATAGAGGTGAAGAGGTGGAAGGGAGGAATTACAAAGGATCACGAGGAAGCTTTGGGGACTGAAGAATATTTTTGCTATTTTAATCATGGTGATATTTTCATGAGTATATGAAAATGAAAGTGTTAGTCGCTCAGTGTCCTCCTCTTTGTGACCGCATGGACTGTAGCCCACCAGGCTCCTCTGTCCATGGAATTCTCCAGGCAAGAATACTGGAAGTGGGTAGCCATTCCCTTCTCCAGCGGATCCTCCTGACCCAGGGATAGAACCTGGGTCTCCTGCATTGCAGGCAGATTCTTTATGAGTTTATATATATGTCAAAAATAAAACATAAATTTGATTAGAGATTCTAGAAGATAATGGTCATCTTGACTTCCTTTTGCACCTAACCCCTTCTGGGATAACCCAATTTCCTAAGTTGACTAGTGGTTCTTGGAGAAAAACTTAACAGATGAATTCCCAGAAGAATGATACACAAGTGAAATAGAATAAATGTATTGTTTTTTGCTTCATTCTGTGGTGAGCCTATGGAAAAACCGGTCTGTCCAAAAGGAGCTACCCCCTGTCATGCTTTGGGTTCCCCAGGAAGAAGACTCTGAGATGGCATTTCTTCACATCAACCCAGTGGAAGAGAAGAAGCAGGATGGGGTAATGCAAGAGAGCAAGCTGGCAGCTTGAGCTAACTCCACACACCTTTTGGAGTTCAAAAGGCAGCAATATTTACGATTAAATCCAGATAGATGATAATCATGTGGCTACGAGTGACAACTTGCATACTGGGTAGCAATGAGTTCAGGTGAGCCAGTGGTCAGGGGATGTTACCAAAGGCCCAGCTTCCTGCTGTCTCTCTGTCACGTGTTCAGCTTCATTCAGGCTTCTTTCAGCAATCTCCTCAGTTCCAGACTTTTATGAAAGAAAATGACATCTGTGGTCACATACCTCACACTCTCTCACCAAAAACTCCAGTGGAAAAGCGATCAAGAGTCTAATAGCTCCTATGAAAAACAGAAGTCTTCTCTTAAAAAAAAAAAAAAATTTGATCCAGCAAAAGTCTCTCCATATCTCTTCAACTGGGCTATGTGCCCACACGGGACCCAGCTTTCCTGGTCAGGAGACTGGACTAGACTCATCAACACAGTCCTGAAACTCAGGTGGAATCAACTCCTCCAGATCGGAGGAGGCGGACTTTCGTAGGAAACCTGGAGGTATTTGTATCAAGGAGATGCAACAGATGCTGAGCCAAACAAGATGAGTGCGTTAGTGGATCAAAAATTATTTAAAGCAAAGGCACAAGCCATGGGGAAACTGGGGGGACAAGATCAATAAAAGGGCACTTTCTGGAGTTTAGGGAGCCACGTGATGGGCCACTTCAGCTTCATCACAATTGGCCAGCTGACCCTGCTTACTCATGCACAATCTGTCTTCCCTTTCCCCACAAGTAAACATATCCTCATCCTTTCAAATTAAAAAACTACAAGAAATGTCAAAAATGAAGAAAAAAACATTTTTAAATTAAACTCTATTAAAGAAATGCTAGTTCAAAAAAGACATAATTGGGCTCTCTAAAACCTGGCAGCTCCCAAACGCCAACAAGTTTTTCTCTTCGCAAGTCTGTTCTCAGCCATTCCAAGAAAGGAACGGAGAAGAACAGAGCTATATCATTTTGATGACAACCCACTTCTAATCCACAGGATCATATGCCTTTGCACCCTGTTCAAAGGAAACTTGGCCTAAAAAGAATGAGTTTCATAACAAACCAGCCACTCTGAGAATAGAGGTGAGAAGAGATCGGGGGGAAGAATCCGAGACATGTTGAGGAGCTGGCGAGTTTAATTGCCAATTCATATGCAACTTCGCAATTGTGCTCAGTGACCGAAGGGACTTGGCTTCTGGTGCCTCAGTCAAACTCTTTATTCGAGAGTCGAAAATAACAAAATCTGGAAGGTGTTTTGTCCTTGAGATATAGAAAAAAGGAGGGGTTTTTTTGTTTTGTTTTAAGTTACTAAGGCAAATACAATCATTATAAGGAGAATAGGTTCCTTGCAAAGGTCAGCATCTGCAGGATGGTCTACACTATCCTCATCTGACCTTTATGAAGTACGTGGTTTATAAGACAAGCCAAGCTCCCTCTTTTTACAAAGCTTAGACCCAAGTATTCAAATGCATCGTTTTATTGGCAACTGAGGTTTAGAGAGACAGAGACAGAGGAAGCCTGTAAAATTGGGAAGTCACTATGAAGCAAAAGCACAAAACACATTTTTACATGAATAAAAATGCTACCTAAGTCAAAATGATACACGGATGATATTGAGTTGGTTAAAAAGTTTGTCTGGGCTTTTCTGTACTACCTTATGGGAAACCCCAAACGAACTTTTTTGGCCAACCCAATAGATGATTAAAAGATTTAAAGATTATTACTTATGAAATCATAGAATTTAAACCAAATGCCAGAAATCTTTGCGAAAAAATAGTCATATGACCAGAGAGAACGTCCAACTGATTCTCTTCCCCATGCCTGTGTTTCAGCGGTAGTATTCCTTAAGCCTCTTCTTTTATTTCTCCTTCTTCCTCCACTTTCTGTAAGTAGTTACCATTTCAAGCAAGCTTCACACCCAAGAAGTTACGGCTGTTAATGAAGCAAATGGTAGTAATAAAACTCTGAGCTGGGAAGAAAAAAAAAAAAAAACAGAACTGTTTTTAACTGTCTCTAACAAAGCTTCTTACAGATTAAAACCATGTAGGTAAAATGTGCATAGTGCATTTTACTTTTTTCATGGCCCTTTGATGAAATAAGCAAAAAGACATGAAAAATTAGTTGCATTCAACCAATGCTTTCCCCTCATCACCCTGTCACCCAACAGGCCACTAAATACACTAGAGAATGATTCTGGGAAACAGAAGACATGCTCCTTTGGTTCTCCTGATTTTCTCTCATTTCTGTGAATTTAATTTTCTGTGCGAGCATGTGTCTGAGCTGGGGCAGACAGATTGGTGCAGGGTTTCTTAAAAACAATTTTTTGCTCCATCAGACACAATATATTCTGCTGAAAGAGAAGAAAGCACTATACCCCAGGGAAAAAAATTTCCCCAAAAGTTTGTTCCCTCAAAACTACAATGAAAGAAGGCATCCCTCTTGGGTGATTTAATTTAATTGTTATGTTTTTTAACTTTTGTTCTGGGGGAAATTAAGCAACCATCAGCTGCAGTTCATAGACAAATACCACTTTTTGGTAGATAGAACACAAAACTAGGAATCGGAAAACCAAAAAAAGAATCCTGGCACGGCACTGGGTGATTTCATCTCCACATGCCTAAATTTCCTGTTTGCAAAATGAGATAGAGCTTCCCACTCGTCACTTCTTTCTTGGAGATGCTGTGAGGACTAATAGTCTTTGCTCTGATTTTTTTCATCTGAGAAGCAGAGATTTTTTAATGGTGCAAAAGAAGCATCTAGGTATGGAAAGGGCAACAGAGACGTGATTCTGTGCTATATTCAGTGACTACAGAGGGCAAGGCACGATCCATGCTCTTGAGTTGCTCCTAACTCAGATATTGAAACAGATATTGAAATAGGGGCATCAGATATTGAAATAGATACCTGACTATAGGAAATGTCAAGCTATACAGGGGAACAGATCAAACTGAACTGAGTCTTAAGAGGCAGGAGACCCTAGAGGTTACACTACGAGCTCCAGATGCTGATTCTAAAACCAGATTTCTAGCTGAGTGAACTTGGACAAGTTTCTTAACTTCACAGTGGCCCAGTTTCCTTATCTGTAAGAAGATAATAATAGTACCTCCCTCATAGGGATAATATATAGTGTTTAGAATAGTCAGTGCCTGCCATAGAGAAAGTGGTAATAAGACAATGAAGTCACTAAAAAATTTTAGATAAAGTAATATGGTCAGATTTGTGACTTGGTAAATAATTAAATGAAGATGCTGATGGAATATGATAGATGGTTTGCAAAATGGCCAGAATTATTTTCCTCCTTGTGTTCACTCTTTATGTCTTTGGAGAAATTCCCTACTTATTTAATATGGGTTCACTTTGGATTTGTTATCTAATAATAATGTGATCAACTGTGTCAGTTTCAAGACTAAATCTCAAGAGGTCCTATGTTCTTCTTATGACCTTTACGGCATCCTGCCTCCACCATGAACAAGTCCACACTAACCTGCTGGAGAAAAAGAGGATGCACGGAACAGCTAAAACCACCCTGGTCCAACCAGCCCCCTGATAGCCCAATACCTGGCCACAGAGCCCAGTGAAGACCAGCTGCCCAGCTGACTCCAGGCTTAACTGCCAACCTGTAGAATCATGAACTAAATAAACAGTGGTTGTTTTAAACCATTCTGTTTTGGAGCAGGTTGTTATGCAGCAATAGCTAACTGATATACACATGTACAGAATTGTTTAAATGACTGAATTCAAATACTAGGCCCATGTACTATGCATACATGCATATGCCAGTGAAAACATGCATTTGAAAATGATACATTTTTATTAGCAGTGAAGTGTACATTTCACAATGACCTTTCATGGGAATTATCTCCCCAGCATAAAAAACAATCTTGAAGTAATCTGAGACATGTATTATTTCATTTCATAGAGAGGTTGGTGACATCCATAATCATGCAATGGGAAGTAAAACTGGAATCTGAGACTTATAATAGCTGGTAGGTTTTTTTTTAACCATATCACTCTATTAGTCCAAGAAAATAAACAAAGATGACATTTATCTTACTCACGAATTTATTCAACAAATACTTGAGTTTTCTATGTGTGAGGCTCTGTGCTAAGTACCTGGAATAAGTTGTGAACACACCAGTCATAATCCCCACCTTGGTAGAATGTTGGGACATAGCTGGGTAAACAGACAAATGCCAAACAATATGGTGAGTGTCATGATAGCAGAAACAAAAGCGTGTGCTCAGAACTTAGGGGAAAAGGGAAAGCTTTCCAAAAGAAGACATATCTAAACAGAAATTCAAAGAATGACTGGAAATTGGCCAGGCGAAGAGAGGCTAAAGTGGTCTGAGTGAGGAGGAATAGCACAAGCGAAGTCATGAGGGTGCTCAAAGCATATTCTTAGAACTGAGAGTAATTACTTAAGTTTATGAGCTGTTCATACATGGTATGAGTTGGGAGAGGGAAGCTGAAGGCAATAGTGGAAATTTGCCCTTATAGGATTCATGGGATTTGGCCAGTATCTTGAAGGCAAGGGGAAATCATTCAGAACATTTACAGCAGGGCTATGACATGGTCAGTTCTGCATTTTAGAATGCTGACTCTGGCTAGAAGTGTAAAGACAGAATGGAGAGAGGCAAAGAGTGAGTAGAGGCTAGGAAACCTTAGGAAGCTGGGGCAGTAATTCAGGTAAAGGATGATGATGCCCCGAGACAGGGGATATGGCAATAAAGAGGAAGAAAAACGAATAGAATTAAAAGATGTTTACAAGATAGATGTAAGAGCCTTCAGTGCTTAATTAGATACTGGTGAGCGGAAGGCCTGCCCCAGATTGCTGCCTTGGGCAGGTTAGTGAAGGGTAGTGGTGTTCAGTTGGTTCTTTCAGATGGAGACACTGGAGAGAAACCATTTGGGAGAAGGACTTATTAATGTCCTCCAGTTTTAGGCACATCAAGTATGATGTTAGTGTGGGATGTTCAAAAGGAGAGGTCTGGTAGGCAGGTGGGGAAAACAGGGATGTGAAGAAGGGTGAACTTCGTCTCTGTGGTCACTTGAAGAAGTGTGGTTGCTTTGGAACAACTAAGCTGCAGCCTAGAAAGCCTAGAAGCAATGGTATGATGTGCAGTGTGCCTTTTCTCTTAGTCCATAGAGTAAGAAATTTGATGGACATCTTTTATAGGGTTTACACCTCAGGATCAGAGTTGAGTATATGCGGTAAGTGACAGGAAGCTAGTCATCCTAAAGCTTCTAATATATGGGAGTGGATGGTGCTCAAAAGTAGCAGTTTTATGTTCTGGCCCCTAAAAGAAGGCAGCAATCTCATTAGGTTACCCTGCTTCTCTCTACCAGATAAATTGGGATAATATACAATTTACACTAACTCATTTCATCATAAAAAACATCTGTGATATCAGCAAAGCAGATTATTAGTCATCATTTCACAAAGGAAGACACTAAAAATTAGTAATCTTCTGGGCCTCATAATTAGTAAGTGGCAGAGTTGGGATACTAGAATTCCAGGTCTCTTTCTAAATCCAGCAATATTTTTCATGAAAAAGGAAAAAGAATAAACAGCACATAACATATTAACTAGAGAGAATTAGAAAGAAGAATCAAGATAACTTCATAATTTCTGGCGTAGAAGACTTAAATATTGGTGATGTCTCCAGTTAAAATTGAAGACTTGAGGACGGAGGGAGGTAAATTGAGAATATGACTTCAGTTTTGAGCTGAAAGTGCTGGGCAGAGAGTGACCAGACATAGTCTCTAACTAGAACAGCTCTTGCTTCTCTGCAGCTGTTAATCAAGGCCAGTCCTTTGAATAGGCAAGATGGAGGCTAGAATTTTCATAAAATCATCTCTTTGAACATTCTCACTGTCTCTTTATTAAGGGAACAATTAAGAAAGAGCCACAGTATATTCTAAAGGCAATGTTCAAATGAATACAGTTAAGACAATAAAATAAGCATATTACTTAAGAAAGTTAACCCTGGCCCTAAGCATAGCTCCTCAGCTTGATTTAGAATACATTTAATTGTATTTCCAGGTTACCCATGGAAATAAAGGTAAAGGGCAGTATTTTTACTCACTTACCGAGAAGCATGTAAGTCTTAACTGATAAATGTGTTTAGATGAAAGGAGCCAAAAAGCCTATTATTTACTAGAAAACACAGTAACTAGAGCATCTCAAGCTATATTTTCTCTTACTACTTTTCTGACATTTTCTTTGAAGGTCAGGGAGATGACCAAGTGCAAAGAGGTTCACGGTATTTGGGGTTATTTATGCAACTTCTTGTGGACATACGATTTAAGCTTGACCAGTCTGATCACTCTGGAATGAGCCCTGGCCAAGTGGTAGGGATTAATCTGCCAGGAGACAGTCTTCGATAAATTATTTGGTTGGGTTTTTTTTTTCCCCTCTTTTCCTGGTTTAAAACATTTTCCTCCAATAAATAATCGAGTTGTATACTGGAAAACGAAAATGACTGACCTCCTCAGAAAGTAAAACAAAGTCTGAAAATGGAAACTGGAGAGTTTCCCCTTCTAGTGTCCACGAAGTGAGAAAATGTAGTTATTTATTTGAAATGCCAGCAAATGGGCTCCCATGTAATGAAATATTTATTGAAATTGCTTCTTTGGCCCTCTACAGTTGCCGATAGGGTTTAACAAGAGGCAGGTAAGGAAGCCAGAGTGAAGGTATGTCTATTTATTTATTTATGGTTCAAGCAGCTTTGACCATAAGCCTTACATTGGGAAATCATACAGGCAGGGCCATACATGACTGACAATAATAGTTATTTTCCATTTTCATTGAATTGTTTGCCACAGCTCAGGAAAATCAATCTTAAAGGATTTCTGTATTTGCGTGGTTCTATACTTAAGCCTTCATTCTCTTGGTAAGATACATTTGTGTTAGTTTTAATTGAAGTTCACAATGTTGAGTATTTATTCAATATTTTTTCATAATGCTATCATCACTACCTTCATTCTCTTTTTCGTTATCTAGTTTTTGTTTGTTTACCTGCGTGTTTCTCTCATCTTTCTATACCTTGAGAATCAGAGGTATTTTTACCAACTCAAGCTAAGGCCGTTTTCTATTCCTTCTCACTTTGAAAAATATAGGTCTATCCAAATTAAGATCGTGTGTGTTCAAATTTTAACAATGACCCTGCAGAAGCAATTTCAAAACTATTCTTAAAATATCTGTATGAGCTATGCTCAGAAAGAATGAAAAGTGCCTAGTGTTCTAAAATCTCACATATACCAAATACAGACATTCCAGGGAGCAGAGGGGCATCTCTGCTCTTCAGAGATCACTGGGTGATACTGGGGTTGTGTGAGTTTTCATAATATTCATCATGATTTATTGAGAGAGCTTGAGAAAATCACTAACTGGAGGTTTCAACAAATAGTCTCCAGCATTACTTTAAAAGCATTCCAACATGTTTATTTTTGTTATTTCTGGCTTTTAGAATGCTAATAAGTTAATAGAAGCATAGAACTTCACAGCTAAAAGTAGCCTTAGAGACTCTCTCATCAAAATTCCTCAGTTGATGAATAAGGAAACTGGAATCCAGAAGCGGTCAGAGAATTGAACAAAGGCTCACAATCAGCTGCAGAGCAGAAGTTAGAATCCAGGTCTCTCGACTCCTGCTTCAGTGTTTTTCAACAGCATCAGATGATCACATTATAATCTCTCACACACAGACACACATGCTAGGGAAATCAACTAAATACACGTGTCTAATAAAGTTTTCAAAGATCACACATGATTTGAGCAAGCTGCTAACTCATGACCTCCATGTGTGTTTCCAACAGTGGAGTGGATGCGGTGGCATACTGCCCAGACCCGCCCTCCAAGACTAGACCCTCACTCCACAGCTTCTGGGAGAGTCGGCACTCTCTCTCAACAGAGCACTCTTCTGGACTTGCCTCGGCCGAGGAGGGCCCCAGGTTAAAACCCTGCACCGAGCAACAGGCAATCCCTGGGTGTAAAAGCCCAGTGCCCTGACCTCAGATCGGAAGCCTTCCCAGCTCCAGAGCTTCTCTTGGGCTTAGATTAGGCTTTTGTTTCTCCTGCACTGCAGTTCAACTTCTTTCTCCCCAATCCTGCTTCCTTCACCACCCACCCCCCAAGTGTTCATCTCACGAGCTCTGCTCCCCAAATTCTGCCTGCCCTGCACATCTTCCTTTAAGAATCAGCCTCCCAGAGGACCTGCCCAGGGACACACAGCATCATGGTTAAGAGGATGGGCTCTGGAATCAGACTGCCTGGGCTTGAATCCTGGCTTTGGGCAAGTTATTGTTTAAATCTTTTATTGATCAGTTTAAAAAAAAAATAGGAGTAATATTAGAAAGTACCACACAGGGCGGGTGCGGATGACATGAGATAATCCATGTTGCAGTTGTAGTGTAGTGCTTGGCACAGGCTAATTGGCAGGATCAGTCAGGATGCTAAAGGAAACAGATGGCACATTCAAAATAAAGGACTATTTACAGGGGTGTGGGCAGAGCTAAAAGAACCAATAAGGAGTGGCAGGGCATCCAGGGACTAGCAACAGTGGGAAGCCAGTACCAGCCCTAGGCCCGACAGGTCAGTCAAAACAGTATCACAGATGCACAGTGTGATGCGTACCGCCTGGAGAGAGCTGTCGCAAAGGCAAAGCAGAAGAGGAGCTCAACTCTGCCACACCGCGAGAAGGGAGTTAGAGAAGGATGCTAAGTACCGTGGGTTCTTTCCCCTCCCACCCTCTGGTTTCCTGATGGTCTGCTGCTGGTCAAACACAATCAGGAGACAGAGGCAAGGGATGCCAGGAGAGCTAAGACATAGAGATGAGCATTCCCATCTTCCCTTCCACCATCCCACCCCCGACACACACCCCTAAGAATATGGCAGAGCAGAGAAGTGCAGAAATGGGTCTAAATGACAAACTAATAATCACCAGCACAATGGTCCTCAAATATTAGCTATTATTCCAATTTCTGCAACTCCTGGCATACCCTGTATTTGGATCTTGCTGTTCATAAAGCCAACTTAATCTGAAATTTGATAAGACAGAATTGAATTTTTTTTTTAATCTTTTTTTTTAAATCAACTCACCCAACCGTCCAACCAGCTCATTAGAACAAATCCGGGCACATAGTGGGTGCCCAATATGTGTTAACTGATGATTTGACTAATTGATTTAACACAAATGAAACAAAATTTTCTTTTGTAGAAAAAGGAAAGAAAATTCTTTGGGAGATATGATGATTTAACTTCAACATTTACTAGACACTTTTAAGTTACTAAAGCATTTTAGAATTCTCAGAGATGGTATTCCGTGAGTTCCTTAAAAGAAAATTATCAAATAAATGCAACTTTGGATTGTTACTATTCCTAACCAATAGAATGAAAGGCTACAAAAATAAAATTCTATATTCAAACAAGACAGAAGACAATACTACAGTATCTCTCCCTCAAAATTATTTTATCACAAGTAATTAATTCCACTGATAGGAAAGTCCTTTTTTCACCTGGGTGAGATCTTCAAAGGACATTTCAAGGAATGGAGAAGAAACTGTCCTCTCCCCCATAGAGGAAAAAAGAGTTACCAGGTCTAGCTGTGTGGTTTTGGACATACCCCTTAACACTTTGAGTTTCAACTTTTCCTCTACAAGCCAAAAAAGAAAAATGTATCCCTCAAAGGACAAAACGGGGTCATTTCAAGTGCACAGAAGTGGTAGTGTAGTTTCCTATGCTTGCGCACAAACATTCAACTGCCCAAGACCGACCTACCTACCAGCAAGGAAGCGTGGGTGTGCCATGCAGGAGTGACAGTGCCCACTTCCATAGGTGGGCTCCCTGGTGGCTCAGGTGGGAAAGAATCGGCCTGCAATGTGGGACACCTGGGCTCAATCCCTGGGTTGGGAAGATCCCCTGGAGAAGGGAACGGCAACCTACTCCAGTATTCTGGCCTGGAGAATTCCGCAGACAAGGAACCTGGAAGGTTACAGTCCATAGCATTGCAAAGAGCCCAACACAACTGAGCGGCTAACACTTTCACTTTCATAGGGATAATAAAAAGTTACAGAGATCTCATCAGAGTCCCATTGCTTATCTAGATTCTGAACAGTTTCAAAGTTTGGAGCCCATTCAACCAGGAGTTCTCAGCCTGGGGCCCATGAAGTCCTTGAATATCACTGCGGGAGAAGGAAATGGCAACCCACTCCAGTGTTCTTGCCTGGAGAATCCCAGGGACAGAGGAGCCTGGTGGGCTTCCGTCTATGGGGTCACACAGAGTTGGACACGACTGACGCGACTTAGCAGCAGCAGTAGCAGTAGCGGGAAAAATAAAGGTGAAGAAAAGTTGTATTGTTCGGGGAAGATGATCCACTGATTACATGAGACCCTCAAGAAGTGGGTGACCCAAAGAAAGATGAGGATCCCTTGCCATATGAACCATACCTAAGCAACCTCCCTAGCTACACTCCACCAGCTACCCACTGCCCTCCTCCAGCCATAGAGGGAACGAGCATCCCCCTGAGTTAACCAACAGTTCACAGAACCTTCCCAAAGGTGAAGGATGGAGTTTTTATCTGTGAATATTGTGGCTTTCCTTCTGGAAGTCTGAGTATCAATTTACATAATTCAGCTTTCAGCATATGTAGTCAGTTCTCACAGTCCAATGTCCCTTTTTATTATTATTTGAGATTTTGCTGAGGCAAATCTTTTGATGGCCTGAAGGCTTGCCTGCAAGCTTTATGCAGGGGAAGTTTTAAGACATAGGTTAACATTTATGAAAATCTCAACTCTGAATTAAATGTAATATCCAAAAAATGTTTCATTAATGAAGTAGTTCTAAGGTTTATAAAGCAATCTAGTCTGATTTTTCAGTTCAAATATAGTTAACTGGTTGTTTTCACAATCTTGAAAAGCACATTTTATTAGAATTTAAATTCTTGCTTTGGGGTTTCTCAGGAAAAGAAAGAGAAGGGAAATTTCTCTTGGATTAGTGTAATAATAGCATTATTAATTCTTTAACCAGCACATTTATAGCATTTTCTATGTACCAGGCATTCTTCCAAGGACTTACAGCTATTAAGTATATTTAATCCTCATAACAAGCCTATAAGATAGGTAGTATTATTATATCCATTTTGCAGGTGAGAAAACTAAAGCACAGAGAGTGGTTAGGCAACAGGCCCAAAGTCACATAGCTTGCAAGTGGCAAAGACAGGATTCAAACTCAGGTAGAAACGATAATGCTGCTGCTGCTGCTGCTAACAGCAGCCATAATAAAATTGAGATTAAACTCATGTCCACTGAGTCAGTGATGCCATCCAACCATTTCATCCGCTGTCATCCCTTTCACCTCCTGCCCTCAATCTTTCCCAGCATCAGGGTCTTTTCTAATGAGTCAGTTCTTCGCATTAGGTGGCCAAAGTATTGGAGTTTCAGCTTCAGCATCAGATCGTCCAATGAATATTCAGGACTGACTTCCTTTAGGATGGACTGGTTTGATCTCTTTGCAGTCCAAGGGATTCTCAAGAGTCTTCTCCAGGATCACAGAAAGTATCAATTCTTCGGCACTCAGCCTTCTTTATGGTCCAACTCTCACACCCATACGTGACTACTGGAAAAACCATAGCTTCGACTAGACAGACCTTTGTTGACAAAGTAATGCCTCTGCTTTAAAATATGCTGTCTAGGTTGGTCATAACTTTTCTTCCAAGGAGCAAGCATCTTTTAATTTCATGGCTGCAGTCACCATCTGCAGTGATTTGGGAGTCCCAAAAAATAAAGTCTGTCACTGTTTCCATTGTTTCCCCATCTAATTGCCATGAAGTGATGGAACTAGATGCCATGATCTTAGTTTTCTGAATATTGAGTTTTAAGCCAACTTTTTCACTCTCCTCTTTCACTTTCATCAAGAGGCTCTTGAGTTCTTCTTTGCTTTCTCTCATAAGGGTGATGTCATCTGCATATCTGAGGTTGTTGATATTTCTCCCGGCAATCTTGATTCCAGCTTGTGCCACATCCAGTCCAGCATTTCACATGATGTACTCTGCATATAAGTTAAATAAGCAGGGTGACAATATACAGCCTTGACATACTCCTTTCCTGATTTGGAACAGTCTGTTGTTCCATGTCCAGTTCTAACTGTTGCTTCTTGACCTGCATACAGATTTCTCAGGAGGTAGGTCACGTAGTCTGGTATTCCCATCTCTTTCAGAATTTTCCACAGTTTATTGTGATTCACACAGTCAAAGGCTTTGGCATAATCAATAAAGCAGAAGTCGATGTTTTTCTTCAAGTTTCTTGCTTTTTCGATGATCCAACGGATGTTGGCAATTTGATCTCTAGTTCCTCTGCCTTTTGTAAATCCAGCTTAAACATCTGGATGTTCATGGCTCACATACTGTTGAAGCCTTGGAAAATTTTGAGCATTACTCTACTAGAGTGTGAGATGAGTGCAACTGTGCAGTAGTTTAAACATGCGTTGGCATTGCCTTTCTTTGGGCTTGGAATGAAAACTGACCTTTTCCAGTCCTGTGGCCTCTGCTGAGTTTTCCAAATCTGCTGGCATATTGAGTGCAGCACTTTCACAGCATCCTCTTTTAGGATTTGAAATAGCTCTACTGGAATTCCATCACCTCCACTAGCTTTGTTCATAGTGATGGTTCCTAAGACCCACTTGACTTTGCATTTTAGGATGTCTGGCTCTAGGTGAGTGATCACACCATGACGATGATCTGGGTCATGAAGACCTTTTTTGTATAGTTCTTCTAAGTATTCTTGCCACTTCTTCTTAATATCTTCTGCTTCTGTTAGGCCCTTTCTTGTGCCCATCTTTACATGAAATATTCCCTTGGTATCTCTAATTTTCTGGAAGAGATCTCTAGTCTTTCCCGTTCTATTGCTTTCCTCTATTTCTTTGCACTGATCACTGAGGAAGGCTTTCTTATATCTCCTTGCTATCCTTTGGAATTCTCCATTCAAATAGGTATATCTTTCCTTTTCTCCTTTGCCTTTTGCAAATGAATGTGACAGCTGGACCATAAAGAAAGCTGAGTGCCAAAGAATTGATGCTTTTGAACTGTGGTGTTAGAGAAGACTCCCTTGAACTATAAGGAGATCAAACCAGTCCATCCTAAAGGAAATCAGTCCTGAATATTCATTGGAAGGACGGATGCTTAAACTGAAACTCCAATACTTTGGCCACCTGATGCGAAGAACTGACTCCCTGGAAAAGATGGTCCTAATGCTGGGAAAGATTGAAGGCAGGAGGAGAAGGGGACAACAAAAGATGAGATGGTTGGTTGGCATCACTGACTCAATGGACATGAGTTTGAGCAAGCTCCAGGAGTTGGACAAGGAAGCTTGGCATGGGGCAGTCCATGGGGTTGCAAAGAGTTGGACACGACTGAGTGACTGAACTGAATAGTTTTAGAATACCTACTCTGTGCCAGGCATTAGGCTAGGTGTTTTCTCTGCATAGTCTCATTTAGTTGCCATTAGAACTATATTATGAAGGTACTAATTTTAGCCCACTTTACAAATGAGCAAACAAGCCCAGAGATGTTAAATTGCTCAAAATCACACAGCTGGTAAAAGGCAGAGTCACGACAATCCAAGTCTACTGAATCCACGGTAGCCTGGGCTCTTCATTACCACATATGGATGAACAGCTCAGTAGAGAGAGGTTGTAAGCATGAAAAGCAGCGTGAAACTTTGATAAGAGACTAAACAGCCCTCAATCTGTAAGCTTGCATTCACTTTTTGTGCTGAAAAAGGTCAAGGATGCTGGATTCTTTGGCTCCCCTCTCCTCCCATTTCTTGTCCCACGCATGCCTTTGTCTTCCAGCTGCCCTCCTGGAAGTAGTGTTGGGGTTCTTTCTGCGGGACTTCAGTAAGAGTAGAAGGATCCAATGTGCTGTGCTTAGACATCCTGTCCCTGGGCTGTGGGAATCAGCAGTGACAAGAAGTCACAGACACAACCTCTCAGCTCTCACAGCAGCCGAAGTCCTGCAGCCCCCAAGCCCAGGATCCCCACAGGTCTTCCCCCCAGGAGACGGCTGTTAATCTGATCTCCTGGCCCCAGGGGATGAGAATCTGGGCCAAGGTATGTGATGACAGAACAGCAGAAGTCAACAACACAAAAAACAAAACTGCATTTCAAAGGCTTCATGCTTCACAAAGCTGCTTCGCAGATGTATTTGAGCGCTTCCAATGGGAATTATTGGAAACTGAAACTGGTTCTAAGAACTTTTTGGTACTACTGAGTTTTCATATTTACCTTTGGCTTTATTACTATTATGAATTGCATTCCTATAATGGTTTTAAATTTATATTTGATATATTTTTATATCAAAAAATATATTTATATATATTTCTTCTGTGTACTTAGCAGGAGATTGCTGTTTCCTCAAAACGTATTTGATTCTACAAGGATAGTTTAAGGGAAAAACTATTATCATCTTGTCACAGATAGTGAGTTTTGCCCTCAATTTAGATGGAATCACGAGCTTGGCTTAAAGCATGTGGGGTTGGGAATTTCTCCAACATTTATATGTTGAAAGATTGTGCCCCCACCCCTCAAATTCACAGGTTGGAGCCATGACCTCCAATGGGATGGTATTTGGAGATGGGAGTCTTTGGGACTAAATTAGGTTTAGATACAGAACTCACCTGCCAAGGCAGAAGACTCAAGAGATGTGGGTTTGATCCCTGGGTCAGGAAGATCCCAGGGAGAAGGAAATGGCTCCAGTATTCTTGCCTGGGAAATCCCATGGACAGAGGAATCTAGCGAGCTACAATCCATGAGTTTGCAAAGAGTTGGACACGACTGAGCGAGCATGCACACAAGGTCACGAGGATGGGACTTCACTATTGGATTAGTGCCCTTATTAAAAGAGACATCAGAAAGCATGCTTACTCTCTCCACATCCAAACAAAGAAGAGGTTGTGTGCTTTCACCAGGAACCAACCAGGTTGGCACCCTGATCAGAGAATTCTAGCTCCCAGAACTTGGGAAAACAAATTCCTGATGTTCAAACCACCCATCTGTGGTATTTTGTCATGGCAATCCAAGCTGAGACAGACGCATATGCATAGACATGGTACAATAAATATTACATATAGACACACAATATTGATCGATTATTGATATACACGTTAGAAAGTGAAGAAGCAGGCTATTGCATAAATAAATAATAAATCAATGACAGAGTTCCAGAAGAGAGAATCCACCACCTGAAGGCATTTCAGCCACAGAAATTTAAAAAGAAAGAAGTTTTCTCCCAAGTCCTTTGTGAGTCAGGCTCTAAAATAAGGTAGACAGTCTAATTGAAGCAACCTCAGAAATAAGCTGGACAGAGATGAGAGAAAAGGAGGCTATCCAAGAAGCCTGGAGAACAGCACAGGTGGTGGAGGGGAGGGGACACCCTGCGCTTCCCTCTTCACTCTGAAGTCGTGTAAGGTAACCTGTGGGGAACAGGAGGCAAGCTTTTGTGGAAGGGAGTTAGCCTCAATGCTAAGGAGGAAGGAATTGCCAGCTTGCTTTTGACAACTTGGCCTTTCATGGCCTTATCGCAGCTGCTCTCTCACTGGAGTGCATGGTTGGAGTGGGAGAGCAGGGCTGAAAGCCCTAGAGGCTTTGCAAGCTTGGTCTCAATCTGTTGATCCCCCTGGTGAGTTAAAGGGCTCAGTCAAAAGGTACCAGTTAACTTCGTGGAGGATTATCAATGTTAGAAAAGATGGAGAGCAAATCTCCATGAGGAGTTCCAAGAGAAACATTTCTGTAGAGCCGCAGGAAATAATGAAAGAGAAATCTGCCCAAAACAAAACAGGCATTTTATTCAATAATTTGGATATTACAATTCTTCAATAGTAAGGTTTTTTCTTTTTAATGACTGCTTTTAAATCTTCCAAAAGCTTTGACAAAATTAATCAGATATCACTTTAAACTTTCTGTATTAGCTGGGTGTGAGCAAGAAAAGTGATGGTTCAAACAAGGAGTGGTTGGGGGGAGGGGAAGAATTAAAAACATGGTGTCTAAAACTAACTCATCCAACAGGGGCAGTTACAATTTCAATATTAAAATTTATGATAACTTCTGTATACTTCATCTTTTAGAGCTATTTTTTAACATTTTATCAAAAGTTTAATAACAAAACTATCAATTCTAGAACTAGAACTGATTCTAGTTCTCAAATTCCTAGAATTCCTAGAACTCAAATTTCCAAGACAAATGTAGCCTACTGAATCTATTAAAACTGAGAAAACTCACAGAATTGCTGATCTTTGGGCTGATCTACATTAGACTGACCAGTTTGGCTGAGAATTCATGCAGACTGCAGAAGAAGACGAGATTTTGGGAGGAATGAGTTATTCCATTGAGTGTTTCAAACACAAGATGAAATTGAAAACTCAGACCAGTATTTCCCTTTTTTTTTTTTTTGCTATTATAGTTGATAAGTTCTCAGCGTTCAGCATACTAGATGTTTATGGCTGACAGAATAGAAGTAGATTTCTACCTACATGGGCTCAAAGGCTGGTTTGCTCAATTCTCTGTTGTTATTTTCTACAGAGTTGAAATCATTAGTGCAAAAGACATGCAACATTTTTGAACTTCAAAAATTGGAGGTTGGCTTGCATCATGATTTTGGAGCTATTAAATCCAGGAAAAACCTGGGGCCCTTCCTCCTAAATGGACATGATGCTGGGTAGAGACAGTGATGAATCACTGCCAAACTGAAAGACGTTTTCACTAACATTTATCTAGTGCTTACTATGTAGCAGACATAGCCTAATTCCTCACTCATAATTCTAAAATTCAAAAACCTTTGTCAGCCAGGTTTTTTTGTAACTCAATTGGCAGAAAAACATGACCAAACTCATTTTGCAGCAAAACTGATCTGATTTTTAGAAGGTACTAATATTCAATTACTAATCAGTACCCTAGATTCCACTGGGGTATTATGTATTATAGGCATATTACACAACATATAAATACAGTCACATGTACAATAGCTTCCTAAAATCTAAAATGTTCAATTCCAAAACACATGTGCCCCAAATTATTTCCACTAAGGATAGCTTTAAGTTTCCACAATTATCTAAAGTAAGTGCTTTTAATATTCCTGATTTACAGATAGGAAAACTGAGACGGAGTGTAAGCATATTGCCTAAGGTGGCATATGTAATAATACGTAGATCTAAGATCTGAATCCAAACAGAATCTATGCTCTTAATTGCTGCACCTCACTATGCCACTTTGAGTCACGGGTTCATGAGGTATCTTTAAGAAATATTTTCTGTTTTTACTATATATAGACTTGACAGTGAAAAAGAGAGAGAGGTATTACCTTTGGATATGAGTAGCAGCCTCTTCTATCTTTATCAGCCAGGACCCAGCTAGGAAAACGGTATCTACCCCACGTGGACAAATGTCAAGGAATTTAAAATGGGGTACCAGCTACAACGTTATAGGAAGAATTGAAAGGCCTGAAAGGGGCTATGAAGCAACCAGAAATTAACCAAGACTCGGAAAGCTACCACCACCTTTTGGGTTGAAATAACCAAGGGAGACGGTAGCCTTGCCAAAAGTCAGGACAAAAGTCAGGAGCCTAGGTCAGCAAGAGTTGTTGACACCAGGAAGTGAGGTGATGTCCTACAAAAGCAGGAGTCAATGCCTTAGAAGTTGAGAATCAAAGCAAAAATAGGGAAAAATATCCTGGTTTTTCCCTTTCTTCTGCCATCCAATCCCCCCTTAAGAAACTCCATTGTCTAAACCTGGCTAGAAGCCAATTAGCAATGGAATCTGAAAAATAAGGTCAACCCTCTATGTTACAGGGTGGATCAGAGCAAAAAAAAAAAAAAAAATTCCAATTGGAGGACACATGATCAAATGACTATTACCCAAAAGGTTGAGAATGAACACATTGGAGAACAGATTAAGGATCAGTCAGCACAGATTTAACAGGTGACTGCAAAGGCAAACCCTAAAAAAACAATCTTTGCACATTTCTTGATATTTATTAAATAATAATATATTAAGGACCTTTATACCAAGTATGATCAGTGATGAACATAAGCTTATAGAGGGCAGGGAGTAACTTAACGTTTTTATTTTTAAAAACATTTTTTAAAAAATTAAAATTTAAGCAACAAAAAGGGTTTTGAACTTGAGTAAAGAGTCAATTGTACATGAGATGAGAAGAGGGCTGTCTTAGGATGTACAGAAGAGGCTTTAGAGGCTTAGCTAACAGTAAGGTCTATGAGTCAACAAGACAAAGTGAATCTCAGAAAAAGCTAATTGGATTTTGGGTGGCATTTAATATTTAACATAACTCTATGTTAAAGCAAGATATTAAAATATGGTTAGGAGGTATTCCTATCATAAACCAGTCAGATAAGCTTGGAATGACTTCTGAACTTCTAGATATCACTTTTAGAGGGATATAAGTCAAGCAAATTATGTACAAAAGATCAAGTAGTAAAGACCCTCAAAACTATGTTCTGTAAGCAAAAATTGAAAAGCCTGGAAATTTTTAATCTAGAGAATAACAGGGTAGGGAGGTATTTAAACACACATTTCAAATAATTCAGAAATGTACAGGGGTATTAACAGCTGCATAACTACTCCACTTGATAAAGACACTGCTTCTCTCCCACCATCGTACCTCCTAGATACCAATGCAATGGCCATGCTTTTAACTACACAAAACCATTCCAATCAAGGTGGACAAGTTGTTGACATATTGTCACTCAAAAGGCAGCCAGCCCATAAGCCGGCCACCTATGCCAGCATTCAGAGTAAGGTAAGCTAAGGTAAGAGTGAGGTAAGCTGGACCTCACTCTTCACAGAGCTAGAACAAATAATTTCACAATTTGTATGGAAATACAGAAAACCTCGAATAGCCAGAGAAATCTTGAGAAAGAAGAATGGAACTGGAGGAATCAGCCTGCCTGACTTCAGGCTCTACTACAAAGCCACAGTCATTAAGACAGTATGGTACTGGCACAAAGACAGACATATAGATCAATGGAACAAAATAGAAAGCCCAGAGATAAACCCATGCACCTATGGACACCTTATCTTTGACAAAGGAGGCAAGAATATACAATAGATTAAAGATAATCTCTTTAACAAGTGGTGCTGGGAAATCTGGTCAATCACTTGTAAAAGAATGAAACTAGAACAGTTTCTAACACCATACACAAAAATAAACTCAAAATGGATTAAAGATCTAAATGTAAGACCAGAAACTATAAACTCCTAGAGGAGAACATAGGCAAAACACTCTCCAACATACATCACAGCAGGATCCTCTATGACCCACCTCCCAGAATATTGGAAATAAAAGCAAAAATAAACAAATGGGACCTAATTAAACTTAAAAGCTTCTGCACAACAAAGGAAACTATAAGCAAGGTGAAAAGACAGCCTTCAGAATGGGTGAAAATAATAGCAAATGAAGCAACTGACAACTAATCTCAAAAATATACAAGCAACTCCTGCAGCTCAATTCCAGAAAAATAAATGACCCAGTCAAAAAATGGGCCAAAGAACTAAATAGACATTTCTCCAAAAAAGACATACAGATGGCTAACAAACACATGAAAAGATGCTCAACATCACTCATTATCAGAGAAATGCAAATCAAAACCACAATGAGGTACCATTTCACGCCAGTCAGAATGGCTGTGATCCAAAAGTCTACAAGCAATAAATGCTGGAGAGGGTGTGGAGAAAAGGGAACCCTCTTACACTGCTGGTGGGAATGCAAACTAGTACAGCCACTATGGAGAACAGTGTGGAGATTCCTTAAAAAACTGGAAATAGAACTGCCTTATGACCCAGCAATCCCACTGCTGGGCATACACACTGAGGAAACCAGAATTGAAAGAGACACGTGTACCCCAATGTTCATCGCAGCACTGTTTATAATAGCCAGGACATGGAAGCAACCTAGATGTCCATCAGCAGATGAATGGATAAGAAAGCTATGGTACATATACACAATGGAGTATTACTCAGCCATTAAAAAGAATACATTTGAATCAGTTCTAATGAGGTGGATGAAACTGAAGCCTATTATACAGAGTGAAGTAAGCCAGAAAGAAAAACACCAATACAGTATACTAATGCATATATATGGAATTTAGAAAGATGGTAACAATAACCCGGTATGTGAGACAGCAAAAGAGACACTGATGTATAGAACAGTCTTTTGGACTCTGTGGGAGAGGGAGAGGGTGGGATGATTTGGGAGAATGGCATTGAAACATGTATAATATCATATATGAAACGAGTTGCCAGTCCAGGTTCGATGCACAATACCGGATGCTTGGGGCTGGTGCACTGGGACAACCCAGAGGGATGGTACGGGGAGGGAGGAGGGAGGAGGGTTCAGGATGGAGAACACATGTATACCTGTGGCGGATGCATGTCGATATATGGCAAAACCAATACAATATTGTAAAGTTAAAAAATAAAAAAGAAAAAGAAAAAAAGAAAATACAGAGACTGAACCAGTTAATGACAAAGGCAAAAGCTAAAAGGAAGCCAGCAGATAGAGTTGGCCCATGGCAAGCTGAAACCACGTGTCAACTGAAATGATGAGAGAGCAAACACTTTGTAAGCGAAGTTCAGCAGCAGAGAGAAGGAAACAGAAAACTTCAGAGGAAAGCCAAGGTGCTGAGAAGGGCAGGGAGAGAAATTCTGGAAAGTGAATCCTGATCCTGCTATCTTCTCTTTTTTCCCTCCATGTGAATCCTTATAATAAATCCCCTCTTTCTCAAGGTAACACATGGGAAATTCTGCCCTTGCAAATAACTGAAAACTAATACAGACAGTTCCAAGAAAAATGAATTAAATCAGTTTTCTAGAGACTTGAGGGATAAACACTACTTGGGAGAAGCTCCAGAGAGACTGGCTTATTGTTAGCAGTGCACGAATGTGGGATAGCTGTCTCAAGGAACAGAATCTTGTTTAGCATGGAGAAGAGAAGCACAAACGGCCAGTCACACGGCAAGGACCTCAGCCCTGTAGGCAGTGCCTAACTGAAACGCCTTCAAGGCTCTCCCAGTCCTGAAACTACACCCCGATTCTAGGTGGAAAATTTCACGGTACCTTGAGGTAATAGAGATGGCTTTCATAATCTAAGAAAAGCGTAAGCTTCTAAAATAGAATTTTGCCTTTTGTTTCTCAGTTAGATATATTTTTCCACCCAGAGTTCTGCCATTTTGAGCTTTTCTTTCCAATAGAAAGTGACAAGCCCAATTACAATTTCAAGTTCAATAAACAATGCCTTAAGTGGTTTTGGTTCTGAGAAAAGGAACAGGTCATTTTGGCACTGACTTTTTTTTCCATTAATTTTTAAATTCATGTGTATTTTTCAGTAAATTTAGTTCATATGATTTAGATTTATTTACACTTAGCTCCCTAAAATGTGTGGTTAGCAATTTGATGACTCTGCACGTTCTAATTAGACTGTCCCAGAACCAGAAAGTCATGTGTTGCCAACAGGACCCGAGTGAAATCCAGCTGACACAAATTTGGATACAAATCGAAAAAGTCGTAAAATTCAAGACCATTCTAAACTTGGCGATAAAAGTTCCCTTGTTCCCAAAAGTTATAGACAAAACAAGTTCCAAGTATAAAGAAAGTAACACATTTTCATGCAAACATGTGGCACACAGATAAAGGGCATCAGGACAGCTGCCTCTCTCGTTACTCTGCTACCATGGTTACCTTGTGATCAACTTTGGATTACAGGGGTTGCTTCACAGGAGGTTGTGTACGCATCCCTGAGAATCTGGGACCCAGTCAAGAAAGCCACTCAACTCGTTGTTGAGCTGAGTGTAAACCAATCCACTCACAGTAGACGCAAATGTTTCTTGCTCGTAGAATTAGATAATGTTGAGTGTAGTAGGAACCTTCGAGAAGGATCGTGGCCAACCCTTCACTTTACTAACGTGTTTTAAATGATTGTTTTGACATTCTATGTACATAACCTTTAAAATTCAAATGACATTGGTCCAGGCATGAGTTTAATTACAAAACTCAAAGCACATATGGAGTAGAGAATATTTTCTAGGGAAACCTAGAGAATTGTTTCATGGGTTTTTTCCTTCACTTATTCTTGAGACCCACAATATGAAAATAGGTTTCCTCCTTAAAATGTGTTAGAAAGTGATAATACTACCGAGGTACATAAAATATACATTTTATATACAATTTATGTTGATAAAAATTCTAAACCTGCTTCAACATATCTCTATGTGCCAATTTTTTCTACAAGCCAACACTTCATAAATCATATTCAAAACAAATACTAAAAATACATAACTTACATAATTAAACACTTATGTATTAAATTTATACACAGGCATAATCTCTCCAATTTAAAGATATTTATCCATGCCAGGGTCTATGTATTCAGCAAGAATTGGGGAAAGAAAGAAAAATCCTTAACCAGAAGTCCTTCCCTTAGTGAGTTCACAGGTTAAAAGTTTGAAACCACCACCCTATGTCCCCTTGGGCACCCTGCAAGTTAGAGACAGGGGCTGAAGGTGGTTCTATTTGTTGATCTTTCTCCCTTCCAGAAGTCTCTGCTTATCCCACCCATTTATAAGCCTTAGTCTTTGCTCCTTGAGTTTCTTCTAACTGCTAAAATAGAAGATGGCCCATCAGGTTTGGACAGCCATTATCCTGACCCTCCAACAAATATTTTCATTTTCTATGTCACTCATTATCTTCTAAGAAGCCAGGTTGATCCTTACTGTAAAACAAGGAGGAAGTGCAAATTCTTGAGCTCTCTTTCTTCTTTTCCTCAATTTAAAAATATTTGCTATTTAATGTTCTCTTCCTTGGGAAATTCCTCATTCTCCCCAAACCACTGGTCTTTTCCTTCATCTACTAGAACTGGAACTCATATTTCAGGACCTACTTAAATCTCATCTACTCTAGGAGCCCTTCCCTGATCCTCCAGCTTCCTGCGATGTGCCCCTACTTTGAACTTCTAATGTGCACACTCTGTGCCACCCAGTTGCAGGCCTAAGCTTATATACAATCTAAGCTTTGTATATAAGCTTAGATTTGCTTGAATTGTTTCATCTTTGGTCTTATCTTCCCAAGCAGATTAAAGACTCCCAGGAAGAGTGAATCATGCTTTATTCTATTTCCACATTCCCATAGTGATCAGTAGCTCGCACAGCCCGAAGCAGGAGTCACATACCAGTTAACAGACTGATAAGTATTACAGTCCCTGTCTACTTCACAAGTGATAATAAAGCAACTATTTTTTATATTGCTGCAACTAGAGAAAATTCATTTCCTATAAAATTATCATTTATAAACCATAAGTAAACTTTGCTTAAAAATCACCCCTTCTAATAATACACCAGTTTAGCTAACTATTATATAAAGTGCTGATTCCTGCCTTCCAGGAGCTCACATTCTCGTGAGAGAGCCATGTCGCTAAATTAAGATGCAATGTGAAAAATGCTCCCAAAGAGGCAAAGTGCACCACATGAAAGGTCAGAGATGAAGGAGCAACTTTCAGAGGTTTCTACTCAAAACTCTACAGTCTAATGATTACTGTCCCACATAACTTTGTGGATACAAATTCTGAACTAATTTTTTTTTCCATTTCTCCTTACTGTATAAAACCAGAGTGCTTAAACAGTGAGATTTATGATTTTTATTGAACTTCATAGCAAAATAGGCAGTGGAGATAAGAAATAACTTTGAAAATAAAAATATCTTAATGTAAAATTATATTTGAAGAATGTAAACTTGGAAAAATATACTATATATGTCATAGTAATGAAAATATAGCTAGCTTTTTATTCAAAATAAAATCACAGTCACCTGCAGCATCTGTTTACTTCAATCACATTATTTACTCTAGTTTTCCTTTTTAATGCCTGTGCAATTTCTTGTACATATGCCTGGGGACTGGCAGAGATTCAGTTGGCTTTTATTCAGCCCTATCTTTTGGTAAAAATTAGTGTAAGATGGAAGCACTGTCTTTACTTATTTTGCAATCTTAATGTTACATGACAATGTCAAGATCTTGCTGCAGATCAGTGTACACATCAAATGTGTGTCTCAAAACTCTTTGAGCTTATTATGAATGCTCTTTTTCACATCTCCCTTTCACATTTTCAGGATTTTATTATCCTTGTTATCTTTGTATAAAAATATGATAATTAGATTTTATTTTCTTTCAGAAGCAAAGAGCTCTGACATAATTTGCTTTGAACAAGTTCAGATGATAAGTAGTATCTGGTAGTAGAGAAAGCAGTAAGATCTATAGATCTGGAAAAGAAATTTAGAACAGTAATTTCAATAAAAAGTGCTACAAAGTAGAAGTAGAAACAAGTATGAGATCTAGAAAGGAGAAAAAGGAAAATGGCTATCAGCTCTTGAGTTTTCTCAATATGGTTGATAATCAGTTGAAGCAAAAATTAGAATACTATCTAATGTGATTCTGAGTGTGTACAGAAGATATTGAGGACAATTATATTACATAGGAAAATAAGAGTGGCTACCTTATATCAGATAAAGTAGACTTCAGAGGAAATAAATTTACTAGAGACAAGAGGGATATTACCCAGTGACAAAATGTCAATCTACCAAAAAGATGTTACAATTCTAAATGTGTATTCACCAAAAACAGAGTACAGAAAATGTGAAGCAAAAACTGGTGGAGCTGAAAGAAGAAATGGACAAATCTACGAATATACCTGGATACTTCAACACCTCTAATCACAATGGGTACAGAAGAACTCAACAATATCAACAAACAGGATTTAATTGACATTTGTTGAACAGTCCACCCAATAACAGCTGAACACACGTTCAAAAGGCTACAGATTATACACAAAGATAGACCATATTCTGGCCTATAAAAAAGACTTCCACAAGTTGAAAAGTATGGAAGTCATTTTAAGGTGTGCTCTTTCACTGTACTGGACTCAAACTAGAAATCAAAACAGAAACATAACAGAAAAGTCTGCAAACACTTTGAAACTAAACAACACACTTCCAAATAATGCATGAGTCAAGGAGGCAGTCTCAAGCGAAATCAAAGTATACAGTGAACTGAATGATCATGAAAATACAATATATCAATATTTGTGGGACACAGCTTAAAAAAATAGTGCTGGGAGGAAAATTTATAGCATTAAAATTCATATATTTGAAAAGGGTAAAAGTCTCAAATAATCAAAGCTACCACATCAAAAACATAGAAAAAGAAGAGAAAAAGTAAAATCAAGCAGAAAAAAGGAAATGGTAAAGATATGAACAGATGGATAAAATTGAAAAGGAGAAAAAGAAACAAAACCAATGAAATAAAGTCATTTCTTTAAAAGCATCAATGAAGTTGACAACTCTCAAAGGAAGATATAAATTACCAATATCAGCAATGGAACAGGAGATATCACTACATATTCAAGACATCAAAAGGGTAGTAAGGGAATACTATGGATTATTCTATACATAAATTTAACAGCCTAGATGAAATACATAAATTTCTCAAAAACACAAACTACTACAGCTCATCTTGTATAAAATAAATAGTTTGAATAGGCCTAGATGGTGACTGCAGCCATGAAATTAAAAGATGCTTACTCCTTGGAAGGAAAGTTATGACCAACCTAGATAGCATATTCAAAAGCAGAGACATTACTTTGCCAACAAAGGTTCGTCTAGTCGAGGCTATGGTTTTTCCTGTGGTCATGTATGGATGTGAGAGTTGGACTGTGAAGAAGGCTGAGTGCCGAGGAATTGATGCTTTTGAACTGTGGTGTTGGAGAAGACTCTTGAGAGTCCCTTGGACTGCAAGGAGATCCAACCAGTCCATTCTGAAGGAGATCAGCCCTGGGATTTCTTTGGAAGGAATGATGCTAAAGCTGAAACTCCAGTACTTTGGCCACCTCATGTGACGAGTTGACTCATTGGAAAAGACTCTGATGCTGGGAGGGATTGGGGGCAAGAGGAGAAGGGGATGACAGAGGATGAGATGGCTGGATGGCATCACTGACTCGATGGACGTGAGTCTGAGTGAACTCCAGGAGTTGGTGATGGACAGGGAGGCCTGGCGTGCTGCGATTCATGGGGTCACAAAGAGTTGGACACGACTGAGCGACTGATCTGATCTGATAAGTATTAAATAAATTGAATTTGTAATTTAAAAACTATCCCCACATGCCCAGTTTCTCAGGCCAGATAATTTCACTGGAAAAGTGAAAAGTGAAAATGTTAGTTGGGGTCAACTCTTTGTGACCCCATGTACTGTAGCCCACCAGGCTCTTCTGTGCATGGAATTTTCCAGGCAAGAATACTGAAGTGGGTTGCCATTCCCTTCTCCAGGGGACCTTCCTAACCCAGGGACTGAACCCAGGTCTCCTGAGTTACAGGCAGATTCTTTACCCCTGAACCACCAGGGAAGCCCATGGGTGATGATGTACCACATATATATGCCTAACTGATATATGCTGCTGCTGCAACTGCTAAGTCGCTTCATATGACGGAAGTGCAAAAAATCGAACGGAGGAAGAACGATAGACTTTTCAACTCGTGCTGGAGCCACTGTGCATCCAAAGGCAAAACACAGACCGACATAAACCCAAAACCTTGCATAAAAGTTAAATCAAAATAGAGTTACTATATAAAAAACTTTAAGCTATAAAATTTTAGGTAAAAACAGGAAAGGAAATCTTGACAATCTAGGACTCAGCAAAAAAAGCCTGATCCATACAAAGAAAAACTGGTAAACTGACTTCATCATCTGTATGATTATTTATAGCAAGCTTATTATACGAGCTAAAAACTGGAAACAACCCAGATGTCCTTCAACAGATGAATGTTTAAACATCCTATCTATGCCATGGAGTAATACTACTTAGCAAAAAATCTGCTGTTACAAGACAACGAGTTAAATCTCTATCCAGATAATTGCACTGAGTGGGGGAAAAAAAAATCCCAAGAGTCCACACTGTAGGATTCTATTTATGTAACATTGTTAAAATGACAAAATCATAGAAATGGAGAACAGGTTCGTGGAGCACAAGATGGGGGAAAATACAGAAGTGAAGTGAGTGTGGCTATTAAAGGGCAACATGAGAACTCCCTGTATATGGAAATGTTCTATATTTTGTCTATATGAACATAAATATCCTGGTCGTGATGTTATATTGTGGTTTTGCAAGATGTTACCATTGAGGGAAATGTGTAAAGAATACACAAAATATTTCTGTACTATTTCTTACAACTGCATGTAATGTACAATAAGCTCTAAAGCGAAGTTTAGTTTTAAAAACTAGCCCAACAGAATGGCTGAAATTAAAAGAGGAAAAAAACCATGATGAGGAAAACTGTACTTCTTCCTTCTGAAATACCTGTGTAACAATACAAAACAAGAAGGAATTTGAAAGTATTAAAGAGCCAATACACAGGAACAAAAACATCTTAGCATTGTATTTTGTTACACAGTTAATAAATTTTA
This sequence comes from Bos javanicus, assembly GCF_032452875.1. Lineage (NCBI taxonomy): Eukaryota > Metazoa > Chordata > Mammalia > Artiodactyla > Bovidae > Bos > Bos javanicus. Next base: position 92,285,390 of record NC_083874.1, read on the forward strand.
CAGGTAGGTTAATTTAATATACTGAGATAGCGATGGAATAAATCAGTAATATAAAATATAATCAATAGGCACAGATATTTGCATTGAAAATATATAAAAATATTAAAAGAACAGTGTTTTTTTTTAATTTTATGTAGCCCCAAATTAAGAGTTCTTTCAGGCAGTAGACTATGTTTTGTTTCCATTAAATTATGCACAATTTAAAATAGGAAGGATAAAAGATAAAAATGAAGTCAGTCTAGTATGCTTTGCGTTTCCAAAATGTCAGAGTTTAAATACTCATGACAAATACCGTGTACACCACACATCATGTCTATACTTATACACACATGGTTGCTCAGATGTGTCCAACTCTTTGTGACCCTTTAGACTGTAGCCCGCCAGGCTCCTCTGTCCATGGGATTTCCCAGGCAAGCGCACTGGAGTGCGTTGCCATCTCCCCCTGAGGATCTTCCCAATTTAGGGATCGAACCTACATCTCCTGTGTCTCCTGCACTGCAGATGAATTCTTTACCCACTGAGTCATTGGGAAAGCCCTCTATACTTTTGAAGAACATGTTTTTTCAACCAAGGTCATACTGTACCAATCCTGCCTTAAGACAAGACTGAGTCACTGCAAAATTAGATAAAGAAATCAATGACCTAACATTGGTCTTGCTAACATAGATAAGGAGAGATAGATGATTGATACGTAGGTAGGTAGGTAGATAAGTAGATAAAAAAGAGATATATATTAATACCGTATTGTTAGCCTAGATGTTCTGGTGAAACTGAGTAGTTTTTAACTGGCCACTTTAAAATACGAACACTGTAGACTGAGAAGAGTTATACAGAGGGCAAATAATTGGCTTGAGTGGAATGATTAAATTAGGATTTAATTAGCCTAATCAACTCAGTCAAAATAGCCATTCTGATCATATTGTGTAGGTATGACTTAACACTTTTAGAATCTTAGACATTGTGGATAATGACATTAATTTTTTAAAGATAATGACTATTCCAGATGTTTGAAGTTGTCTTTTTTTAATCTTTAAAAATGTTCTTGGATTTAAGGAACAAAGAAGTGAGAAAAATTCAGCATGCTATTAAGTCCCATTTTTCTTCTTGAGAATGACTCCTGAACTTCACCCTTATTTTCTATCCAACTTCCACCACCCATGTTCAGGCTTTCATCACTTATATTTAAATGCCACCTCAACCTTCTATCTGGTCTCTCTGCCTTGAATTCATTTTCTCTTCATCTATTCTGAGGTTATGCACTTCTTAAATTCATTTTTTCATTTTTCACTCCACAACTTAGGACTCCATCATGACATAGCACCATCAGCTCCTCTGGCCCTTTCACCGTCTATTCCAGTTCCCCCACTTATTGAACCTTGCACCCTGCAACTCATACACAAATACACTTCACCCCAAGGAAGCAAGCATCCTTACTTGCCCTGGTGTACCCAAACCTCTCACATTTGAGATTTTATTGCCTGCCATCAAATGTTCCCTTATTGACCTCTACTACATTTCCCTTCAACCTTCCTCCAATTTCTGTGACACCCAGACTTCAAGGCCCAACTCGAGGTCACCATCTTCAAGGAACCATTCTGCCATCCCAGTCCATAGCTCATCGTTGTTCCTTTCGAGGTTTTGCTGAGTTATGCTGAGGACCAGAGCCAACCAGTGTGCCCTTAATTGCTCTCTTACACATTCATTTACTCATCTACTCTATAAAAATACACTGAGCAATTTTTGCGTGTAAGATACTCTGCTAATTATAGCAATTCTTTCATATCCCTTACGTTTTTCTGTGGTTATACATTTGGCAAATAAAATGGATTTTATTAGCTTCCTTTCCAGATTCCTCCACACATAGCAGTGTAGTTGGTATATCAGTTCAGTTCAGTTGCTCAGTCGTGTCTGACTCTTTGCGACCCTGTGAACCGCAGCACGCCAGGCCTCTCTGTCCATCACCAACTCCTGGGGATGGCAGGGAATTGCCCTGCCCAAGGTTAGAGACCCTGCCAAGGGGCAACCCGTAGCTAGTGGCTGGTTTATTCAGGGAAACAAAGGGAAACAAAGGCTCAGGCTCCTTTGCCACAATTTGAGTGACTCTAACAGGCCATTCAGCCTCAGCATGCCTGTGATGATCAGCAGAGGCCTCATTTGTAAGTACACTGCTGTTCAGCTTCTTCCTCTGCCCACTACTCCCTTGCTTACTTCTGCAGAGGTCTGTCTCCCAAGACCACTCTTTGGAGAAGACTCGAGAGTCCCTTGGACAGCAAGGAGATCACACCAATCAATCTGAAAGGAAATCAACTCTGAATATTCATTGGAAGGACTGATACTGAAGCTCCGATACTTTGGCCACCTGATGCAAAGAGCCAACTCATTAGAAAAGACCCTGATGCTGGGAAAGATTGAAGACTGGAGGAGAACGCTGACAGAGGACAAGATGGTTGGATGGCATCACCGACTCAATGGACATGAGTTTAGGCAAACTCTAGGAGATGGTGATGGACAGGGAAGCCTGGTATGCTGCAGTCCATGGGGCTGCAAAGAGTTGGACATGACTCAGCAACTGAACAACAATCTCCTGAGACCACTCTCCCACAAAATTTCACCATGAAACTCCCCATCTCACAGTTTAGTTCCAGAGAACTGAGTCCCTATTTATGCTGGGGACATAATACTTGCATAGTTCTTAGCACAAGTAAAGTTCTGGTTCAGAACACTAGCACTCAGATGGCCTCTCTCAGGTCTATCTCGTCTTAAGATTTCTCCAGAATTCCTGGAGTTGACAGGGATTTCATCTTCACCTCTCATAAATAAAGACACTCAAGAGTAGAGAGGGGAAACACCCAAAATTGCACACCTAGGAAATAGTGGTTCCAGTACTCAAGCCCTGACTTTCTCAATCCTACCCAGCGCTCTTGCTCCTACACCAGTTTGAAAAGTGGCCCAGTTTTAAGAAAACAATATGGACGTCAAAAGAGGCAAACTCGGTTTTCTTCTTCTCCCAGTGATTAATAATGTGAATCTGAGCAAACTACTTAATTCTCAGGACTTCAGTTTTTCCAAGCAGCTCTGTGTCCATAAAATAAACATAAGAATACCTCCTTGTAGCATTATTATAAGGGTTAATTGAAGCATGGAAGACATTATTTCCTGTTCTCATGGAGGAGTGGCAGCACCTAACAAAGAAGTTTACAGTATCAGATCGTAGTGAACCTGGAATGGTTTTCCTGATTTTCTTCTTTTCATCATCTGTACTGAAAGTTGAAAGTGTTAGTTGTTGAGTTGTGTCTGACTTTTTGCTACCCCATAAACTGTAGCCCTGCTTCATTCCATACTCCAAGGCCAAATTTGCCTGTTACTCCAGGTGTTTCTTGACTTCCTACTTTTTTTTTTTTTTTTTAAACTTTACAATATTGTATTAGTTTTGCCAAATATCGAAATGAATCCGCCACAGGTATACCTGTGTTCCCCATCCTGAACCCTCCTCCCTCCTCCCTCCCCATACCCTCCCTCTGGGTCGTCCCAGTGCACCAGCCCCAAGCATCCTACTTTTGCATTCCAGTCCCCTATAATGAAAAGGACATCTCTTATTGTGTTAGTCCTAGAAGGTCTTGTAGGTCTTCACAGAACCGTTCAAATTCAGCTTCTTCAGCATTACTGGTCAGGGCATAGACTTGGATGACTGTGATATTGAATGGTTTGCCTTGGAAACAAACAGAGATCATTTAGTTGTTTTTGAGATTGCATCCAAGTACTGCATTTTGGACTGTTTTGTTGACTATGATGGCTATTTCTTCTAAGGTATTCTTGCCCACAGTATTAGATATAATGGTCATCTGAGTTAAATTCACCCATTCCAGTCCATTTTAGTTCGCTGATTCCTAAAATGTCAATGTTCACTCTTGCCACCTCCTGCTTGACCACATCCAATTTGCCTTGATTCATGGACCTGACATTCCAGGCTCCTATGCAATATTAGAAAACTAAGATCGTGGCATCTTGTCCCACCACTTCATGGCAAATAGATGGGGAAACAGTGGAAACAGTGTCAGACTTTATTTTGGGTGGCTCCAAAATCACTGTAGATGGTGACTGCAGCCATGAAATTAAAAGACACTTGCTCCTTGGAAGAAAAGCTATGACCAATTTAGAAAGCATATTAAAAAGCAGAGATATTATTTTGCCAACAAAGGTCTGTCTAGTCAAGGCTATAGTTTTTCCAGTAGTCGTGTATGGATGTGAGAGTTGGACTATAAAGAAAGCTGAGCACCAAAGAATTGATGCTTTTGAACTGTGGTGTTGGAGAAGACTCTTGAGAGTCCCTTGGGCTGCAAGGAGATCCATCCAGTCCATCCTAAAGGAAATCAGGCCCGAATATTCATTGGAAGGACTGATGCTAAAACTGAAACTCCAATACTTTGACTACCTGATGTGAAGAACTCATGCTGAAGCTGAAACTCCAATACTTTGGCCAACTGATGCAAAGAATTGACTCAATTGAAAAGACCCTGATGCTGGGAAAGATTGAAGGCAGGAGGAGAAGGGGATGACAGAGGATGAGCTGGTTGGATGGCATCACTGACTCAATGGATATGAGTTTGAGTAAACTCTGGGAGTTGGTGATGGACAGGGAAGCCTGGCATGCTGTGGTCCATGGGGTGGCAAAGAGACATGACTAAGCAACTGAACTGAACTGAACTGTAGCCTGCCAGTCTCCTCTGTCCATGGATTTCTTCAGGCAAGAATACTGGAGTGGGTTGCCATTTCCTACTCCAGGGGATCTTCTGGACCCAGAGATGAAACCCAGGTCTCCTGCATTGCAGACAGATTCTTTACCATCTGAGGCACTATGTGTGAAATTCCACAGCCTGTTGTTTTCAAAGTTTACATGGTCTGTTGTTTCATTTCTCTGGAATTTCATACTCTCTGTGTTTCTTAGAAACATACATTTTTTTCTTTTACAGACCATATTTTACCATCATTGGCTGTAATTTGCCCATCAGTGTGTAATGTCCTTGAGGATCAGAATGGCCCTAGGCATCTTTATACTCCACAGAGCCTAGTTCAGTAAGTGCCACAGAGTCAGTGCTACATGTCTATGGACTTTGTTGCTAAGTGTTGAATAAACTGATGCCTTGTTAGTCCATATAGGCCTGCCCCAGTAAACTGTAATATGAAGAAGAGAAGATAATACTTTTACCCTGAGAACAGGCTACTTTAGAAGACATAGAAGAAGGGTAAGCAAAGGGAGCAGTGTGTTACAACAGTCAGCCTGACTCATTAAGGAACACAGACCCCTGGACAACAGAGGATGAGATGGTTAGATGGCATCACTGACCCAATGGACATGAGTTTGAGCAAACTCCGGGAGATGGTGAAATGCAGGGAAGCCTGGCATGAGTCAGACATGACTGAGAGACTAAACAACAGAGATCTTTGGATGCCAGAGCCCACTTATACCAATAATCAACTAAATCACTTAACCTGATGGATAAGAAGAAGAAGTGAATGGGGAAAAGGAAGTGCTGCTCCAATACTGTTCATTCCCAAGAGACATGGAAACAAGAGGTCCAGGAAGACAGTTTCCCAACAGAACACACTTCCAAACATTAATCAATTGAGCCAGAAGTGAAGGCTTTTGCTGAGATGAAGGATGGGGTGGAAACGCTTTTGAAGAAAATGTGATAGGAAGTTAGCAAAAGAACTGTGAACAGCTGTAAAATTAGAAAACATGGCTCTACAGATTCAGTCAGAATAGATTTGCGATTTTCTATAGCAACATTCAACAGCTCAGGTGTGTGAGGAGAGAAATGATAAAGATGACCCTGGGTGGAGAAATGCTCTTCCCTGATTCCTTGTGCATGTTTATAGGTGTCAACATACATGACAACATGTCAGCGAATTAGAAATATTAGCAGACTGGATCCTAGGTCTTGTCCTCTGACCACAGAGGTGGTGTAACAAAACTGTAATAAGGAAAAGCTCTACACACGAATAGTCCTGGGTTTGAATTCAGTCCCTACTCCAATTAACTCTCTATCTTGGGAGACATTATTGAACTATCCTGTATACATACACAACAGTATGCACGTCTTAAATTGTGAGAATTAAGATAACATGTAAAGCATTTAATACAGGTGCTGAATAAATGCTAGATAATACTGATTGGAGAGGAAAAGAACTTGAAACTCACAAGGATCTGTACTACTTAGGCTGACTTCTGCCTTTTGAGTACAAGAGAAACATGTGGGCCGTCACATCTGCTTTTGGAAACTGTTGTTTACTGGAAAGAGCTCCTTCAATTTAACACTGGTTGACTATGAACAAAACTTATTTATTTTCTTATTGCCCTTTCTAGTAAATAATAGATCTTACCTAAAACTGGCTAAGGCAATCCTTTAGATTTGTCATTCAAACATTAAATGACAAGCTGCCATCATCCCTGGAGCACCAGCACAGAGGGAATCCTTTTCCTGGCTCTTTGACAAGGTCTTTCTGATCTGTACAGCCTTGAGACTGTTCAGCTGGTGGGATTTAGATCACATGTGCTATGTCTGTCCAGTTATTTTTCTTAACAGCCTGTTTCTTGAATTTCTCTTTGAGCGCTAAGTCGCTTCAGTGGTGTCCAACTCTGCGATCCCATGGACTGTAGCCCGCCACGCTCCTCTGTTCATGGGATATTCCAGGCGAGAATACTGAAGTGGGTAGCCTTTTCCTTCTCCAGAGGATCTTCCAGACCTAGGGACTGAACTCGCGTCTCCTGCATTGGCAGGCAGATTCTTCACCGCTGGGCCAGGGAAGCCAATAGACTCACTACATAGGTTTTCAACTCCTGATTCAGAAGTCTGAGCCCATATACAGCTGTCACCACAGGAGCCACAGACGAGCCCTTTGTTAGGGATGTATCATCCCTGAGTTTGGAATATTTAGCACCCTTTAAAAAGTTTATTTTACCCAGGATTTTTATTTTTACCTTACCCAGAAGTTGTTTTTTTTTTTTAAATCACACAAAACTTACATCAAAAAATTACTATTACAGGCATTATAAGGAGCAATACATTGTCAAAAATTTTTAAAACATAGGTTATTTCACTCCCCAGCTCTAACTGTGCTATCACGCTCTCCCTTTCCTCCCTTCTGTTTTCTGATGGAGCAGCCATAATAGTTTGCAGAAGCCATGCTTGTGCACAAGTTTGGGGGAAAAAAAAAAAAAAGGGTCTAAAGTAAAAATATTGAAGTTGAGAGAATCAATTGCCTAATATGCCAATAAAAATCAACAACTAAATTTCAAAGGTCCAACACCCTCTCCTGGTCTTTTTCCTAAATGCTTAGTGTGCAGTTCTGACTGTAATCTAATCATTGCTTTTCTGATCCAAATATCAATACTTAATGTTTACTGCCAGAATGCCAAGTTAGATGGCCCAGCCACCTCCTCCTAATAAGAAAAAATGACCTGAGCGCTCGCCTGGCTTTGACGAAGCCGGGAGGGAACTGAAGGGAGCCTCCTCCTGCCAGTACAGCGGCAATGTGTTTTCTGTCTCCACTGAACTTCCACAAATTTGTGATTTATTTGGAAGAATATGTTGCAGATAAGCAAAAAAAAAAAAAAAGGCATCTGGAAGTCTTTTTGCCAAATGGTAACTTTCTGGAAGGTTCCTCATTTAGAAGTAATTTCTGGAAAATTTCTTGATTAATACAAATCCGTGAACAAACTTAAAAATGATGGCTTTGTTATTGCTTTGGCACAATATGTTAACAACACTGTGAGCGCTGCCAAAACTCTGCAAGTTCTTTCCTGCGGATTATGGTCTTGTTTACAGATCCAGCTGTACGGAGGCCTTGGCCATGGTGGTAACCTAACAATGTTCCCAGTGGGGGTGCCCATTAGGGGAGGGGAGACTAACTGAAGTTTAGTTTGTTTAAATTGAGCAAGAATGCACAGCGGCACTCAGATCTTTGGGGAATGCGTTGGAAGCATACCCTTTTCTGGGATCTGTTTTCATTTATTTAAGGGGGATGTTTGCATTGCTCAAAAACTGCAATACACAAACTTGCCATACAAAATGCCTTCCAAATGTTTACACTGGTCTCTACAGAAGTGAGTAGAAAACATGTATAATACTAGATTGAATTAAAGACCTAAGTGGAAAAAAAGTCATTGCTGACCTCCAAAATATCTGATAGTTAAAACCCAACTATTTTCTGTTGTATGTGTGCATATATGTACAAAATATATATTCCCAAGTATGACTATTTAACTTGGATAGGGAAGATTAAGCAAAACTCATTGAAGAATATGTCTTTAGAATTGCGGGAAACTGGTTTTGATTAATAGGACACATGCAAATATTCTTTTTATTGGTTTGCATAGATGTGTAACATGGATTTTATTGGAATTTTATTTTACAGCTTCTAATGACAAAATAATTGATTCCTCCACCCCCGAAAAACACCAAATGTGAGAAACAATAAGATTGTATGTTTTTTCACATCTGACAAAAATGTTAAGATTTTAGTTGCTGCGTGTTATTACAGCAAAAAAGAATTCGGGATACGAATTGCTCTATGCTAGCTTTCCGACATTTCTGAAGTCTGTAATGAAAAGAATCTGTTCAGAAGAAACTTTCACTTTTTCTGCTTTCTAGCCTTTCTGGTGATAAAGAACCAAGAGCAGACCGAGGAGACAAGGAGACTTCAGGCTACCATGCTCCCTGGGTCTAACTCTGGTAGACAAAGTCTTCCTGAAAGTACTTCCTCTCTGACACCAGCTGAGAGACCACTGCACTTCCGTCACGTTAAAAATGTAGGAAGGTCTAAGTTGATCTCGGGTATCATTTAGGCCAAAACAAGATTCTTCCTGAAAAACCCAACATGATTCATGTGGATTTTAACTTGAAGTCCGTTTTATCAAAGTAATTTTCAGAGGATTTCTTTTCTATTTTAATCAAAAAGTGAAGTTGCAATAAATATTCCCTCCCAAAAAAAGCCCCCCACAATCTATTTTAATATGTAATTTCAGCATGTAATACTATCCTTGATATCAAGGTCAATATTTTAATTAAATGTATCATCTGCTCTTGAAAATGTAGAAATTTCACTAATATGTAAGAAATTATAAAGGTGCCTATTTTCTATGGAATTGTTACTTCTGTGCCTTGGAATTTAGCGATCCCACATGCGAACTGGGTGCCATGAAGCTCTGCTCATGGAGACACGGGGTATTCCTCACTCTGCTACCAAGCGCCAAGGTGAGTGATGGGGGACAGAGGATGATGCTATGAACATTGATTTACAGAAACATCTTTGCTTTTCCTGTCAAGGAATCTTACACTGGTTGCAGTCTCATATCTTAATACAGTTTTTGAATCAACATTAACTAATATGAGGCAATATAATAAAGTACAAGGCAAAGAACACAGCATCAAGCTACCTGGGATTTTATACCACATCTTCTACTTATCAACTACGTGCCTTGAAACAAGTTACATACCCTGCCTATGCCTCAGTTTCCTTGTCTATAAAATGGACATAAAATTATAATTTTTACCCTGGATTATTTTGAGGATTAAATGAAATAATACATGAATGGCCCTGAAAGAAAGGTGCTTGGAACATACTAAGTCTTCAATAAATATTATGTATAAAATAGTACTGTATGAATAGGTCCTTAGTTTTAATTGAGTTAATTTGGACTATTTTTAGTATCTTCAGCATTTTAAAGCAGTTAATAGATGCCTGTTTTAATAATACCAAAGACCTTGTTGACATAGTATTACCGAAAATATTTTGTAATTGTTCTGGTATCAGACAGCCAAATCTGGAAATATTTAGAAACTGTTAACTTTACGAAAGACAGACCTGACCAAACAACTTAGAAGCAAGCTTCCTGATAAAATGTTTTTAAAATTCCCCTGGAGATAATATTGTGAGTTTAAAGTAGAATAATGAAGAGATCATGACATATTCCTTGGGACCTGTAACTGATATTAATGAAGACAAGTTTAATATTCAAATATTTTTCAAATTATACTCAGTATATAATTGTTCTTTACTGTGAACTATTTTCTTGTATTCAGACTTTAGCATGTTTTCTCTACTGACAACTTTTAAATACCATATTAAATATATGAAAAAGAATTCTATTTGAAGAAGAATCGTAATATCTAGAAGTGAAGTAAAGTGAAGTTGCTCAGTCGTGTCCGACTCTTTGCAACCCCATGGACTGTAGCTTATCAAGCTCCTCCGTCCATGGGATTTTCCAGGCAAGAGTGCTGGAGTGGATTGCCATTTCCTTCTCCAGGGGATCTTCCCGACCCAGGAATCGAACCAGGTCTCCCGCATTGCAGGCAGACGCTTTACCGTCTGAGCCACCACGGAAGCCACAGAATATCTAGAAGAAACTGTCAAATATTTCCATAATCTGAAAGTTTCCTTAATAAACTGTGCATAAAGTGAAAGTGTTAGTTGCTCAGTCATGTCTGACTCTTTGTGACCCCATGGACTGTAGCTCGCCAGTGCATAAGCATGGTAAATTAGCACCAACGACACCTATTCTGTGTCTCTGGGCTGCAGCCTTTCCCCAAGTTCAAGGTTACTTTGGTTGAAACCAGGCTGTCCTCTAAAGGGGCCAAGGTCAAAAGAGATGGGGCTGATCCACCGCCATCTCAGGGTTATATAGTTCAGTATAAATTATTTCCTGCTGCTAAGTCACTTCAGTCGTGTCCAACTCTGTGCGACCCCATAGACGGCAGCGTAGGCTCCCCAGTCCCTGGGATTCTCCAGGCAAGAACACTGAAGTGGGTTGCCATTTCCTCCTCCAATGCATCAAAGTGAAAAGTGAAAGTGAAGTCGCTCAGTCGTGTCTGACTCGTAGTGACCCCATGGACTGCAGCCCACCAGGCTCCTCCATCCATGGGATTTTCCAGACAAGAGTACTGGAGTGGGGTTCCATTGCCTTCTCTGAAATTATTTCCTAATCCTGTTCATTATTATTTGCTTCCCAAGGACATAGAAGGTGCTAGAAACATGCATCTTCTTAAAAATATTTTGATATTTTTAATTTAATAATGGTTGAAAAGTAAGAGCCATGTTTCAATTTTCCAGAGATGAACTATAGAACTTCTTTGTTAACCCACTGTATTAAACTGGCTAATGAACCACACAAAATATTTTAAAATATCTGTTAGATATAGTCACATGACCTTTCAAATAATTCACTCTAATTTTGTCCATACTGCCACCCAATATGAAATGATGAGACTGATCAGATAGTGATATCTTCTGATGGAAACCAAGTAATCTGAGGATGATAACTTACAGTAGCATCTGTGAGAAGAGTTGGGTATAAATCTTCCTCCTGCCATTACGAGTACATCCTACATCCTCGTGAAACCTTTGTATATAATAATTTTCTAAATTGGTTCTTAAAATCAGTATTTTTTTTAGAGTAATTCTTTTCCTAGGCTATCCCTTCACTTTTATTTTCTGCGAATGGAAGCACACTCATTTAATCTTTAGGATTCAAAGTCATCGTGGAGGGAAAAAAGTCTCAACACCATAGTGAATCATTTGTAGCTGAAGGCGGCCTTTGTTCCCAGCCACCGGTTAGACTGCGCTTTCATAGCCTGGTGCCTCTACCAGAGCCCTTGATATATTCACGTAAATGATGGAAGATACACGAGACGTGAAGGTGACACGTGAGTCTCCAGGAGGAAACTGATACCCTGGATGCTCGCTCAGGAGCCATCCTGGCGTTAGCTGCACAGGCAGCCATCCAGCTGCCCTCCCGGCTGGGAGGGAGGTGTTCAGGAGCAGCTGTCAGCAGAAAGAGGTAGAAAATGGGCGAGGTCTCTTCAATTCACAGAACTAAAAATGGTTCATAAAAATCTCCAGTACTGTCTACTGAGAGCTGCCTTCTTTGCAAGATTCCTGACGGACTGCCTCCATACTTCTTTAGCCTCCTCGCTTATCAGTTTCGGGGCGATGTATTACTCGGCCACCGCCTGGGAAGTGAACCAGAACAATTTGAGGTTAATTCACCTCTCCCAGCAATCATAAAAGTTTGTTCGTTCGTAGATTCAACAGTGAACTTGTTACTGATTAGGCCAACTCAAAAAATCTGCACTTTCGTAATTTCAAGACGATTTAATTACCTTTTCCTAATGCAGTATATATGCCCCATTTGCCGAGACAAAAGAGCTATTATTCAACACACACAAAAAAAATATCGCTGTAGCAAGCACAGTAACTTTTAATGTTTTCACTGCTGAACTGTCAAAATGTGAACATTCCCACCCCCTGAAAAGTATGGAGCTATAGTATAACCTTCACTTTTATAGTAAGAGGTTTCTAGAATATGACAAAGAAAACAGAGCAATTTCAGCCAGGTCATAATTTAGTATAAAATAAAACAAGACATTTAAACCCAGGGAAGAAAAAAAAAAAAATCCGAGAGTGGTAGAACTATCAAACTGTGTGTGCAATTTCCTTGTGCTCAAATTGCATTTTCTCCCTTCAGTGTTAGATGGAGCAGGGTCTTGCCCTCTAGATTAGAGACTTTTGCATTAGGGGAAACTAGGTTATGTCTTCCACTGTCAGAGGCAGAAATTATGAGCTGGAGTGCATTTTAGCCAGTCACTCTGAAAAATGTTAGCCCAAGGGGATAATAATTAGAACTGTTTTTGTCAGGTGACTGCATTTTAAGCAGTGATGTGTCTGAGAATCTAGCTGAGGGGTTTAATATAAATATAAATATTTTTTTTCAGTCAGCATTGTGGCTTTTTTTTTTTTTGCTTTGCTTTTTATTTCAAAAGTAAGCACTTTCCAGAAATTATCAGCTAAAAACGCCCTACAGTTTAGCATTATGTGACCTGATAATAGCCAGCAGAAAATGATACTCCAGCAGCCTGAGAAGTTAATGCATAAAACTATAAACTAACTCATTATGAGATCATCATACATTTATGGACACAAATAACTAGTCTGCTTATAAAACTCTAAGCACAAACATAACAGTTTTGCTTCTAAATTATTATTTTACTTATTTAAGAAGTTATTCAATAGAGTTTAATATTGCTGTTCACACAAATAAAGGTATAATAACGCATCTTATGGGCTTTTGGAATACTTCAAGGTGGGGTGGCACCTTTGGGGTCAGGGGCCCCTAGTTGAGTGAGTAGTCTGGGAGTTCTGTTATTATTTATTAAGTTGTCCAAATCTGAATATACCCCTTTTTGACAAGAATGGATCATTTTAATATTTGTTCCCATTACAAAAACATTATGAAAAGATGGGGATGAATGGAAACAATCTCCTCTCCTTTAGCTTATAAACTTTAATAAAGACTATCCTTTGTTCTTACAATAACTGTTTCCTTACAAATAAATGAATCACTTTAGATTATGAGCTTCTCAGAACAAAAGATCAAGTTTCCTATAGGCTCTTTAAAATACTACATAAACCTTCTCATCATAGTATAAATAATGAATAATTACAAAATCTTGCTGTTGAAAATTAGCTTTAATTATTTTATATCACATGAAAATAAATGCCAATAATTCAGAAGCAATTCTCTAGGACCATTCTAATTTACCTATCATGAACAGATTCAACATTTTTCAACATTCTATCTAAAAAGGGTTCAGGCAGAAAAGTTCTATCATTTATCATAACCAGTTACGAGCACTACATCCCTCGCCAATCAGAAACACGATATTCCAAGAACAAGCGTATGCGTGTGGATGTATTTCTCCGCTGTGTAACGCACCTCATCTTGCTCCGCAGCAATCATATTTGAATCTTTCTGTTTGAACCCTAAGTGACTGTTGAAAAAGACTGCTTTAAACTCTCTATCAAGAGTAATTCTCTCCTCTCAAAGGATCTTACAAAGAGATCCTTCCTCCCTCGTTCTCAAGAGGCTACCTAGGTATAAGAGGATGCTCTCATGTCCAGAGAAAGAACTACTTGTGGCTGTGTACTAACATCTGGGGCTCCGCTGGCCTCTACCGATCCAGCTGTTCCTCTCTGCATCAGGCTTCTGGGTATCTCGTACTAGCATCCAACACATTGTATTTTATACTGCTTAGTGCTCTGGGGGTTTAGAGAGGCTTAGGATCTGGGTGGCACCATTCCCAAAGCTTTCTGTAGCAAGTCCCGTGCCCTGTAGCATCCTTGTCCTTACATCACACTGAGTCTGTTAGTATTAGGAGACTTAAGAAGTCACAGAACTCCTAGATACCATCTCATGAGCCATGGGAACCCAGGGGCATTACTTAGCACTCCTGTCTAGATGCTTCCTTCGGTCATTCCTAATTTACCCGTCATGTGATGCTATATTTGTGTTGTATCATGATCAACATGGGACCCCAAGGAATTTGAAATTTTCCCCAGAACAGATCCTGAAACAAGTAGCAAGCTTAACCTAACCCCCCAATCCATGAATCCCACAACTTTAATCAGATTTTTCTCCCAGCCCTCACTTGACCCCAACCCAAAGGGCTTGAACTCCATGACGTAAATTCAAGGACACTCTCATCTGACCGCTTGCCATTCACACCCACTCTGTCTTACCAATTCTCAGACCAAATTTTCTTTCCCTTCTCTCAAGACCGTCACCTCACCATGTTACGGTCTTCCTCCTTCCCTTGGTTTAAATCACTCTCCCCTTCACTGCCTCATTTGTGGTGGAGGAAAGTCTGCTAAGTAAACAAGATTATCACAGAGAGAAAGGACAGCGGAGGTGTGCTGGCGAGCGTGCTGTCTCCCGGCGCCTCCTGGTTTCCTCCTTACCCTCGTCCATACCTCAGAGGCAAGAAAACCTGCAAAGCTCCATCTCCCAGACTCCCTTGCAACCTGATTTTCTGGTAAGTTTCATCAGTGGGAGCACTGATAGGATGCTGGAGAAAACAAGAAGCTAGTTTTGGGGGGTGGTTTGTTTTTTGGGTTTTTTTTGCAGATTCTAACAGCAATTTCAGCATCAGCAATGGTTTCAGTGAAGTGTGGTTCCAAGTTGTACTCAGGTAACTCACTTTCAACATCAGCAGCCTCAGCTTCACTGGGATCCCAAGGAAACATCATTTTTTTCCTTTGGGCCCCAGGCCTACGGGTGGTAGAGCTTTTGTGTAGCTACTACTCTCCAGGTAACCTTCCCCAGGAGTGCCTCCAGCCTTCTAGTATTCTGTAGCTATATTAAATTAACTCTGCTTGAAATTCCTCAAGTGGATTCTGTTTGTCTGATTAAACACTGACTGATACCAGAAATATGTCAATCATATGAGTTCTATTATACTTAAACAATGTCTACCTATTGAAGTATTATTAGTTGCTTTTTAAAAATATCTTTACCGTGGTTCAAGAGAATGTAATGGAGACCTTTGGAGTAATACCGACTCACCATCATGACTGCCCAAAGAGAAGTTTTACTTACAAAGTAATTATTCCACCATGACCTAAATGGTGTCTGCAGCAGAGAATGAAAAACACTAGTTATTATGACTAAGTTTTTGCCATCCATTTCCTCAAATCATAGGCTGCCTATGCTCTTTAAGAATTGTCTCTGAACTTAGGAAGAAATTCCAGAAGCGTTTTTTGGAGTTCTGTTGTTCCCTCTCTCTCTGATGACTCTCCTTGTCTTTAAGCACATATGGAAATAAGAACCGCAGAGTTCTGACTTTCTTTCCCTGCTCTGTATAGCACACGTGCTACCACTCACCCACTCCCAAATTTCTCTTACTTTGAACAATTTGTAGCCCAGCGTGCCAGAATGCCATTAATCACCTGCAGAAATAGGAGAATGCTGTGGTCCAAGGACTCAAACAGCAATAAAGGCACACACACACATTCAATTACTCATCCCCTTTTCCTTTCAAGCCAGGGGCCTGTTAAGTGAAGGAAACAGGTTTATTTTATCTTTCTATCTTAAGGCCTGTTTTATTCCCCAACTCGAAAGGCATGTGAACAACTTCTAGGATTTTTATAAAACCATAGAATTATAGAAATCATATTGTTCCACCTCCTCATTTACAGATGATTATCTCTAACATTTATCACCTTTATCATAAGCTTTGTTATCTTCCTGACTGGTCTATGAACTCCTCGAGGGAAGGGTCTGATTTTCATCTTAACATCCTCTGTGTCTAGCATGGTGCCTAAAACACAAGAAATATTCAAGAAATGCTTGTTAGAAGTAGACAGGTGAACAAGTGAGTGGATTCTTGAATGAATGAACTACTGAGAAGTTTAATATATTGTCTGAGAATACACAGCTATAAGCAGTTTAGTGAGGATTTGTTGTGATTCTTATTGTTTAGTAGCCAAGTCATGACTGACTTTTTTGTGACCCCATAGACAGCAGCCCACCAGGCTCCCCTGTCCCTGGGATTCTCCAGGCAAGAACACTGGAGTGGGTTGCCATTTCCTTCTCCAATGCATGAAAGTGAAAAGGGAAAATGAAGTCGCTCAGTCGTGTCCAACTCTTAGCGATCCCATGGACTCCAGCCTTCTAGGCTCCTCTCTCCATGGGATTTTCCAGGCAAGAGTACTGGAGTGGGGTGCCATTGCCTGATAACATCTAATCATATCTGATTCTAGGTCCAGTATTCTTTTCCCTCTCTTCACTAAACATTAAAAACATTTTTAATGTTTTTACAGAAAACAAGGTTTAGTCATTTTGCCTTCCGAGAAATGTAGAAATGTGGGTGAAACAAGAAGAGAGGCTGTCCTATGTGTCAGACAGGAAAAGAGAAAGTAAAGGGCTCAGTGCTTAGCACAAGGTTCAAAAGCAACAGTCAAGTCCCCAAGACCAATTAGAAAGCAAAAGAATCAGGCAAGCATGATAGAGAAGTAATACTGGATACAGTTACATTAAAAGCTCAATTTCCAATGTGGTCACTCTGTGCCAATTTATGGGAAATGTAGCATATGTAAATAACTGGATTCTGACTTTTTTGCCAGGGTAGAGATAAGATCACTATCTGTCTTCATTATTGCTATTTTTCCCCCAGGAACAGTACATCCTACTTATATAAATTGTGGGGGGGGAAAGAAGACCATGAGATATGCAACTGCTCTTTCAGAATTCTAATGCTCTAGAAGCATTGCTGATTTTAATATATAATACTCAGGGAAACATATATTCAAATAGTTGCTCTCTCAACATGTATAATTTGTAAACCAAAAAGCAATTAAAAATGGAAAATTAGGAGGGTAAACAAATGTCACTGAAAGATAAATACTATTAAAATTTTGTTACAAAAACATTTCAATTCCTTGGTGTTTATTTTAAACCCAACTGGAAATTACAAACCACATCATCTAAGATTCAAAACAAAATTGTATACTCTTATTTACACCCAGAAATTTTGGTATAAAGTTAACACACCACGATGCATAGGAGAAGAGCCTAGTATGCCACCATTTGGTTATATATTTCAGTTTCTCTCAATATGTGATGAAGTAGAAATGTGACATTTGCTATTATCACTGACAGTTAATTCTGTGAACATTTTAATATTTTTCAGACATCCCAAGATTTATATTTTTTTCTCCTCACATGAAAGTGAGAATTTAAATACCAAATCTTTCCTTTCTTTGAAAAAATAAATGCTCTAATACACCTCCCAAGGTTAATCTGTGTCCTTGCACCTCCAATGAATCCATGGCAAGAATATTTTTTATTGCTCTGCCATGTCTAAAATTGCTTAGTCCACACTCTTAGACACATCATTTTTCAAAGTCAAACTTCTAAGTTTCATCAGAGAAGATCACATTAAACTAGATGCAAAGTGAATGACTACTAACTCATGTTCTGGGGCTCTGTGCCATTATTCACCAAATAAGCAAGCCCATATGGTTTAGGTTGAAGAGATAATCTTGCAGGAAGCACTGTTAAGATACCATAGACTTTGAATGATTCTTTGGCCAACTGCAGGATTTTCTTTCCTGGAAATTGTAACATCTGTGGAGCCCTCGTCCTCACCATTTGACTGGTAATGGATATAGTTTCAAATAAATGATCTATATTTACAGCCTTGACTTTCTTATCTCCTCTTAATTCTCAGCCTATTGCGCTGGCTTTTTCTCCCAACTCGGAAACTCATGCTAGGAGGAGGGGGTAAAAAAAAACCGTAACAGGATAAATTTTGTCCTCCAAAATTCACATGCAGAGGTTCTAACCTCCAGGACCTTAGAACGTGACCTCATTCAGAAACATGGCATTGGCAGATGATAAAGTTATGATGAGGTCATTACGGTGGGCCCTAATGGAATGTGACTGCTGTCCTTATAAATAGGAGGAATTTGGACACAAAGAGAGACACACACAGGGATGACACCATGAGGGAAAATGAAGGCAGAGACTGGGGTGATGCATTGATCAGCCAAGGAACGCCAAGGAGCGCCAGCACACCAGCACAAGCTAGGAAAGAGGCACGGGGCTCATTCTTCCTCATAACACTAGAAGGGATCAACGCTGCTGACACCCTGATCTTGGACTACTAGCCTCCAGAACTGGAAGGCAATACATTTCTGAGACTTTTGGGTAGTGACCTAATTTGTGGTACTTTGTTACAACAGCCCAAGGAAACAAAACAAACAAACAAAAAAAGCCCATTGTAGCAAAGATCAAAGCTGGAGAGGACTCCCCTCTTCCAGCAATGAAGGCTTTGCCTCCAAGTTCCACACTCAGTCCTTTCCTCCTGGGGAAATCTCAGCCATCCACAGCCTCCACTGACACTGAAGATCAAGTATTTCCAAATCTACTTCTAGTCCTATCTCTTTTCTTTGATCCAAACATGCATCTTGTAATTTGTCAGTTGATATCTCCAAGTAATTTTCCTGCAAGTACTGCAGTTAATGTCACTCCAAAACTGCTGCTGCTTCCAGTAAACACTATCTTATTAGTTAATAGTATCACCATCCACCCAACTAGCTCCATATGATTATACTTAACGCATCCTTCTCTCTCTGTCCCTCCATCAAGTAGGTCCAATTAAATCTACTTGTGAAGAACTCTTGAATCCGTCTCATCTGTTTAGCTGCACTGCTACAGCACCTGCTTCAAACCCTCACTATTAACCTGCCCAACTTCTTCCAGGAATCCTATAAAGCTTCTCCCTGCCTTCAAGCCACTCTCCACACTTTTCACGAAATTACCTTTCTACACATAATCTATCTTGTATAAACCGTAGTTATGTTAAATCACAGCGCTATAGGGGAAGTTTCTTGCTGGTGCATAAATTAGCTCATGCTGGTTTATATCCAATGAGTTTTACATCTCTGCATTTATTTTATCTGATTCATGTGTTAAAGTGTGTTGGTTTGATAGCAAATCCCATTTGAAAACATATATGCCATGGCATTTTCAGCTCAGAGAAGATAGTGTGTGCTTTGAGAAATTTTGAAATAAAAATCAAATATCAAACATGCTATAAGGTTCAGCTCAATTGCTTCTCCTCCTTGAAGATCACCCTAAACTCTACCCTCTCCCTGACCCCTCACACTCCTTTTTCCTGCCTCCTCATATTGGTTTATTTTATCTTTGTCATTTCTCCTTATCTTATGGGTTTATGTTCCTCTCTTTTCCCTCCAGTCAGACATTCCAACTAAACTGTAATCTGCTTAAGGTCAGGATCTGTACCCAATATATTTTTTTAGCCCTCCTAAGCACATCATACAAAGTGCAAGGCCATTGTCTATGCTCAGTAAATGTAAATTGAATGAGCTCAGTCATGGAAAGTAATAAATGAATTTTTTTCTAAATGCACCATGCCTCTGGAAACCCACAGTGCTCACATTTTGCGTTATGAGCTCATTTTAGAGTGATTGGATGCCTTTTATTGGCTAATGTCCGCCATGTGGTAATGTCTTCATTTGCTGAGTTGATGTTCCAAATCTTACAATTCTTTGTCATAATTATTAGTTTTCCCCCTGAATTTTGTGCTTCATTGAGGTTTTAAAGGGTAAAATTAACCTCCCAGCTTTTCCTCCATAAATTTATAATTTCATTGTGATTTCATTGCTATATTGGCTTCCATTTCAGAGGTTTGTCCAAAGTTTAGGTGATTATGTGTCTGTTGTTTTTCTCCTCTCACAAATGCAGTTTATTTCCTCACCATCTAGTTTGCTCAACGGTACAGCTATAGACACAGCAGCATGAGGAATTCTAACTATTATTTACTTAGAAAAGATCTATTAAGGGAAATGAAACATTTTTTAACCTGTGTTAAAATTAGACCCAAGTTTATGAAAATACAGACCTCATTCACCCAATATTCTTCCCTGCTTTGGTATCTGTTTATCTGGCATTAGTCAACATTTGCTGCAGAACACAACACTGTAAAAAGTACATCAATTTCTTAAGGGATATTTTAAGAACAAAATTTTTTAGCCTCTAAACAATGTAAGCATTTGATTACTTGAGCCGGAAATATACAGCTCAAATTTCACTTAAAGTTATACATGATTATATACATTAAGAAATGTGTCTTGAGATTCTTCATTACTCAACATCGGGTAAAACTGTGGTAGGGACTCAAACTACTTTCCATGATTGCTTGTAGGTAGACACCTAAAAGTACTTTGTAGGTAGGAAAAAAAAAAACCTCATCTATAGGATCAGAAAAGCTACTTCAGCCTGGATGCAAACTAAACTTGATCAGTCATAATACTTCTTGAGACTTCCTAGGGAAAAAAAAACAGAATACTAATATTCATCTCACCTCACTGTATCCTTTGCAAAATTAATATATAGAAATCTGCTTCATCTATGCCTCTGAATGCCTCCAATCCCAAAGCCTGCACCCAGCTACCACCCTTATATATTACATTTTCCTTTCTCAAACTGTGGAACCAGTTTTAGCCCCATCAGAAGAAGAAGAAACTGGGCCAGTAACTCAGTAAGTAGTTCAGCATCAAGTGGGCCTTTCTCCACATCTTCTAAAAACCAGACACGCTAATTTACCCTTGATAAAAACTGTGCCTGAGAACTATGGTTTTAGTAACAGCATTCCATTGCTCCTGAGGCTCTTTCTGGTCTGCTTCCCCTTAAACTAGATAGCTCCCTGGTTCCCAAAATGTGGTCCACAGCCCAGCAGCATCAGCATCATTTGGGAACTTAGTTCAGTTCAGTCGCTCAGTCGTGTCCGACTCTTTGCAACCCCATGGACTGCAGCACGCCAGGCCTCCCTGTCCATCAAGTTGGTGATCCAACCATCCAACCATCTCATCCTCTGTCATCCCTGTCTCCTCCTGCCTTCAATATTTCCCAGCATCAGGGTCTTTTCCAGTGAGTCAGTTCTTCACATCAGGTGGCCAAAGTATTGGCATTTCAGCTTTAGTCCTTCCAACAAATATTCAGTACTGATTTCCTTTACGATCAAGTGAGTGGATCTCCTTGCAGTCCAAGGGACTCTCAAGAGTCTTCTCCAACACAACAGTTCAAAAGCATAATACAAATAATTGGGCCCCAACCCAAATCTATTCCATCAGGAACTCTGGAGGTGGAATTCAGCAGTTGGTATTTCAACAAACTCTCCAGGTAATTTTGATTAGTACTCAGACTTGAGAACTCCTGGGCTAGGTTCTTTAGCTCAAATTCCTTTTATTTCCATATGCTCTTCTGCTGTCTTTTAGTCCCTCACCTCTAACAGAGAAAACTTCTTTTGGAAAAGAAAGAGTGGTAACAGGAAAGATTTTTAACACCAGTTTCCAGTGTATGACTTTGGCAAGAGTGAAAGAGATTGAAAAAGGAGTGAGACAGGCTTTGCTGTGCGATTTTACTGTGGAAAATGCAGCCATGATATATGAAAGAAAATTGAGAGCTATCAAAGGAGAAATTTCAAAGTTAGGACTATACTCCAGCCCCTGGCATTTTTAGAAGGACACCAATTAAAAAAAATCTTAATTTACTTTTTGGTAGCTGGGCTATTTCTTTTAATTCAACACCACAGAGACTACATCATATGGAGACCAAATTGATATTCAGGTTTGACAAGGAAGTGACCTGCCCGGCTCAGTGTGTTATGGGGCAGGAACAGCATGGGACAGAAAGAGAAGAATCAGTAACCTCATTTCTTCCCCCTTTGCCTCTTCTCAGATATTGTTCACTCAATTATCCCCACTCTCTCTTTCATCTTTTAACCTCCCTTCTCAATTGGTTCCTTCTCCCTCAGTATGTAAACCTATGAACATCAAAGCCATATCTTTATAAAGCCTGTTTTAATCAGGCAACCACCCCATAGGCACTACCCTAAATATGATCCTCTATTCACTTATAAGTCTCTATAGAAAGGGATCCACCTTTAAAATCTCAATTTAGCCCCTCTTGTTGATTCCTTAACCTAGTTTAACACAGCTTCATCCCCTTCATGGAAAGGAATTTCTACCACCACGTCCATTGGTGACCCACTTCTCAAATCCATGGGTAGTTTTCAGCCTTGTTCTCTCTAGAGTCGAATCTGTTCAACAGTCCTCCTTGAAACACTTTCCTCTCACTTCCCTGACAAAGAAATTCTCTATTCATTCTTCTTCCCCTCTATGGCTAGTTCTTCCCAACCCTTTTATGCTCATCTTCTCCAACCCTTCCTGCAAGTCGTGAGGCTTCCCAAAATTCAACTCTTAATCCTCTTCTCTTCTACCCTCTGCATGCTTCCCAAGCAGTTTTACCTCCAACTACAATCTTTCTTCTGTTTCCCCAACCTAATTTGCCCCCATCATTCTTCTGTCTTCAGACCCTTAAATCTAATTTCCCAGTAGATTATATTCATCTCAGAATGCCAACAAACGGTGACTCATCATCCTTCCCTCAAAAGTGCATTATCTACGTGTTCTCTTACTCTTTGCAAAACCAATAACTTAGCCTTTATTTATATTTATCCTACATTTCTTCTCCTTCCTTTAACCCCCATCAATAAAAATTGCATTGTCTCTATCCTCACTGCTACTGCAAGCCCTTATTGCATACTCTCACCTAAATTATTATAATAGCCTCATAACTTGGGTCTCTCCCCTTCATGCTGCTGAAAGTGATAAAATATATAAATGAGAACGAATTTAACTCCATCAAGTTTCCACATAGTTTCCCACCAGAAAGTTAAAAGACAAGACGCCAGGGTATTTACCGGTAACGAATAGAGGGGCAGGGCCATCTGTGGTGCGGAGGGCATGGGGAGCATCCCAGGGCGTGGGCAAAGGTGACCAGAAAGGCCAGTAATCATGGTCTGCGCTCCTGTAATAGGCTGCAGCCTCTGCTCTGGTCTGCTCCGTAACCTCACCTGAGGATGGATTTCTCAGCCCGCCAACATCAAAAGGTCACTTTCGATGTCAGACATCAGATCAGACACTGGCGCATGCCCAGTTACAGGGTCCGTGCTGCTATCCGATCGTAGCCAGCTCAGCTCAAACTAGACACAGCTGACTCCAATTCCTGGCAAACAACTCCAGGCCACCGTCTTTGTGTTTAGGCTCTCTGCAGACCTGGAGGACATGAAAGTCTTTTTTTAGCAACACTTAAAACTAATTAATTAGTGAAGGCAGGTAAAATGGATTTGACTATTGATTACCCATGGTTTCACTTTGAGCAGCCTAACTAATACAGCTGGACAAATTCAGCATGTATAAGGGAAAAGTTCTCTAAATTATATCTTACTAAAGAGTTTACCAATTCCAAGGGGAGAAAAATTAAGTTAATTTCAAAAATTCAAAATATACACATACATTCTTGTGTACAGTCTATTCTAGCCAACTCAGCCTTTCAACTCTTTTTATAAATATCGCCACTTCATAGCCCCTTTGAATGCTGTTGCAGATAGATATTTGAGTTAGGTGAACACAAACAACTGTTGAAGTCAAGGTTCTTATGCCCAAAGTGGCGAGAGAAAGAGAAGAGAATGTTACAGACTTGACTAGTCTGCTCTTAATTCTGACTGCATAGGTCAGGTT
Organism: Bos javanicus; assembly: GCF_032452875.1. Classification (NCBI taxonomy): domain Eukaryota; kingdom Metazoa; phylum Chordata; class Mammalia; order Artiodactyla; family Bovidae; genus Bos; species Bos javanicus. The sequence continues at coordinate 92,309,330 of NC_083874.1, forward strand.
ACACAAGCACAGCTGGTTCTACATATTTGTTTCCAATAAATGGCTACAAAGGGAAATTAAAACTATGACAACCTGCCTCTCCAGCCCCTATGTCTACTTCCATCTCCTAAGGGAAGGGGCAGGGACAGGCATTACATAAAATATGATTTGGATCCACTATCATTCACTATTAGAAGAAACTGTTTACCTTTATTTAGCTTTTTATTTAACATGGAGCTTAATATGTTGCCTTTTACCTACTGAGTGGGTGATCCAAGTATTTCTAAAGTGAACAAACTAAATCATTTTATCTTGCCTGGAAAATCCCATGGATGGTGGAGCCTGGAAGGCTGCAGTCCATGGGGTCGCTGAGGGTCGGACACGACTGAGCGACTTCACTTTCACTTTTCACTGTCATGCACTGGAGAAGGAAATGGCAACCCACTCCAGTGTTCTTGCCTGGAGAATCCCAGGGACGGGGGAGCCTGGTGGGCTGCCGTCTATGGGGTCGCACAGAGTCGGACACGACTGAAGTGACTTAGTAGCAGCAGCAGCAGCACATTAGTAATTTTTCTTTTTTTAACCTTGTTATTTTACATTGGAGCATAGAGGAGCCTGGCAGGCTACAGCTCATAGGGTCACAAAGAGTTGGACACGACTGAAGCAACTTAGCACATAGCCAGTTAACAACGCTGTGACAGTTTCAGGTGGACTGCAAAGGACTCAGCCGTACATTATACATGTATCCAATATGCGCAAACTCCCCTCCCAGTTACTGAATAGAAAGCATTTCCTTCCTACTACTTTATTACTCTTGCCACTGACACTGAAAACAGACAAGACAATCTGGCATGTGCTGGAATTTAATTATAGGCTAAATACGGTACAGTGGCTAGCTACAAAGTCCTGAAAGGGATATGCTGCAAATGTATTACTAAACTAGGAACGATATGCAGTATATAACAAAGCACGCACAGATTATCGTGCTCATGAAAGACACTATGCTTTCACAGGGTCTTTCACTGTGTCACACAGTCACAGTAACGCCTGTCTACCCCCAGGGAACTGACAGTTTAGAACGGAAATAATCCTATGGGGCTGGAATACAAGGTAACTTGGAGGAGGACCCAGCTGAGTAGTTTGGCCACAGAAGCTAGAGCAGACTTCATGGCATTGCACCCAGATGATTGCTTAGGAACTGGCCTCTGGTACACGGAGGCTGAAGAAGATACCAAACAGGCAGACCACGGCAGGTTGGTAAGTGACAGGTTTGATAAGCAAGGGAACTCACACCTGAAGCTTGTCTTGCACAGCTGTGCAAGATGAGCAGATACCTGCACGCGCCCATCAGAATCAAAAGTTTCCATAGATGCCTTAACTGGTTCAGTCACTATCCTGTCTAGATGGTCTCAACACCACCTTGCTCTCTCAAGGCGGTGTCCTTGGAAACAGCTTCTACAGTGGGAACAGTGGGTATAATGTACATTCCAAGGATGGGGGAGGGGAGAGGGGCCTCCAGTTGGCTGGGTCCAGGTCATAGGTCAACCAGTGGTCACATCCTCTCAACACCTCTTCCTCCAACAACCATGAGAATGAAGGAGTGTTCTTTACAGGGAAAGCAGTTGGATGAGAATTTTCAAAGGTAGCATCCATCACTGGAGCAAGGGCACAGAGGCTGGAATTCCAACTCTGGCTAAAGGAATTTCTGGCTCTTTGCTTACTGATCACAATACACAATATTGAAAAAGCAATCTTTGTTTCCCTTTAACTTAGTTACTGGTGCATAGACCCCAGATGTTTTAATAGTTACAGTTATGGAGAGAAAAGGAGAGAGACAGTGTCAGAGAAAACATGTGAAAGCTGTTAGTGAAATGAAGACTGGAAATCTGGAGCTTGGGACTTTGTTTCAGCTCTGATCCTCACCAACCCACCTGCCATCAGGACACTCAGGATTTCCAAGCCTCGGTTTCCTAGCTTCTAGAATGAGGGAACTAGACCAAGGGGGCCTCCAAAACCCTTTCCAGCTTCAAACATCGACAACAGACTAATTACCTGGTTTCTTGCCTCTGTTTGCCTATTATTTATTAGCAGCTCTATGGGAGCAATAAAAGGAAGTGAAATTTAAACCACGCAATTTTGCTGCTCATCAGCTCTGGGAAAAGGTTTGATTAACCAGGAAGCTGAGGGCTCTGTATTGACTTCAATTATCAACACATTCCCTGCCTATCATTACACCACAGATAACCAAGATTATACCTTTTGCAGGCACACCTTATTTTTGGTTGGAGTTCCTTTCTTAGTATCTATGAAATTATTTCATAATCCCATTTGACATTTCTATATAGGTCTGTGAGGTCCTAGAGGCCAGTGTATAATATTGATGAATATTCAACACTAGACACTGAATGATTTGCTAGAATTACCTCAGTCAGTTTCAAACTTGTATTCTGCTCATAGAAAACATGATTTCCTACCCACACTCTTGAAATGTGGTTGTTAAAGTGGACAAACAATACTGTTTGTAACATCAAGGTCACAGGTAACAACCACAGCTGTGTCGTGCTCCATAATCACACCAATAATCAATATTCGTGTTGCATTTGTGTGTCAGGCACTCTGGTAAATACTTTATATATTATGGACTTTCTATTATTGTCCCTCTGATGCTGGAAAAGGAACTCCATGAGGGCAGGGATTTCTGTTTTGTTCACAGCTGATCACCCCAGTGCTCTGCACTATTTGGACACTCAAGTGAAGGTAGTTGTCTTGAGAGCCCACACCACTGAGCAGCACACCATGATACATGGGTGTTGTATCTTCTGTGAGAATCTGTGCTTTGAGGAAGGCTCTAGATTCTGCCCCCATTATTTACACCGTGATGACCCTGACAAGTTACTTCATTGTTTGTTGGAGCCTCTATTTCCTTCTCTATAAAATGAGCATAATACTAGCTGCTGCTGCTGCTAAGTCACTTCACATGACTCTGTGTGACCCCATAGATGGCAGCCCAGCAGGCTCCCCCATCCCTGGGATTCTGCAGGCAAGAACACTGGAGTGGATTGCCATTTCCTTTTCCAATGCAGGAAAGTGAAAAGTGAAAGTGTAGTCGCTCAGTCGTGTCCGACCCTCAGCGACCCCATGGACTGCAGCCTACCGGGCTCCTCTGTCCATGGGATTTTCCAAGCAAGAGTACTGGAGTGGGGTGCACTACCTCATAAAATGCTGAAGATTAATATCTACTGCAGCATCACAAACTACCAAAAACAAGGACTTCAAACAATAGCAACCATTCATTTTCACTCATAACTCTGCAATCTGGGTATGGCTCAACAAGGAAAGGGCTTCCCTGGTGACTCAGAGGGTAAAGACTCTGCCTGCAATGCAAGACACCTGGATTCCATCCCTGAGTCAAGAAGATCCCCTGGAGAAGGGAATGCCAACCCACTCCAGTATTCTTGCCTGGAGAAGTCCATGGACAGAGGAGCCTGGCGGGCTACAGTCCACAGTGTCGCAAAGAATCAGACACAACTGAGTAACTAACACTTTCACTTTTCACCTCCAGCAGGGAAAGCTCATTTCTGCTCCACAGAGCATCAAGAGTAGCAGTCCACGTGGCTTCCCTGGTGGTAAAGAAGCAGCCTGCCAATACAGGGGGCACAGGTTAGATCCCTGTCCGGGAAGATCCCACATGCCTCAGAGCAACTAAGCCTGTGAGCCACAACCACTAAGCCTACATGCTACAACTCCTGAAGCCCACACACCCCGTGCTCTGCAACAAGAGAAGCCGTCGCAATGAGAAGCCCACATACCACAACTAGACACTAGCCCCCACTTGCTGAACTGGAGAAAAGCCCGCACAGCAACCAAGACCCAACTCAGCCAAAAATAAATAAATTAACTGAAAAAAAGAACACTTGACAGTCCAGCTGAAGGCAGATTGATCTGCCTACAAGATGGCACACTCAACGCAGCTGGAAAGTTGGGGCTGACTGCTGCCTGGGAGGAGCCTCAGTTCATTTCCATGTAGCCTACACCCCAACATAGCACACTGGCTGGGTTCTTATGGGGTACATCTCCAGATGGGGGAGCCGGGCACAAAGGATATCCTTTCTCATAACTTAAACTTTGAAATCTCATAGCATCACTTCTTTCGTACTCTCTCGGTCGGGAAATGGTCATAAAAGCCACCGAGCTTTGTGGGGCAGAGATGCGGACTCCACCTCTTGCTGAAGGAGTGGTGACATCCTGGAAAAGCGTGAGGGAGAGGAGGTATTGCTGTGGTCATTTGGGGAACGTCCAGTCTGCCACAACCTGCACCCTTGAATCTGGTTTTCCTCAAAGGAAATTTGTACTTCACTGAGGAATGACTGGAATGTCCAGCTACTCTGCGATTGGGTTAAAGCTGCCCTATCTAAGAGTTTGGGATAGCAGAGGACTGTTCATTCGTCAGCCACAACCCTGTGTGAAGGTTGATAATGGGGTTTTCCCATGCCCCCTGATAGATAGGTAGGGAATTCCCAGGCACTGGGCCATGGATGCTAGAAGGAAACCGATCCATGTATCAGGCTGAAAGGTGAAGGGGAGACGAAACCCGAGAACAGATACTGATCGCCAATGAAGAAAGAAATCAACTGCATTTATTGAGCCCTGTTGTAAGGGCTATTTTACTGAGATTGGAAAATCTTCATGCAATGTTGCCTTTCCACTGACCAAAAAGTCTTTAAGCCATTATAAAGCTTGAAAATTTCAGTGTACCTTCTCATTTAACCCCCAAAGCGATCCTATCAGCATCATTATCCTAAGAGCATCCGATGAGACTATGTTAAAACTAGCACCCTTGGCATGGAAGGATGGCTTCAGCCGCAGAAGAGGTGCAAAGTTTCTCAGAGAAAGTGCTTCAAGTCCAGTATTCACAGTACTCTGACTGCTGACTCCGCTGACTCACGTCACATGCCGCAAGCCCATCAACGACTGTGCAGATTGATTCAAGAAAACAGCAGCACAGGGATGGGTATTTCTGTCCTTGCAGCTTCTCCAGGCAGTTTACGGAGAAGTTCAATGAAACAGGCTCTATGCAGCCCGTCCTGTACTTCTTTTATCCCAAGAAATGTTCATTTGTTTCTAATATTCGTTCTCTTCTCCAAATCAATTCCTTATCTATAACAAAATGTCTCTTTTCATCCAATTCCGTGAAATCCTGAAGCATCAGAAGGATGTTTTTACAAAATGGTTCCATTTACAAGTAATTCTATCGCAAAGCCCCTGAGGATCATGCTGCAGCGAAGTTTTAGTATAATATTCTCTTGGATGCAATAATTCAGCCATTGTAGCTCATATCACGGGATCCTTGGTTTAATGAGAGTTTTGCTGCAAGGCATCCAATATCCACCCAGTGCACTTAAGAAAATCAGGTAAAACAGGTGTTTCCTCAATTAACAATTTAGAGTTTTGTTACATGAAAAATAAGTGAATCGAAATAGAAGGTAATATTCCTAGCAAAACATACCAGTATTCTACGCTTCCTGTTTTCCCAAAGCCCTTGAATGTATCATTTCATGTATACATTTTAAGGTAATTAATTAATGCATGCTTGCTAAGAAAAATCAGATCAGATCAGATCAGATCAGTCGCTCAGTCATGTCTGACTCTTTGCGACCCCATGAATCGCAGTACGCCAGGCCTCCCTGTCCATCACCAGCTCCCTGAGTTCACTCAGACTCACGTCCATCGAGTCAGTGATGCCATCCAGCCGTCTCATCCTCTGGCGTCCCCTTCTCCTCCTGCCCCCCATCCCTCCCAGCATGAGAGTCTTTTCCAATGAGTCAACTCTTCACATGAGGTGGCCAAAGTACTGGAGTTTCAGCTTTAGCATCATTCCTTCCAAAGAACACCCAGGGCTGATCTCCTTCAGAATGGACTGGTTGGATCTCCTTGCAGTCCAAGGGACTCTCGAGAGTCTTCTCCAACACCACAGTTCAAAAGCATCAATTCTTCAGTGCTCAGCCTTCTTCACAGTCCAACTCTCACATCCATACATGACCACAGGAAAAACCATAGCCTTGACTAGACGAACCTTTGTTGGCAAAGTAATGTCTCTGCTTTTGAATATGCTATCTAGGTTAGTCATAACTTTCCTTCCAAGGAGTAAGCGTCTTTTAATTTCATGGCTGCAGTCACCATCTGTAGTGATTTTAGCCCCCCAAAAATCATTCACAGCAACCTCACATGAACCAGCATGTGTTTAAACAAACAAAAAATAAAATCTGCAAGGCAATGAAATATAATTTTTAACTTCTAGGGAATTAAACATAAGTAAAATAATTTGTTTTAGTTTCTAACTTTATGAAAAATCTTGCTTAAATATTTAAAAGTAAGTAGTGTCCATGTTTACAAACATTTTTAATATCATGTTGTTTCTTAACTCATTGGCAGTCTCTTGTAACTTGGGCAAAATCAGAACTTCTTCCACATCATACAGAGATTGAATCTGTTGGTCATATTCTACTTATAATTCATTGCTGATTGCTCTCAGAAGGCTAGCATCTAGTCTACCCAAGATAATTCTCATGATGGAACAAAGTGAAATTTGATTCCATTCCCAACTCCCTAATTAATTTAAGCAAGACATATGAAATCCAGTTCCTCACTTTTTCTTCTAAATATTGCAGCTATCAAAGAAAATCTGAAACTATTCAGAGCCCTAAGTTGTTTATCTGAAAACATTTCCAAATATCCTTAGAGACTGCCTAGGAAAGAAAGACAAAGGACGCACGGTAACAGTTGGAGGAAAGACACAGACCTGAGTGCATCACCATCTAGGTTTGCTCTGGTTTCCATGTCCCCTGCCTGCTCACTCCATCACTTCGGGAAACCAGATTTGAAAACCAAATCAAAATGTTTCCCCTTTCATCTTTTATACAAATCTATTAGATCCAAGGGAGCTTTGTTTATGCTTAGGGTGACTATGTAACTGATCTCCCAAGCCAGGACACTTTTAAGAGTGAAAGGGGATTTTTATTTATAACTAAGCCTATTTAACAGACACAAAGGGAGGCTGTCCTAGGAAAACCGGGACAATGGCTCACCCTATTCACAGACAATGCTAACTTGGCCTAAGAGAAATTAAATTGTTCATTGAAAAAGTTATAACATTCTGCACTCTATTGACCTTTGTGCCTTCTTAAAATTGTAAATTCTTGTTGGATTGAGATTTTAATCCCTGCATTTGCTTTCCTTAGCTTCTTCACTAGCCTATGTAGACTTTTTCCAAATCCTTCTATGCTTACCAGAGCCCTGACAAAATAAATGGCAAATATATCCAAGTGGACACAAAACTCTGGACAGACAATAATCATAACCAAAATATTTCTAGGAATTCACTGTAATATCAGCTCCTAAAAACCTGGGAATTTCAATGAGTCCATCTAGAATGGGATACTTGGAATTTTTACTGACATTTTTCTGAGCTAAATGTTCTCCCCCAGCACTCTCAACGTTCTCCCTCTCAACGTTACCTAGTCTACCTTAGCCCCTGGGGATCCAGAGTTTCCTTGTCTTCGAGGCTTATAGTTGGCAACATACCTACATGGGAGTTCTCTGATGGCTGGGTTGTTGTTGTTAAATTACTTCAACCGCTCCAAAGAATCAGACCCTGGGATCACTCTAAAAGCAGGTTATTTCCCTTTTATTCCCAACTGAGTCAGGAAAATTTATTCATTTACTAGTCAGAAAATAAACTTGATGCACGTTCCTCAGGAGATCCATGTGCTACACCTTGTTATGGCAACATGCCACAGGTAGAGCAGAAAGGAATGCTTGGTCACGTAGCCCACGGCCACAGCTGCGTGGGCCACAGTTCACTCAGAGCTTGTAAGGGAAGCGAGGCTGAGTCCAGAAACAACTGGAAAACAGGCCTGGGGGGAGGCCGCGCTGTGGGTCTGGTCTTGCTTTTCTTGTGGCTTCACTGAAGAGGGCCTTCGTGTTTGCAGAGGGGTGCTGGGCCTGAGATTGGCTTTCCACAGCAAGAGCTGGGGAACCCCAGGTGTAGACGGATCCCTCAGGATATTCTCCCAGCCTTTAGACTCCAAAGCCACAATTCCTGTGCTCTTCTGCCATCACCATGACCAGTATATTCCTGCTTCCTCCCAATGTTTCCTGGTGGCTTCAATGTGGACAACATTGTCCCCTTTTTGACTAAAACTGGGTGACAAAACTGGCAATTCCTTGTTGAGTCATGATCATGTTCACCGAAGAGAGGTTTGGATTACTTTAGTGAGTGACAGCCTTCTGCTGTCAAAAGTGAAACACCGCCCCCCTGCCCCCCCTCAAAAGAAAACCACCTCATTAACTACTGCGGGAGACCCAGGTTTGATCCCTAGGTCCGGAAGATCCCCTGGAGAAGGGACTGGCAACCCACTCCAGTATTCCTGCCTGGAGAATTCCATGAACAGAAGAGCCTGGTGGGCTACAGTCCATGGGGTCACAAAGAGCTGGACATGACTGAGCAACTAATACACCATTGCTTTAGTATAGTAGAAACTTTCCCCTTAGAGTAAGTGGTTACCAAAATCAAGCATGGACCGAATATTTTTTAAGCTTCAAAGTTGTTCCAAATAGCTGATGTCCCCAGGAACACACACCTATGCCTTGAATCATTGATGGTTTAGGAATTAAATAATAACTAAAGGAAAGAGTTGGCAATTAAAGTATTAGGGGAATTAAGATTTCATTCCTCTTACTGGAAAAAATAACACCGTTCTTCAAAGCTTATCCAAAAAAAGATTTTTTATGGGCATATTTTAGCCTACCATGCTGTAATCACGCATTTTTATGGGGCCATTTATATTAATAAGGCAGTAAAGGAGGAAGCCTCAGTTTAAAAAAAAAAAACATAAGTGGTAAAAGCCTTGGGAGCCAACGACGGGCCGAAAGAACAAGCATCTCCTGATGGTGCCAGCCACTCTGGATTCACCCTGCTTGGTTTCTGTTTGCTTTTTCTTTGGTCGATGTGGGAACACCCTGACCAGCCTTGAAAAGTAGGACTTGATGGCCCATCATGGGAAAAGCTATTCACATATCCACAGTTGGTCCTGGAATATACTTCCAAGAATTTAGAAGATTTGCCAGCCACCATTTGAATTTTCCTTCAGAAAAGTGCACTTTGATTAACACCCTCCTCCCTCCTGGGGATAAAAATGGTCTCGGTATTCTCATGGGAAAAAGCAAGAGCATTCTCAAGAGCCTCTGTAGACAGAGAAGGCGAGTTCCTGGCCAAGAATAAAAATGGGAAAGTCTGAAACGTTGAGCGCTTCTGATTAAACCTTCAGTGGTATATTTCTCTTAGACAAAGCATTTGTCATAAGTAGCTTGTCTGCCTGAGTATGATTTATGCGGCTGAACTGCAATTGGCTGAATAATTTATGCTATTTATTGTTCCGCAAAGTTTCTTTTCTTAATAAATAAATAAATAATGCTGGGCTAAGAGAAAGGGGAAATAGTGGCAAGTGTCAGCAGTGTGATGAGAGAAAAAAGTCCTTTTTTCCGTGTTGAAAGCTAATACAGTGTATCTAAGAGGAATGGTCTCCACGCAGAAGGGCAAGACTCTAATAGGTGAATATTGTCAGCGTTTTCAACGAAACCAATTGGCTAAGAGAAGCTGTCAAATCGGTGTGAAATGAGGTAAAATTACGAGCGATACACTTTCTTTTAAGGTACTTTGCTTTGTTCCTTACAGTGCCTTCCAGCAAAAAATTTAATTTAAATACTGAAAATGGAATGCAGTCATATTGATTTAAATTTGCTAAGAAATTCTTGGACTCTATTTCCTGTTTCCTGCATAAGTTGGAAGGTGTGTGAGTCTGTGTATATGCCTGCCTGAGTGTGCCATCAGCTTTTCTACTATTTATGAGTGAGTCACAGTTTATTAGACCCTACCACAATGTGTATTAGCATAAAACACATAATTTGAATTGTCAGTTTATAAAGTTTTCAGAATGTATGATTATAGTCCTGTTCTTACTGTAAATTTTTACATAGCTCCGATGGTTTATCCTACCTGTCAAAACACATAATATGGGCACATATGAGACCCTGGTGATTTTTTTGTTAAGCTTTTTTCTTTTGGGTGGGGGGTGGGAAGGGTTACCATTTTATCACATACATTTTATTCCTGGAACCTGTGCCAAAGACGGACAAAAGAATGGATGAATGGGTGTGCAGAAATACATGTGGCTCAGCTCAGCTGAAACTGTTTCATAGATAACTCGCTGTAAGCTATGACTAAAAATATTTGAAATGTTTACAGGCTGCATAATATATATGTTTGACATATTAAAGGAGACTTCTATCAGCTGCTCAGTAACCATTCCAGAAAAATGCCTTAAAAGAACTCAAGCAAAATCACAGCCCCTCATCTGCAGTGCTGTTTCTAATTTGAAGGCAAATTCATCTCTGACATACAGCAGATTCTGTGCAGGTGGAAGCAAGCCCCTCTCTGCTCCTCTCTCTGCCAGTCAAATTATGTCATCAGTGAAGGATCACTGGTTTTTAATGATACGGTGGCCTCCATACTGAGAAGCAGTCCTAGCAGAGCAGTATGCATAGCCAATAAAATGGCTGTCACCAAATTACAATTGACACTTAACATCACTAAATCTGCAGTGTAATTCCTTGTGACAGTTGTGTAGGTATATTAGAAGAAAATAATTTACTTCAAACCCAGCATGTTAGACACATTTTCCTGAGCGTAATTCATGTCACATTTACAGTAGCCAAAGCAAGCAGTCTCGAGACAACCTTAATCTGGGAAGAGATCATAGATACTAACATGTTCATTGAAGTATGATTATTTATGCATGCAATAAACAAAGCTAGAGCAGTTGTTCATTGTAGGTTTTAATTGTTATTGGGGGTTTTAATTGTTATTGGGTTTTAAATGAATATTAGCCTCTTTTGCTGTAGGGAATGAGAAAAACTATTAAAAAAAGCGCCACATTTTATATGGAAAACAGGCATCAGCTAAAGTCTTTTTTTTTTTTTTTTCAGGATTAGATAGACATTCATGTCCCTCTCACCCTAGTCCAGATCTAACTTGTGTTTGGACTTGAATTCTATGCTGAATGGCGCATAACAAAAGCATACACGTGCAACTTACAAAATGCAAGTTAACCGAAATACCAGCAACAGTATCTCTCTTCCCTCAGACTAATAACATTGGAGAACAAAGGTTTGGGAGACAGACACAGTTTCCTCTAGAATCCTATTTTGCTACGTTCATGCAGAGCGGGTCTGCAGAAAGACCCTTCCCTGGCCTTCTAAGCATACATAAATATGTGCCAGAGTTAAAGGTCTCCACTCTTCAGAATGAAGTGGTTTGAATGTCTGGCGAAATGGGACTGCAAAAAATTCATTCTAACTTTGTCTCTAGGCAATTCACCTTTGGCCCAGTGATGATATGAGTCTTTCTGCTGATGGGGGAGATATAATAAGTCAGGTCAGGCAGTCTCTAGAAGGCAGGGGCCTATTTGTTAGCAGAATGAGGCAGGTGTACTATTCCAGGGGAGATTAGCTCATCCCAGCATGATAATTACCTCCCAGGAAACCCTCAAGGTGACACAGCCAACTCAGGAGCTGTACACCCCGTCTTGGAAATGGGCATGCCTGTATCGTTAAGTAGTCTTAATTTAGAAACCCCAGATTTAAAAACACAAATCAGCGAGTGATAATTTCCCTGTCCTTTCATTAAGACATTAAAACGTCTCCAGCAAGTACGAGCTCACTAAAGAACGATAAGCAAGATTACAGCTCAGCTGCCAGGCGGAGGAATTATCCTCCGGCCGCATTTCCTCCTGGATTTTTTCATGCGAGTTGGAAACGGCAAACAAGAAGGAAGGGCGCCCACCCTCTGCTCGCTCGGGGCCTTTTGGTTGCTTTTGTGCCGTTTGTTGAATCCCACCTTTTGGGAAATCATCGTGAGTGGGTTTGTGTATCTTCTAGAACAAAACCACAGGGTTTCGGCTGGGCCACCAAAGAGCGAAAGGGAAAGCTGTCAGTTGGTGTTATTATTTTTTCTATGTAAAGTGTGAGAACACAGATGGCTCTTCCGACACCATCCTGACTTTGCAGTGGCCGTGGACCCCTGTCTCGGGCTACTGACCATCTTAGCTGTGCCAAGCAGCGCCATGTCACCACCGGCAAAAGCTGGAACCTCTCTGGTTTTCTAGGTCCGTGAAGATGACCTGGGAAATTCGTCTGCGTCGCTGGTCCCTTGAGCACACACGCCTGAGAGCCCGAGGCTGGGGAGGTGGCGGGGTGACCGCATGATGACAGCTGTCAGATTTATCAGGTGGGCACCTGGCTGCGGGGGTGGGGGGGTGCAACAAGAGGAGTAGCAGAAATAGAAGCGGAGGGTGGGATAATATGATTAGAAGTCAAGAGTTTCACCAGCCTTTCGGTTAGAGGTATAAGAATCCGATGAGACTGAAGCCACTTAGCGTGCGCCCGCGCGCGCGCACACACACACACACAATCGTGATATATGAAGAAAGGGCGTCTCTAAGGATGAACTTTGAGAGGCACCAACTTATCAGAGCTTTATTGGAAATGAAAGTTTTGAGCAGCCATTCTTAAGGATGCCTAATGAGAAAGGATTTCACACACACAAATCAGAATGGTGAACATGAATATTAATATCACACTCTTGAAAAAGATCAAAAGATATTTAATGAGTAATAAATGATTTGAGTTTTATATTTAATGGCTATGGAGGGGTGGGGGGAGGAGGAACACGTTAATCTGTCGATTTTGTACTCTAAAGTGGCATTCACTTTATTTTTCATCGGGCCAGAAGCAATCTTGTTGTGCGCTCATGTTGTTAAGGTCCATTTTGTGGCAAAGATAAACAGTGCCGTGACCCCCGGAATGGTGTTTCTCACAGAGTGAACTCGAACTGCCTCTGTGGTGGATCCTGGCGAAAAACACCCCCTCTCCTAAGACCCAGGATAGTTTAGCACACCCGGACATCAGTTAGGATTTCCCTGAGTCCCTATCCAGGGGCACCCACCCCGCTGTTGTCTGGGGTCTCTACCCCAGCCCCACTGCCGTGCCTCTCCATTCTCAGAGAAAGGAAAGAAATCAAATGCAATAACTGCTTCTGCCAGAAAAGCCAGCTACAGAAGCTGTGCAGAAACCATTCGCTCACTGTTGATGGCAGAAAGCAGCATAAAACTCTGGACATACTTGTCAGAAAGTAACTTAATCTCTATTTTGAAAACATTACAATTGTGTTGTTATCATTATATGTACTTGACATAGAAAAATGCCTTCACACAGGAGTAAGTTAACTGAAGTCAGGTGACAGCTAATCCCTCAGTGTTCTGATACTTCCAGACCAGGTCATGTAACTCCCATTGCCAAAAACAAGTCCAATTTGTCACAAAACATATGTCCTGTTGGCTCTTTATTAGGAACAGCTGATTGGAAGAAATTATTTTCCAAAATATCGAATTTAGCATAATTCTGTTTAAAAGGGCTTTAAAGATTTCTTCTGGAAACAGTTTTAAATCTCTCCCTCCCAGTGATGCTCGTTCTTGCCACAACGATGAGAGATAGAATCCGAAGTATTAAACACATCAGTAAGTACTTGTTTAATAAATGGATAAAACTTTTTAAAATTGAGGTATAGTTTTTATGTTCCCATTTTTTTTAAGTTTTTATTTCATATCAGAGTATGGTGGTGGTTCAGTCGCTAAGTCGTGTCCAACTCTGCGAGCCCATGGACTGTAGCCCACCAGGCTCCTCTGTCCATGGGTTTCTCTAGGCAAGAATACTGGAATGGGTTGCCATTTCCTCCTCCATATCAGAGTATAGTTGATTTGTAATGTCATATTAGTTTCAGGTATACAACAAATTGGTTCAGTTAGACATATACATATGTCTAGGCTTTTTCAAATTCTTTTCCCATTTAGGTTACTACAGAATACTGAGTACATTTCTCTGTGCTATACTTAGGTCCTTGTTGGTTATCTATTTTAAATATTGTAGTGTGTGTATGTCAATCCCAAACCCCCATACAAAACCCAAATTTGGTAGAAGAAAAGAAATCATAAAGATTAGAGCAGAAATAAATGAAATAGAGATGAAGAAAACACTAGCAAAGATCAATGAAACTAAAAGCTGGTTCTTTCAGAAGATAACAAAATTGATAAACCTTTAGCTGGACTCATCAAAAGAAAAGGAGAGAGGGCTCAAATCAATAAAATTCTAAGTTGGAAAAAGAAAAAAAGAAGTGGACAACACAGAAATACAAAAGATCATAAGAGACTGCTACAAGCAACTACCCACCAATAAAATGCACAGCTTAGAAGAAACAAATTCTTAGGAAGGTACAATCTCCTAAGACTGAACCAGGAAGAAATAGAAAATACGAACAGACCAGTCACAAGTGCTGAAATTGAAACTGTGATTTAAAAACTCCCAACAGACAAAACTCCAGGACCAGATGGCTTCATAGGCAAATTCTATCAAACATTTAGAGAAGAGTTAACACCTATCCTACTGAAACTCTTCCAAAAAATTGCAGAGGAAGGAATGCTCCCAATCTTATGCTATGGGACCACCACCACCCTCATACAAAAAAACAAAGATACTACCAAAAAAAGATAATTACAGGCCAATATCATGATGAACATAGATGCAAAAATCCTCAGCAAAATACCAGCAAACTGAATCCAGCAGTATGTTATTTAAAAAAGGATCATATACCATGATCAAGTGGGATCTGAGGAAGGATTCTTCAATATCCACAAATTAATCAGTATGATATACCACAAATTGAAGAATAAAAACAATATAATCATCTCAGAAGATGCACAAAATGCTTTTGACAACATTCATCACCCATTTATGATTTAAAACAAAAAAAACACTCTCCAGAAAGTGGGCATAGAGGGAACATATCTCAACATAATAAAGGCCATATACAACAAAACTACAGCTAACATCATACTCAATGGTGAAAAGATTAAAGCATTCTCTCTAAGATCAGTAATAAGAAAAGGGTGTCCACTCGTCACTTTTATTCAACATAGTTTTGGAAGTCCTAGCTATGGCAATCAGAGAAGAAAAGAAATAAGAGGAACCAAAATTGGAAGAGAAGGAAAACTGTCACTCTTTGCAGACGATATCATCCTATACATAGAAAATCCTAAAGATGATACAAAAAACTACTAGAACTCATCAATGAATTCAGTAAAGTTACAGGATACAAAATTAATACACAGAGAATCTGTTCACTATAGGGAAGAGAACTGAATGTATACACATGCACACACACACATCATAATCACACACACACAACACCCTCAGCCATTTGCTAGTTACTCAATTTATTCCCTCATACACTCAGGGAAAATAGGGTTCTATTCCCAGGCTTTGCTAAGACTCCTCTATCACACTAACACTCGGTCTCAATTTTTAAAATGAACACGTCTTTCTGAAATTACATGTTGAATATCAAACAAAGACCATTTTAATGTTTTCAAGGCCAGACCAATATCATGGATAAGTCTGAAAAGGATGAAAGTCAAATCATGAACTGTGTATGGCTTTGATAACCAAACAATTTCAGTGATTAAGACAGAGAAGTACGCTCTGGAATCACATTTGCACAATGACAAGGAGCAGCACTTATTCCGGGGGTTCTTTTCCATTGACAGAAGACATCAAAAAAGAAAAGAGAAAATGCTTATTATAAAAACAATTCTTCTTTATTAACTCCTATATGCATAAGAATAATTTTTCAAAAGGAGGATATAGGGAAATTCCAATTCCCCATGAAAATGCTATTCTATATTTTGTGAGGTCTCAATTATATTATGAACGAAATCTTAACTTATACCACTGATAGGAACATAAGGCATCAATTGATCTTTAATACATTATGTTTCTGCTCCAAGAGGCCAATCTATGGAGAATTGTTTTCTCTACATGTCTGGATATTTTAACTTTATAAAATAATCTTATGAATAACAGACGATTCTCTTTGAGGCCAAAGCACTGCTAGTAAAAAAAGGCAACATTTATTTATTATTCACATGTTCCTACTTATCCCATATTACACAGTATACAGTTTTTATTCAAAGAAGTTACAATATTAACAGAACTATATTTGTAGCACTATTACATTTAATTTTATTGAAACATACAATATAATACTTGAAACCCATTTAGTTTATTTTTTCAAAAGAGAGCAAAGAATAAATTTTAAAAACCACTGAACTCCACATCATGTCACCAGGGAAATGCAAGTTAAAACAATGAGATACCCCTATACACCTATTATGATGGATAAAATTAGGAACACTGACAACACCAAATGCTGGAGACGATGTGCAGCAACAAAAGCCCTCATTCGCTGCTGGTGGAAATGCAAAATGGTACGGCCACTTTGGCAGACCGTTCGGTAGTCTCTTACGCAACTGAACATACTTTCACCGGTTTGCTGTGAACCAAAAACTGCTCTCACAAATAAACTTTTTTTTTAAACATTCAACATTTATTTTCGATAAAAGTATTCAGATACATTTTCTTGAATCATTACAAATACTCAAACAGAAGATGAAGGTTTTCCAAGGCATTCAAGTTGGAAGGCTCTAGATTTTGCCAGAAAATTAGCTTTCTGTGATTATGAAGAAGCATTTTTCTTATTGTAATTTTAGGACAATAAACAATCGTTTTCTATAATTATCAGTGGGCTTGCCTGGTGGCTCGGACAGTAAAGAATCCGCCGCCTACAATGTGGGAGACCTGCGTTCAATTCCTGGGTTGGGAAAATTCCCTGGAGAAGGGAATAGCTACCCACTCCAGTATTCTGGCCTGGAAAATTGCATGAACTGTCATGGGGTCACAATAAACAGAAGTTAACATCATCCTCATATGTCTTTAAAGTTCCAGTTGTCTATTGCTATATAACAAATTATCTCTAAGACTTATTTAACACTTATTATTGGTCATTATTTTATGGGTCAGCAATTAGAGCAGGACTCAAGTGGAACAATTCTTTTGCTTCACATGCATCAATGGAAGTCATTTGGTGATATTCAGCTAGTGGTTCAGCTGGGCTGGGTTTCTTATTCATGTACTTGGAGCCTGGGATGGGATAGCTGAAACAGCTGGCTGACATTGGATTGGCCAACCTTGGTGTCTCTTCCTGCTGCCTCTCCAAGCGGCTAGCTTGAGCTTCCTCAAAACAGAGCAGTCTCAGGTAGTCATATTTCTTACACAGTAGGTTAGCGGCCCGAGAATGTGTGCTCCGAGAAACAGGAAGTAGACCCTTCTGCTCACCTCCGGCATAGACCCAGAAACTGGCAGAGCATCAATTGCATTATGTTTTGTTGGTCAAAGCAGTCACAGAGCTCACTCACATTTAAGACTGGAAGACACAAACTCACCTCTTAATAGGAAAAATGTCTAAAATGTTGTGACCTTCTTCAATTGGCTACAACCAGAGTGTTTCATTTTTGGAATTGCTTTGTTAAAATGTTTTTCCTACAAAGAGCATACACTCCACCCAATTTCCTTATCAGGGATCCCCAATTTTCAAGGCCAATTTCATTTTTTCCAGTAAAATAGACAATAAGCAACAAGGAAAGTCATGGAAAAGCCTAAAGACATATGGAAAAAAACTGTGTCACATGAATATATATAGCATACTATGCCCAAAATAAGTTCAACAGAAAAAGGTAATACTGAATTCAGGGATTTTTTGTTTTGTTTTGTTAATTCAGTTAGTTATTTTGATTAAGTTTGATTGAGAAGAAATCATTTGAATTCATAAAAAAGTAAACTCAAGCATAAAGTTGCCATATTGAAACTTTAGCTTTAATAAGTTTATGTGTCTTACCAAAACTTCAATTTTGAAAATGTTTTTTTAGCATAATTTGTATGCTCAGAACAACAAGACTGATTCCTTAGGGTCATGTGTACATGCTCAGTTGTTCCCAACTCCTTGCGACCTCCTGCCAGACTTGTCTGTCCATGGAATTTTTCAGGCAAGAATACTGGAGTGGGTTGCCATACTCCAGATTCCCTAAGTCATACCCAACAATCAACTTAATTACTCCATCAGTCAGTTCAGTTCAGCCACTCAGTCCTGTCTGACTCTTTGCAACCCTATGGACTGCAGCATGCCCAGCCTCCCTGTCCATCACCAAATTCCCGGAGCTTGTTCAAACTCATGTCCATCGAGTCAGGGACGCCATCCAACCATCTCATCCTGGGTCATCCCCTTCTCCTCCCACCTTCAATCTTTTCCAGCATGAGGGTCTTTTCAAATGAGTCAGGTCTTCACATCAGGTGGCCAAAGTATTGGAGTTTCAGCCTCAGCATCAGACCTTCCAACAAATATTCAGGACTGATTTCCTTTAGGATGGACTGGTTGGATCTCCTTGCAGTCCAAGGGACTCTCAAGAGTCTTCTCCAATACCACAGTTCAAAAGCATCAATTCTTTGGCACTCAGCTTCCTTTATAGTCCACCTCTCACATCCATACATGACTACTGGAAAAAACATACCTTTGACTAGATGGACCTTTGTTGGCAAAGTAATGTCTCTGCCTTTTAATATGCTATCGAGGTTGGTCATAGCTTTTCTTCCAAGCAGCAAGTGTCTTAATTTCATGGCTGCAGTCACCATCTTTGGAGCCCAAAAAAATAAAGTCTGACACTGTTTCCATTGTTTCCCCATTTATATGCCATGAAATGATGGGACCAGATGCCATGATCTTAGTTTTCTGAATGTGGAGTTTTAAGCCAACTTTTTCACTATCCTCTTTCATTTTCATCAAGAGGCTCTTTAGTACTTCTTTGCTTTCTGCCGTAAGGGTGGAGTCATCTGCATATCTGAGGTTATTGATATTTCTCCCAGTAATCTTGATTCCAGCTTGTGCTTCATCCAGCCTGGCATTTCTCATGATGTACTCTGCATATAAGTTAAATAAGCAGGGTGACAATATACAGCCTTGAAGTACTCCTTTCCCAATTTGGAACCAGTCTGTTGTTCCATGTCCAGTTCTAACTGTTGCTTCTTGACCTGCACACAGATTTCTCAGGAGACAGGTCAGGTGGTCTATATTCCCATCTCTTGAAGAATTTTCCACAGTTTTGATCCACACAGTCAAAGGCTTTGGCATAGTCAATAAAGCAGAAATAGATGTTTTTCTGGAAGTCTCTTGCTTTTTGATGATCCAACAGATGTTGGCAATTTGATCTCTGGTTCCTCTGCCTTTTCTAAATCCAGCTTGAACATCTGGAAGTTCATGGTTCACATACTGTTGAAGCCTGGCTTGGAGAATTTTGAGCATTAATTTGCTAGTGTGTGAGATGAGTGCAACTGTGCAGTAGTTTGAACATTCTTTGGCATTGCCTTTCTTTGGGATTGGAATGAAAACTGACCTTTTCCAGTCCTGTGGCCACTGCTGAGTTTTCCAAGTTTGCTGGCATATTGAGTGCAGCACTTTTAGAATTTGAAATAGCTCAACTGGAATTCCATCACCTGCACTAGCTTTGTTCATAGTGATGCTTCCTAAGGCCCACTTGACTTTGCATCCCAGGATGTCTGGCTCTTGGTGAGTGATCACACCATTGTGGTTATCTGGGTCATGAAGATCTTTTTGTATAATTATTCTGTGCATTCTTGCCACCTCTTCTTAATATTTTCTGCTTCTGTTAGGTCCATACCATTTCTGTCCTTACTCAGCTCCCAAAATTAATCGAAATTAAGTATGTCCTTATTAAATAATCCTAAATAAAAGGAATACAGTTTTCATCTCCTAATAAGTATGGACTAGTCAAGTGGTTGCCAGGATAATGTTCATAGATTAAATCTGTGTCCTGATTTTCTCTTCTTATAAAGATATTGGTTAGATTGGATTAGGGCCCACCCCATGACCTCAGTTCAGTTCAGTCACTCAGTCTTGTCTGACTCATTGCGACCCCATGAATTGCAGCACACCAGGCCTCCCTGTCCATCACCAACTCCCAGAGTTCACTCAGACTCATGTCCATTGAGTCAGTGATGCCATCCAGCCATCTCATCCTCTGGCGTCCCCTTCTCCTCCTGCCCCCAATCCCTCCCAGCATCAGAGTCTTTTCCAGTGAGTCAACTCTTCACATGAGGTGGCCAAAGTACTGGAGTTTCAGCTTTAGCATCATTCCTTCCAAAGAACACCCAGGGCTGATCTCCTTCAGAATGGACTGGTTGAATCTCCTTGCAGTCCAAGGGACTCTCAAGAGTCTTCTCCAACACCACAGTTCAAAAGCATCAATTCTTCGGTGCTCAGCCTTCTTCACCGTCCAACTCTCACATCCATACATGACCACTGGAAAAACCATAGCCTTGACTAGACAGACCTTTGTTGGCAAAGTAATGTCTCTGCTTTTCAATATGCTATCTAGGTTGGTCATAACTTTTCTTCCAAGGAGTATGTGTCTTTTAATTTCATGGCTGCGGTCACCATCTGCAGTGATTTTGGAGCCCCAAAAATAAAGTCTGACACAGTTTCCACTGTTTCCCCATCTATTTCCCATGAAGTGATGGGACCAGATGCCATGATCTTCGTTTTCTGAATGTTGAGCTTTAAGCCAACTTTTTCACTCTCCTCTTTAACCTTCATCAAGAGGCTTTTTAGTTCCTCTTCACTTTCTGCCATAAGGGTGGTGTCATCTGCATATCTGATCAGATCAGATCAGTCGCTCAGTCATGACTGACTCTTTGTGACCCCATGAATCGCAGCACGCCAGGCCTCCCTGTCCATCACCAACTCCCAGAGTTCCCTCAGACTCTCGTCCATCGAGTCAGTGATGCCATCCAGCCATGTCATCCTCTGTCATCCCCTTCTCCTCTTGCCCCCAATCCCTCCCAGCATCAGAGTCCTTTCCAATGAGTCAACTCTTTGTATGAGGTGGCCAAAGTACTGGAGTTTCAGCTTTAGCATCATTCCTTCCAAAGAAATCCCAGGGCTGATCTCCTTCAGAATGGACTGGTTGGATCTCTTTGCAGTCCAAGGGACTCTCAAGAGTCTTCTCCAACACCACAGTTCAAAAGCATCAATTCTTCGGCACTCAGCCTTCTGAGGTTATTGATATTTCTCCCAGCAATCTTGATTCCAGCTTGTGCTTCTTCCAGCCCAGCATTTCTCATGATGTACTCTGCACAGAAGTTAAATAAGCAAGGTGACAATATATAGCCTTGACGTAATCCTTTTCCTGTTTGGAACCAGTTTGTTGTTCCATGTCTAGTTCTAACTGTTGCTTCCTGACCTGCATACAAATTTCTCAAGAGGCAGGTCAGGTGGTCTGGTATTCTCATCTCTTTCATTACCTTAATTACCTCTTTAAAAACCCAGTCTCCAAATACAGCCACTTTTTGAAGCACTGGAGTTAGAATGCAAAATTTACAGTGTTTTGGGTGGGAAGTCTTTATTGTTCAGTGGCTAGGTCATCCAACTCTTTGTGACCCCATGTACTGCAGCATGCCAGGCTCCTCTGTCCCCTCTATCTCCCCGAGTTTGCTCTAATTCATATCCACTGAAACTAGGCTTAGCCTTACAAAAACTGGGAGGATTACTTTTGTTCGTTAACAGAAGACCAACTATAGACACGCCGTGGGCTTCTACACCACCTTTCCTTGAGCCCATGGTCAGATCTTCTACCTCTGGGTGTGAGTCCTCTTGACTCAGGGGAGGCATAAAATGAGAGAGCACTTCTCCCAAGAGCCCAGTGGAAAACTGTACCAACTATGAATTCACAGCATGCGCTCTGTGCCCATCAGGCCTTCTAAGAGTGAAGGCCTTCCCTGGATATGATCTTATGCAGCACACCAGCCAGAGGAAAGAGAAGACAGTAAAGTGACACCACAAAGTTGGGTGGAGATCTACTCCCAAACAGGAAGATTCCCCTTCCTCCTCTGAGTTCTGAATCCCATTCCTAGGATTATTTAATCTTTTGAACACCCTTAGAAATATTTTAAAAAATTTTCCTATGCCCTTTTATAAAAAGTGATATAAGCATTTTTATTTTAGATTAGTAAGTTTTAAAATATGGTTATATACATTATTTGGAGAATGAAATGGCAACCCACTCCAGTGTTCTTGCCTGGAGAATCCCAGGGACGGGGGAGCCTGGTGGGCTGCCGTCTATGGGGTCGCACAGAGTCGGACACGACTGAAGTGACTTAGCAGCAGCAGCAGCATATACATTATTTAATAGGTTATTTAAAGTTTTATTTTATATAAAGAATTTTTCTTTTTTATATAATAAACAAGAAACCCATGTTATTTAACTAAACCCAATTTATGAAACAAAAGTATGATATGCCTGACTAGCAATTTGAAAGTAG
Source organism: Bos javanicus (assembly GCF_032452875.1). Taxonomy (NCBI): domain Eukaryota; kingdom Metazoa; phylum Chordata; class Mammalia; order Artiodactyla; family Bovidae; genus Bos; species Bos javanicus. The sequence continues at coordinate 92,331,701 of NC_083874.1, forward strand.
CATGTTTTAAAGTATATCAAATGTAAATTAAAAACTGCATTGTGATTGTTGTAAAAAAAAATGTTGAGAAGTTGACTGGAAAGTTATGTTTTCCCTTTTTAATATTCGTTTTTGAAATGCTAGACTCATTTTGGTTTCTGTGCAAGAATTTGATCCAATGCATGCAGCACACACGGCTATGGAAGACTGTGGAGGGAAATTTGCAGGATTGTTATCATGTGTATGCTCCTCCTCTCACTTGTTGCCTTTCAGTATCACTATTGTTTGTCTTCTCTTTAAACAAGTCTATGACAGGTATAAATTGAACTATCTATGCTGCTAACAAGTGCTCAGTCATGTCTGAATCTTCACAACCCCATGGACTGTAGCCTGCCAGGCTCCTTGGTCCATGGGATTTTTCCAGGCATGAATACTGGAGTGGATTGCCATTTCCTCCTCCAGGGGATCTTCCTCACACAGGGATCAGACCTGGGTCTCTTGCTTCTGCTGCATTGGCAGGCAGATTCTTTACCACTAGCGCCACCTGGGAAGACAAAACTATCTGTGATCAAGAAAATAAATTAAAATCTGATCATGTTTGACTTCTACAGCAGTTAGCAGCATTAAGCTGAAACAAATTCCCCAAGTAACTGAGGCATTAGAATACTTACTTTAATCTCTACACCCTTACTCAATTAAACTAAACTAGAGAAGACGTTACTCCTAGAACAGTGGTTCCCAAGTGTGTCCCCTGGACCAGTAGCATCAGCACCCACTGTGAACTTGTTAAAAATGCAAATTCCCAGGGACCTCCCCAGACTCACTGATTCAGAGACTCTGAGGTGAGGCCCAGAATTTTGTGTTCCAGTAAGCCTTCTGATGATCCTAATGCACCCTAAAGTTTAACACTGACTGAGTCCAAGTTGAAACACCACACACCCCTTCAGGAAGCATACCCTTTGGGAAAATATGCCCTAGAGGAATTAGAAGATCAAGCCTCTGAGGCAGGCAGACAGCCCACAGAAACCTGAACTAAAGATACTCTCCAGTTCAGGTTGCATTAATAACATGGCAGAAATACTGCTCTCGGAGTGGAAGTGCTTTCTTCGTAAAGAGAATTGGAAGAAAATTTTGTTTTGATCTCACCTTTGCAGCATATTTTTAAAGAGAATATCACTTTGGGCTCTAATTGGCCTGAACTGAAATGCTGGCCCTCCTATTGGTCACAACATGACTAGCCTAGAAGTGAAATTAACCAACCCTTCATCTGTAAAGTAGAGATAAGAAACCTGTCCTTGTGGCATTGTGGTGGGATTTTATGACTATCATATATAAAGGTAAGCCCAACACAGGAATATTTCTCTATGTAAATAGTACAGCGGTGAGATAATTAACCAAGAAATTGTTGTTGTTCAGTGGCTAAGTCATGGCCGACTCTTTGTGACCCTATGAACTGCAGCCCACCAGGCTCTTCTGTCCATGCAAGAATACTCCGTGCAAGTATTCTCCAGGCAAGAATACTCAGTGACTTACCACTGAACCACCAGGGAAGCCCCTAACCAAAAAATTATTTTGGTTTTATTCTGTTTATTTTTTTCTTACCTGTCCTTCCTACCATTTCTAACCAGGAGCTAGGTTTTGTGCTCTGCTTGCTCTGGGACTTTGCAACAGAGCAGAACACACAAGCTGTAGAAGAGAAATTACTCTCATTGTTCTGGAGGGAAAAGAGAGAGACGGGAGTGATTCTGAGATGAAGGGCGAGGGGCAGACAGCCCACATCGGGAAGGAGATAGTCTGCAGGGCTCCTGGGAGGAGTGGAGCCCTTGCATGTTCCATGACAGTGTGAGCAGAGGTGGTAAGACCCAGGTTGATCAGGGAAGGAGGACTTTGTGTGGCTGGTAGGACTGGGCTGCAAACCCAAGGGCTCAGGGTTTGGCAAAGATTCCCGGCACAGAAGAAAAGCAACAAAACCTCCTGAGCAGAAATGAACATCCAGACTAAGAGCATGGGTGGCTTAGAGGTAAATATCTTGTGGCCAGACATGTGCAGAGTATGTAGCACTTCTGTGTAAGTCCTTAGAACCTTTGCACAATGCAGGAGGGAGAGAGAGTCCCACACTGAACTGAACTTCCCATCAGGACCACAAGAAGGACTGAGAATAGATTGTAGCTAGCTCAAAGCAATTTTTACAACGTGATTGCACATCTGAGTTTGAGGACTGATACCCGTATCCTCTGTTATGTTTATTTTTAACAGCCACTTTACCTTCAAATTTACACAGGTATTAATATATTCTAGTTAGTTAATGAAAGTGAAGGTCTTTTTAAATACAGGAGAATATGAGGGAAATCAGCCCTCCCCTTTCATCATTAGGCAGGACAATAAGAGCGTGGGCCTCAACAGAAAGTCTACCAGAAACATACATATCTGGGTTTTAGCACATGCAAAGTGGTGACTTTTCAAACCTCATTTGAGTCTACATTTGTAAAACAAGACACTGCAGATTAAAATACTTCTTACAATTATTTCTATTTTCTTATACAATTCTTTGTATACCAAAATGGCTCATTGAACTAGGTTCTCTGATGGTATTAAAATGTGACTGCAAAGACCAATAAGTTAGGAGGCCCTTGTGCATGAGAGTTGGCCCGAACAAGACTGAGGTAAGACACATGTTCAACTATAACATCAGAAGCGATCGTAGTTCTCTGAGCACTTGTTCAGTTGCTAAGTTGTGTCTGACACTTTGCAACCCCATGGCTGAAGCATGCCAGGCTTCCCTGTCCTCCACTATCTTCTGGAATTTGCTCAAACTCATGTCCGTTGAGTCAGTGATGCTATCTAACCATCTTATCCTCTGTCTCCCCCTTCTTCTACTGCCCTCGATCTTTCACAAAATCAGGGTCTTTTCCAATGAATTGGCTCTTTACATCAAGGGGCCAAAGTATTGGAGCCTTAGCATCAGTCCTTCCAATGAATATTCAGGGTTGAATTCCTTTAGGATTGACTGGTTTGATCTCCTTGCAGTCCAAGGGATTTTCAAGAGTCTTCTCCAGCACTACAATTCTAAAGCATCAATTCTTTGGTGCTCAGTCTTCTTTATGGTCCAACTCTCACATCATTATGTGACCACTAGAAAACCATAGCTTTGACTAGACAGACCTTTGTCAGCAAAGTGATATCTCTGCTTTGTAATATGCTATCTAGGTTTATCATAGCTTTCCTTCCAAGGAGCAAGTGTCTTTTAATTTTATGGCTATACTCATTGTCTGCAGTGATTTTGGAACCCAAGAAAATAAAATCTGTCACTCTTTCCACTTTTCCCCTTCTAGTTGCCATGAAGTGATGGTACCAGATGCCATGATCTTAGTTTTTTGAATGTTGAGTTTTAAGCCACTTTTCCACTCTCCTCTTTCACCCTCACTGATATGCTCTTTAGTTCCTCTTCACTATTTGCCATCAGAGTGGTATCATCTGCATATCTGAGGTTCTTGATATTCCTCCTGGCAATCTTGATTCCAGCTTGTGATGCATGATAAATTCCCACATCCAATCAAATAATACTTGCCTATAAAAATAATTAATATGTGATTGGTAACTAAATTAAGATAATCAAGTGAAACTAGCTGGTATTTATTAGAAACCACCCTGAATGGAGACAGGTTAGGATGTCGTCAAATCTTTATTTCTTTGCCACTGATACATTTAGTTCACAAGAAAAGGGATAAGCTATCTAGTAAGTGATAATTTATTTATGACAGGGTCCAAGAGTTCATATAAACTTATGTTGTCAAAGAAATCCAGTGGCGTAAGATTTCCCCATATGAAACAACTTTTAGATTGCTGTTGTTTGTTTCCATTCTGTTTTCAAAGTTCAAGATTGGACTAGCTTTAAAACACATTGTTGGAAAACTAGACCAAGTTTCCAAAATGACAGTTTCATTCCAGATTTATTAATTGGCTACAAATTTTTACATAACAACGTCCAGAGCTTTTGTGGGGAGAAAGGGATGTAAAACAGAGTACTTGCTCTCCTGAAGCCAGATTAGAAAAACAGACAGACGTAAAGTAGTTAAAAGCAATTTTAAAGAATCGAATTCAACTAACACTAACGATCTGACTACATGTCAGTACTTTAGTACTTTCACATTTGTTATCGTTTTGCATTTCATGTATTAATGCTGCTACTGCTAAGTCGCTTTAGTCATGTCTGACTCTGTGTGACCCCAGAGACGACAGCCCACCAGGCTCCCCCGTCCCTGGGATTCTCCAGGCAAGAACACTGGAGTGGGTTGCCATTTCCTTCTCCATGTATTAATCATGTATTAATAGCTGCGTTTTATTTATTTATTAATTTTTTAAAAAGGCAATACAGGCTCAGAAAGGTAAAATGACTTGCTCCAGGTCTAGAGTTGATATGTTGTTGAAATCTGTTTTGGAAAACAAGTTTACCTGATTCCAGCCCAAGGTTCTTGCCATGATGCCAAAGCTGCCAAGATCATCACCCAGTCTAAAGACAAGATATAATTTAGGAATTCAAAGGAAAAGGGATCGATGTGGGTGAAAACAAATGAAAAAACATCTCATGGGGAAAAGGCTAAAATATGATTATGATTTGGGGAGTTGAATAGGAAGAGAAAGGAGGAAGTTGAAAAGTAAGAGCGAGATCAATGGTAAAAAAGGCCAGACTAAGTGGCAAGGAGATGCGGAAGATGTGGTAAAGGTGATTCCATAATTTAGACAGAGGGCGACACACAGGCAAGATGCTAGGAGATTAGGAACCTTCACAGGCTTTTGAATAAGGGTGTGGGTACATTACAAACATTTGTTTAACGGTGGCAATAGAGAAAGTGAAGAGGCAAACAGGAGAACTGCTAGGCATGATGGGTGTCTGCGTTTGCCTGATGACTATGGAATAAAAAGGAACGATGGGGAAACAATGGAAACAGTGACAGACTTTATTTTTGGGGGCTCCAAAATCACTGCAGATGGTGACTGCAGCCATGAAATTAAAAAATGCTTGCTCCTTGAAGAAAATCTATGATCAATCTAGACAGCATATTAAAAAGCAGAGACATTACTTTGCTGACAAAGGTCCATATAGTCAAAGATATGGTTTTTCTAGTAGTTACATATGGATGTGAGAGTTGGACCATAAAGAAAATTGAGAGCCAAAAACTGATGCTTTTGAACTGTGGTATTGGAAAAGACTCTTGAGAGTCCCTTGGACTGCAAGGAGCTCCAACCATTGCATCTTAAAGGAAATCAGTCCTGAATATTCATTGGAAGGACTGATGCTGAAGCTGAAACTCCACCACTTTGGCCAACTTATGCGAAAAACTGACTCACTGGAAAAGACCCTGATGCTGGGAAAGATTGAAGGCAGGAAGAGAAGGGGACGACAGAGGATGAGATGGTTGGATGGCATCAGCGACTCAATGGACATGAGTTTGAATAAGCTCCAGAAGTTGGTGATGGACAGGGAGGCCTGGCATGCTACAGTCCATGAGGTTGCAAAGAGTCAGACATAACTGAGCGACTGAACTGAACTGAACATCACAGCACTTGGTCTAAAGGAAATGTTTTAAGAACTTAATAATAACAAAGGATGAAGAAGAGCAATAAATTAGAAATGTCCTCAGGGCTTTGAACCTGGAGAACTTTGACAATAGTTATGCTGTTAGGAGTGCTGACCCAAGGAGGAAGAGGGGTGCCCAAGTTGGGGAAGATACAGGCAAAGTCTTTGATTTGGAAAGAAATAAATACCGCACACAGGAGATACTGGGAAACCAAAATGAGTTTAACTGTAAGTCTATGGAACTCCATATGACACTGGGCTATGTGCTGTGCAAAGTTGTACGATAGAATAAAAACTTTGGTGAGTAGTCAGAATGAAATATAAATGTCACTCATCAACATAAAGAAAAGGGTAGCAAGTGAGTTAATTTGCTAAGTCACATAAATGACCACTGAGCTGTTCTACCCTGTCCATGTGTCACTGAGAAGTTTTCATTTATCTCTTATTCATTTATTTCTTAGTTAACACTACAAAATGTTCAGCGTCTCACTCTGAAGATCAGGCAGGATGTGAGGGGGTCTCACTATCTATGCATTTGCTTTCCATTTTTTGAAAGCGGTGGCCACTATGTCCCCGTAGAAACCCCTGGAAAAGGAACACATGAGAGAATTTAAATGTGCTAAGAAATTTGAAATGCTAAAAATGGCACTTTAGCATTGGCTAGATAAGAATTTCAATGTTCCTGCCAGCTCAGATACAGTCAGTTTTATCTTTAATTACCAAAATAAATGTAATTTAAAATTTTTTCTTGCTTTACTGAAGTCAGAAAATAAAGTGCTCTCTTAAGTATAGTGAAATGTCTTGATCTAAATTTGACAAATTATAGTACCACAGAGCCTTAAGTGTTGGACAGGAGCATCAGAGAGATCTAGTCCAACTGCCTTGGACGCCATACCAGGAGGTGCTAGCTGAGCCACGTTGGATGACAGCTGGGCTACATGATTAGTTATGCTACATACATCTTGTCAACAGTCCTCCAACATCAGCCAAGAGCCTTCTTCCATCTGCAAAGTGACCAGATTCAGTATCTTAGGCTGTCATAGACTGCGGCGGGGTCCAATTCTAACATTAACCTAACTTCGGACAAAAACAGAATTTAGGAAAGTTCTAGTTCCTTGGGAAAGCTTGCTATAAAAAATGCGACTCTGTTCTCCCAGGCCCACAGGAGAATCAACAGAGGTGGTCAGGGCAACTGAACTACAAGGAATAGAGCGTCTCTTTCCCTCACATCTGGTATGGGTTTAGAATGATGCAAAAAAAAAAACCAAAAAGGAATCATTTAAATTAGGCATGTGGATTTGCGCCTTGACCTTTTTAGGTGAAAAGTAGGTGTTACCCCCATGAATTTCTATGAAATTGGTAGTATATGTGTAAAAGTGAAGGCCCCCTTTACAGAATATTAAGCCATGTGTTTGAAAGGGTAGAAAGGTCCATTCGTGCATGGAATATATAGATATAACATAGATGATTTATTACAGGTTTGAAGTCTAGCCTTAATTTTTTTTTTCATATAGCCAGCAAAAATATAAGAAAAAGGAAAAAATAAGTAAAGGTACAATTATGGGAGCACTCTATTGTCTAATATTCAATGACCAGATCCACTGGCTACAGCTTTCCAAGACTAGACCTTAGAAAATAAGAATGCTGCATAAAGAAAATGAAGCATTAAGGATAAATGCATTTCTTAAAAAGAGTTTGCCATGCAGTTTGAGAAATTCTGTGATGATTTTTTTTATCCTATCAAGGATTATTTAATTTCACTCAAGCTTTAAAAATTCAAATTAACCCACTAGACTTCTTAAATAGAGTTTCTTGTCATCTTCTTTAGCTCAGTAATTTAATATTTTTCTCCATTCCCACTTTTGGCCAGTCGAGCCCTTCATTTCCATGTCAGATTAGGACAGTGTGTGATATAGACCATGCTTGGAACGTTTGGTCTTTGACCTCAGCTTCCAGATAATGTTATACAGAAAAGCCCTGTGATCATTGCCCTTGCTTCAGCCGCCTCCTTTTTTCTCCTTGAAGTGCACAGGTTCACAGCCAGGGCCTGGCTCTTATTATAGGTTTTAAGATGAAGTCTATACAGTGAAAGAACTCTGTTTTTATTTCTTTGGAATTATTGGCTTTCAAAGCCTTTGAATTCCCTGTAGATAATTACTGTTTTGGCCCATGATTTCTCTGATATTTGATGCCTCTGAGTGGAATAAATTACCTATCTAACAAGGAGGGTTAATTGGTGGTTGTGAGCCAATATATGCGCCCCTCATTTTATTTTTTTTTTCACATGCCCTACAAACTCTGACCATCTGAAACATCTTATTGTTTTAAACCGTCTCCTCCAGGACAACTTGTGGTTTGGCTTCTTGGCTACTGGAAACGAAAAGAAGCAGGGAAACATTTTAGTAGCTTCGTGTGTTTTCAATGTTGTGGGCTCTTCTGTTTTTGTGACATTTGTACTCCGAGGTGACCACATTTCTTTCTAATATCCTGAGTAAGAACTGTGTAAACTTAGGATACCTATGCCCAGATCCAGCCTCACAAAACTTACTACAGCGCAAACTTAGAGCCAAAGTTCCCACAAAGTTAACTTTATCAGTGTTAAGCCTCCCTAAGCTGTTTTCATAAACTCGTCTTCAATAAATTATGCTTTTTTGTGTGTTAGCATTTGTCTTATTAAATCCACGAAGAAAAAAAATGCCTCAATGAAGTACAACACGAGCGCCAACTTTCACAGCAAATTGTTTTGTGTGAATGAAAGCTTTTTAAGAGTGTAACTCTCAGCAAAATTACCCAAAAGTAGTTTAGTAAATGCCATGAAACATAACATCTGCGTATCAAAAATGCATTCTGTATGCTGCAGGAAAATTGGAGCACTGAAGCAATTTTCTAATATTTACATATTTATAACAAGTGCCTGTCATGGGAAGGCTGAGCTCACCTGCAAAACTTTCATGTTATATAAAATGGAAAACGGCTCATGCTTGGGTGTTCTAATAACCATGATATTATTTTAACAATTACACTATTTAATACCTTGGATTAGTCCCTCTGATAGTGCTATTAGCTGTCACTATACACCATAATAGGTGGCTTCATCTTTGTTATGACATGATCTTTCCTACTGTTTGTTGACCTTTCAATACAAGGGGGAGGGACGCTCCCAGCCACCCCCCCAAACCTTTAAGCAGCTACTGTAAAGCCGCAGTTTAATTCTCAGCTGGAATGTTTAGAAACCCTCGGTGCTAAATACCTCAGTGGACTGCTTAAACACCAACAACAGCCTTATGGGGCCTTAGCCGACCTTAAACACATCTTTTTTTGTTGAGAATATTGCATTCTGCCACAATTCTGTGGGCTAACCCTGGGCTCACATTAAATATACCAGCCTCATTGAAGCTTACTGAATTGAGTTGAGTTGCTCTTTGTTTTATTCTCTCGAAGCTTCACCCCCAACTGGGACTGGGCAGCCTTTCTTCCAGTGGAGCGTGCTTTAAAGTACCCCAAAGAAGAGAAGGAGGGGGTTGAGGGGAGGAAAGCCAAAAGGTGCGGCTAAGGCCCATAATTAGTCTTGATCCTCCAAGTCTAAAATATTTTAACGCCAGGTTTCTGATTGCAGTATGGGCAAAGTGGATTTGGGAATGCAGAAAAGTAATTAGGTCTGTGCATTGAAGTGTGGAGAGCATTTAAAAGTGAATGGGTGGTTACTACATTCTTGGCAGGCTGTTTTTTATCTTTTCATGCTCTGCTGTTGTTAGAGGTGATGGGTTTATTGCAGTTTTTGCACTCCGGAGGTGGCTGTGTTTTTCTTAACCTAGCCTTTTGCTCTTCATCTCAAAAATGAATCCTCATGGTGTGAGGAAGAATGAGGGAAATTTTTTGAAAAATAAGAACACGGCCCGTTGGCCAAATATTATGCAGTGAAGCAGAATAAGTTCGGACTAAACCTCGACGCCGCAACAGGTCACTTATAAAGACTCTGGGTTTAATTAATGACTCGCTGAGCACAGGACCAAGGGGAGATGACGGTCACCCCAAGGAGAAGGAAAACAAAACAGGTTATTCTCTAACCTTGTTCACAGAGCCAGCGAAAACTATCTGGAGACAGGCTGACATCACTCTGCCACTCTGAGTCCTGGTATAGAAGATACAGCCCACAAATGCCTGAGCAGTCAAAAATGTCTGGTTTTGATTACTTCAATCTATCGAACTGCTGCAATTTGCTCAGATCACATGTCCCTTCAGCTGAGACCTTCATATCTGCCAGTCAAGTTATCATCAGGGCGAGCTTGAAAGTCATAGAAAATGTGTGTGCTTTTTGGGGAAAAAAAAAAAATTAGCTAGGAGTAGGTAAGAGTTGAGACTTTCAATGGGCGCCTTTCGATTTCCACAATTTTTTTTTAAGCTAAAGTGAATGGTACAAAACAAGTTGTCTTGCTTCTTTAGCCGTGTAGACCTGCCCGTGAAAAACTTGCCTGAGGTCACTTGGCCTTCCCAAAGCAGTCAGGGAGAGAGCTGCTGAATCTGGAAGGGCAGAGCTAACAGAGAACCAAAGGCAATCAACAAAAGGTAGGTTTGGGGGTTTGTTTTTGTTGTTGTTCTTTGAAGGTTCGGAGTTTTTCCGTTTGTTTTTCCCTTGTCTTTATTTTAGAAATGCGCCTTGGAGAGGCCTGCATCAGAGATCGCTGATCTGGTCTATTTACATCCTCAGACAACCACTTGAGCACACCTAGAGTTTAGACAAATGAGCTCCTTCCTTTTTAACACGTTTTAAGTGCTGACTTCAGTATCTTAATTAAGTGCTGTTCTACCAGTATCTGGTTTGCTGTGTGAGGAGTCCATTTCCTTAGCTACACAGAGCTCTTAGCTTGTTGGGCTTATCTCCACTTGGAGTGAACAAGAATAAGCCCTTTACTGTTTGACATATTGTCACCTTCGCCCTGGCTAGACTCAAAGCAGCTCTCTCACCTCAAGTCTTACCATTAAAGGATTCATACAGCCATGATATTTCTTAGCAACCTTATGTTTTAAGTCTTCCAGAAGATACAAATAAAATGCATGATCTGATGCCATGATAAGTAAGATTTACATCTTCATTGCAGCCTGTTTATAACAGAGAAAACCCGGAAACAGCATAAATGTCTAGCAATGAGGAATTAGTTAAATAAACGATAATACACTCATGTAATGAAATGCCATGCAACCATGAGGAATGGTATTGGGGAAGACTGTTTAATGACCTGAGAAGATTTTCAAACTATTTTAGATTTAAGCTTAAAAAGCAGGTTATAAGGCAATATGCATAGTTTAATCCTTTTGTGTGTTTGTATAATAATAGGCAGTAAAGTATATAATGTTTAATCATTGTAAAAAAAAAAGTGAGCCCATTTTTAAGAAATAAAAAAATACATGAAAATGTAATAAAGTCTACCCCTTAGTAGTAGAATTCAAGGTGATTTTCTTTTCTTTTCTCTCTTGTCTGTACTTTCTAAAGTTACTTTAATGAACTTATAATGACAAGATAGTTTTGTAACAAAGGCACTATTAATAAAACTCATTTTAAAAGAAATAGCTTACCAAACCATCATATTTACTTTTCCATTCATAGTTTTTAAAAATAATCCTCATGATTGGTCTCTCTGAGTACAAAGAGCAGAAAACAAAAATATTAAAATTTCTGTCCTTACATCCCACATTTATTGTTCTATTTGAACATAAACTTGGTAACTCGGAGTATTTCCTCTGGACTCCTCTCCAGCTACCTAATAACCAGGAAAAGGTTTCAGCCTTTCACCATTAGACTGCATTTTAAAGAAATCAAGTGAGAAAATATGTCCCCCTCCCCTGTCTTCCAGCCATGAGGCTGCAGGGCTCCCTGCTGGAACCTCCCTCTGACTAGACTTTGCCCAGACTTGCACTTCAGGCTGGTGCCAGCCGGGTTATCCTCCTCTGTGACCCTCCCTGAGCCCATAAAGCTAGGTCCATGTTAGGGCTTGGCTACTTGTATGGAGGAAATATTCCTTCTTGGGAGACTGATGTATGCCTCATTATGCAAATGGGAAATAAGCACCAGCATATTCCAGGTCAAAGGCATAATGTGGCTAAATAATTGCTGGGGGACACGTGTGGCTCAGTGAGCCCATCTAAAGCCAGAGGCTTACGAAGCGTGTGTCCAGCGTTGATACTGACTTGCTGGCAGCCCATGGGAAAATCACTTAAACTCTCTGTGCTTCATCTTAAAATAGAGAAGAGAGGAATGCTGACCCAGACCCCAGGGAATAGTGAAAGATTGTGAAGCACTTCAAAAATTCTTGTATCAAAGTAATGGGTGCTATTTAAGGAAAAAGGCAAAGAGTTGGACACGACATAGGACTGAACGACAGCAAGGGAAAAGGTGGTGAAGTAATCAAAGACCTCCTGGAACCTCAGTCATGACTGTGATTTGACAAACTCCAATCTAGGCAGAGTTGAAGGAGCCTAACTAAATTCACAGAAGCCCAAATTTACAGACAGACCTAAAGCACTTGCCGTAGTTAGCTTAGGAGCTTTATGATCTTTTTTGCAGAAGATCATTATTCTGAAGCTGAACATACCAGTCAGATGTTTATGTTGATCCATCACGTGGTTTCAAAAAGAATCCCACTCAGCGATGAGTTGCTGAGAAAGTTTCTAAAAGCATCACTTCTTACAAACCAAACTGGGTTCAGGAGGTAGAAATTAGCACGTGGGCTAGACGCCACCTAGGGTCACAAACACACACAAAAGCCACAGAGGCTGGGACAGAGTGCTGTCCTCTAATCACGGGACTCTTCCGCAGGAGTCTCCGTGAGCTTCTGTGACTTCCATAAGGAACCCCACCAAGAAGGTGGCAGCGAGATGTTTCTGCTCTCCATTCCATCTCCCTCGTCCATTCCTGCCTCCTACAATCTCTGATCTGAAACTAGACAGGACCCCAACTACAGTCTGTTGTGGTATTTTCTAGACAGTATATCAAATGTGGTCAAAGAAATAGGATTGGTGGTGACTTAATATCTCTCATGATTTGGGTCACAGACTTCAGTCACCATCTTTTCAAGTCCGTGTGCCCACGTCAGGAGTATAATAGACAACAGTCAGAAAAAAACAGCCTAGGAGCCGGAGCTGCTGTTTTACCTCTTATTATCTCTCTTTTATCGTTTATTCAATTGCTAAGTCATGTCCGATTCTTTGTGACTCCATGAACTGCAGCATGCCAACCTTCCCTGTCCTTCACTATCTCCTGGAGTCTGCTCAGACTCATGTCCATTGAGTCAGTGATGCTCTCCAGCCATTTCATCCTCTGTCATCCCCTTCTCTTCTTGCCCTCAATCTTTCCCAGAATCAGGGTCTTTTCCAATGAGTTGGAGCTTCAGCATCAGCCCTCCTCCCTAAATAAAATGATCTGAAACAAAACTTTCTATATATCTGATACTCTGCATTTATTATTTAATCCTCTATCTACCTAGTGTAGTGGTTCAAAGATGGGTTTTGGAATCAGACCCAGCTCCACTTATCTGATCTTCTCACCCATGGGCTGAGCTGAGCTGAAAGTTATTCAGTCATGCCTGACTCTTTGCAACCCCATGGACTGTAGCTCACCAGGACCCTCTGTCCATGGAATAATCCAGGCAAGAATACTGGAGTGAGTAGCCATTCCCTTCTCCAAGGGATCTTCCCAACCCAGGGATCAAACCCAAGTCTCCTGCATTGCAGGTGGATTCTTTACCATTTGAGCCATCAAGGAAGCCCCAGGGATAATAATTTTGCTATTGCCTAAGACGAGGCATGTATTTAACGGAGTATCTTTGTTGTTGTTGTTGTTAGTTAATCACTAAATCCTGTCCGACTCTTTTGCAACCCCATGGACTGTAGCCAGTCTGGCTCCTCTGTCCATAGGACTTTCCAGGCAAAAATCCCCTTTCTCCAGGGGATCCTCCCGACCCAGGGATTGAACCCACATCTCCTGCATTGGCAGGTGGGTTATTTACCACTGAGCCACAAGGGAAACATAAGAGAATACCCAGCATATAGTAAATATTCAATTAACGTTCACAGCATTGTTAGTGGGAACACTGTTGTAGCCAGATCAGTCACTCGTTTTCTTCTTTGGTAACAAAAAACACTAACATTCAGGAGGATTAAGTGGCTGGCAAGCCAGGATTCCAACCCAGGACCTCTAACGGCAGAACACATGCTGTTTCCATTCCTCTTGACTGCCTCCTTCCTTGGGAAACAGAGTCAGCACAGTTCAGAAGGACACACTCACAGACCTAAGGAGGTAGTCTAACTGCCTCCATGCAAGGATCTCAAAGCACAAGTCCGAGCACAGAAGAATGTATTCTTTTATCCTCAACAACATTATCCTGTGGTGAGTACTGTGTCTGTCTCAATGCAGTGTAATAATACTCACTAGGATACTCTCAACTCTATTTTCTCAGCACCAAGGGCAGAAGTGAGGGCAAAAGTGATCGTTCTTCTTCCCCTCCCCCCTTTTTTCTTTCTTTCTTTCAGTGGAAAATCCATGACCTCTGTGACCCTCCCCCCGCCCCGCCCAAAATCATAGCCCAAGGCTTGGTTATAGCTACGGGTGGAAGCGTGAGTGGAGGGCTCATAATGCTAGAGAAAGACAAACCAGGATCAGAAACAAAGGCCAGTAAACAAAGTGAAAGAAGCTCAGAAAGGGGGACAGGGAGGGGGGCCTGGAAGCAGAGAGCAAGACGCAAAAAAAGGGCTTGGAGAAAGATGGAATAAATTGTTTGCTTGTGCTGTTTAGCAAAATCAGCTAAACTTGGCTTTCAAAAAGTTTCACACAAAATCATTTTCACTGATTATTTTTTGGCACAAGAAATTTTGTAAGATTTGGAAATTCACAGTGACACAATTTGCTAAAAATGCCATTCAACACGATTTGATGTAAACTACAGAAATGTTATTATAATTCATTAGGAAAACTCAAAAATGTGATAGTGTCCTGAAAACTTGGATTGCTGCCCCGAGAATCACTGGCAGCTAAAAAGCAGCACAAGAACCAAAATGCTCAGTCGCTCTATTCACAGCGAATGTCATGTGTCTTTTATGTGGTTAGCTTCACTTTAATATCCTGGAGATATTTTGCAGCCATTTTTAGTCTCTCATTTTACTTTCTCCCAGGATTCAAGTCCTAAAGCCCATTCCCATGTAGGCAGTTCTCTATAAAATCCATATGACCCATTTACCAGCAAGAAGCCGTGTTTACCGCGGCAGCTGAGATTTGAAATTCTCAGTTTCAAGTCTCCTACCCCATTGTTAGAAGCGGCCTGTGCCTTGTTTGGGTCTTTGTGTTCTGAATAGGATAACAGCGGCTAGTTTCCTAACAGAATCCAGGGCTCCTAACGTAATTCTGGGAAGCATATGTTATACAATGAGAAAAATCCTGAATGAACATCAGACAAACTAGAAGTCTACTGCCTCCTTGAGGGAAAGGATTTTGCTTTGATCATCTAAACCACGACTCTAAGCAGATAGTAAATGCTCAATAAGTTATAGGAAAGAAGAAGGGAAGGCAAAGAGGAGGGAGAGAAAAGGGAAGAGAGGAACAGTAAAGTCAGCTTTGACAAATTGCTAATTTTAAAAACCTGTTTCCTCGAATACAAATAAGAACACCACCACCTACCACCAGTATCATTTATAGTCATGGCATCGAGAGTCATCAGAGGTTTTCACACGCATTATGTTATTAAATCTTCATATTATTATTTGTATTATCATCCCTATCATCATCTATGTCTATACAGCAATGAAACACAATTTCTCTCTCTTCAGCACTCCGAGCCACTTTTTTAATAACTCTCCCAGGTCAATCTACGCTTCAGGGCTCCTTGTGCTCAATCTTCCCACTTCCAGTTACCAGCTTTCCTGCCAGGTGGGCTCCTCCGTACATCCTATTTTCTAGAATTCCCCTGAATTCAGTCTTCTTCCTGACCTGGACAGGGTATATTGATTTAATGGACCCATCCTTTAGAGTCCTGCTGTATGCTTGATAATCAATACATACCAAAGTGACTGAAATTGGGTTTAACCTCTTGACATCCATTGCTACCCCCACTTAGAGCTGGAAGCCCAGGTGCATACTGGATCTGGCCAAAGAGACGTGCTTGTGACAAATTTGAAACCCAGGTTAGGCAATGTTTCCACGGCAGTTGCACTTGACAAGCAAGTCATGCAGGCTGGCAGTGGAGAGGGTCCACGTTCTGCTCCCCGCTCATAAGCACCTTGGGTGGAGGCCGTCATACGGAAACAGCGGTAGCCTGAGATGCTATGCTGCTCTAACTGCTCAGTTGCGGTGGCAGGGGGCCCACCAGAAACCAGAAGTCAAGGGCAGCTCCCTGCCTTCCTCTCCTCCATCCTCCCCCAGGGGTTTCATCAACGCATAATCCTCTGTATTAAGTTCCTTTCTGTTGGAAACACTCGCAGCAGTTTCTTTTCTCTGCACTGAACTCTGACTGATACAATGAGTTTAATGATAAAAACAGGTTACAGTCAATCATCCATCCTCCCGACTCCCTCATCGCTGTGTTTGTAACTATATCCACATTATCCTGCTGTGTTTTAATTCTCTATTTACATGTTTATATTTGTCTTCTACTCTATTATATGTCTTTATGTGAACATTAAACTTCCTCATCATTGCCACCAAACTGTGAATTTTTAGAGTCAAGTTTCAATGTCTCAGTCATTTTTCTATACCGAGCGCCAGCATCAATATTGCCTCGTAGGCAACTATGAACACCTTGAACCTCTTCTGGAGAATATGGATGCATTCCTCTTCTGCCTACAGGAAGGGCTGACCCTGTATGTTAAATGCATGAGTTGTTTGCATGATTGTATTTGTGCTCTAAGAAGAAGAGTCTTTTCAGAAATCTACATACATACACATACAAAATTTATCTATCTTCATCCATAGCGGTGTGTGCAGGCAAAATGACATGAAACCCTAATGCAGTTATCCCACATTATCCAGTCTTTAGAGCAATTCTTTTAAGTAAAAAGACAAACAACAAACTGGGGGAAAATATTTGCAATTTATTCTATTTACAATAGAGACAATGAACTAAACTCTCTAATCTATAAGGAGACCACAGAATTCACAAAAAAATTAGAAAGTGAGTAATAGTTCACAGAAAAGGAAATATAAATGACTCATAAACATATGAAAAGATGCTCAAATTACTCCTACATAGAAAAAAATGCAAATTAAGACTACATCAAGATACCATATTTCGCTATCATGTTGGTAAAAATCCAAAAATTTGACAACCCCTAGGGTTGGCAAGATACAGAGAGACGGGAACAGTGATTCATTGCTGGTGGGAGTGTAAATAGGTATAATCATTCTGGAAGGCAATTTGGCAATATTTATTGAAATTACAAATGCATATACTCTTTGACTCAGCAGTTCCAATTCTAGGAGTTGATTCTACAGATATATTCACACGGGCAAAATCATGAATGTGTAGGGTTATTTACTGCAGCAGTTCTTGTAATAGTCAAAGATTGGAACAATCTAAAAGCTTGTCAGAAACAAATATCGTGTATAATGCATACATGCAGGCTCTAGAAAAATGGTGCTGGTGAGCCTGTTTGTATGGCACAGGAGAGACTCAGACACGGAGAGCAGACTTGCGGACACAGGGCGGGAAGGAGAGGGAGGGGTGAATTGAGAGAGTAGCACTGAAACATATACATTGCCACGTGTAAGCCAGCCAGCCAGTGGGCATTTGCTGTAGGACACAGGAGCTCAACCTGGGGCTCTGGGACAGCCTAGAGGGGTGGGATGGGGAGGGAGCTGGGAGGCAGGTTCAAGAGGGAGGGGACATGGGTATACCTATGGCTGATTCATGTTGAGGTTTGGCAGAAACCAACACAACATTATAAAGCAATGATCCTCCAATTCAAAATAAATACATTTTAAAAATAAATAAATAAACAGAAGTTTGTCAGTAGAGAGCTGTTTAAATAAATCATGGCATATGGAAATAATGAGATACTGTTCAGCCACAGTAAAAAATATTAAAGAATACAGAAGTTCTATAGTGCTAATATGTAAAGATATGTAAGACACATTGTTAAATGAGGGGGGAAAACTCAAAGTATGCATAGTATGCTACATTTGTTTTAAAAGTGGGGAAAGGAATGTGCTAGGCTTTGCTTATATATACATTTTTTAAAATATATGGAAATCTACACAAGAAAGTAATAACAGAGGTCATCTATTTTGATGAAGGGCTGGAAACCAGCAGATAGGGGCATGATGAGGAGGATAATTTTATTGTGCTCATTTTTACTCTTTAAACTTAAAGTTTACTCTTTAAACTTTATTCTTAACTTTTTAAACCACGTGAATCAACTACTTATTTTTAAAAATAAACATTAAATACAACCACTATTAAGAAAAATTACTATTTCAGTCTTATTTACCTGTTTCAGTCAATTTCTAGCATCCAAAGGCACAACCCTCCACCCTCACTAGGTGTTTGCAGGGATAGAAAGAGAGTCTGCAGAGTTTTAGGAGTAAAGATATTGCTTATTGAGCACTAATTTTTTTTTTTAATGTATTGGAAACACATGGATATCACAGTAGACATCAGAGCAGTGGAAATACCAGGAAGTCTTTTCCTACTTAGGAACATGCCCATATTAATTTTCCATTTGTTTGGTTTAATAATCTGTTTTTTCTTCTTTTTTAGTGCAAATTGAGAGTATATTTCATTACAAGTACCTTGAAACTCAGTATGCATTATTTAGGGACTTCCCTGGTGGTCCAGTGGCTGACTCAGTATGCATTATTTAAAATAATAATCTCTTAAAGAATAATCTGTATTTTCTGAGAGATGGGTATTTTCAATTGAAAGAAAGAGAAGGGGGTGATGGGGAACAGACATCTAAACGCGTAGAAAGGGAAGGTTGTGTGAGAGTAGCATGAGACAAGAAGACCGCTTAGGAGTCAGAGAAGGGAGGGGACCGGTGGGACTTGGAGAGAGAGAGGGGCAAGGCAAAGGAGGTGAGAGGACGGCTCATCAACAGCCTGGTTGACTTTTGCCCGGAAACCTGCCGGTGGCAGCCACCTGGTTCCAAGACACTCACTGTTCCCGCAGTCTCTGATACACAGACCCTGCTCTGCAAATGCTCCAGATGATTAAGTCTGTGCTTTGTTGATGTAACTGGGAGTTAGCTTCTAGTTAGCCTCATGGGTTTCTTTTTCTACCTTTCTTTTCTAGCTTTCTTTCTAACTTCCTTTTCTTTTCCTTCTTTAGCATACAAAAAGCTGTACCTATTTAAGATATACAATGTGATGAGTTTGGAGATAAGAATATACTTGATGGGGCTTCCCAGGTGGCTCAATGTTAAAGAATCCACCTACAAAAAGGGGACGTGGGTTCAATCCCTGGATCAGGAAGATCCTCTGGAGAAGGAAATGGCAACCCACACCAGTATTCTTCCCTGGGGAATCTCATGGACAGAGGGGCCTGCTGAGCTACCGTCCACAGGGTCACAAGAGAGTTGGACACGACTGACTGACTAAAAAATAACATCTATGATGGTTAAACCATCACCACAATCTGTGTCATAAACTTATACATCACCTCCAAAATGTCCTCCTGCCCTCTCTATTTTCTTTTCTGTGTGTGATAAGAACTGTTAATATATGTCCTCTTAGCAATTTTTAAAGAGATTTTTAATAATTCTTTAAGAGATTATCTTATCACAGTAACCCAAGTCTATGCCCCAACAAGTAATGCTGAAGAAGCTGAGGTTGAACGGGTCTATGAAGACTTACAAGACCTTCTAGAAATCACACCCAAAAAAGATGTCCTTTTCATTATAGGGGATGGAATGCAAAAGTAGGAAGTCAAGAGATGCCTGGAGTAACAGGCAAATTTAGCCTTTGAGTACAAAACGAAGAAGGTCAAAGGCTAATAGAATTTTGCCAAGAGAACGCACTGATCATAGCAAACACCCTCTTCCAACAACACAAGAGAAGACTCTACACATGGGCATCAGCAGATGGTCAATACTGAAATCAGATTGATTATTTGCAGGCAAAGATGGAGAAACTCTATACAGTTAGCAAAAACAAGACCAGGAGCTGACTATGGCTCAGATAACAAATTCCTTATTGCAAATTCAGACTTAAATTGAAGAAAATAAAGAAAGCCACTAGACCATTCAGGTATGATGTAAGTCAAATCCCTTATGATTTTACAGTGGAAGTGAGAAATAGATTCAAGGGATTAGATCTGACAGACAGAATGCCTGAAGGACTATGGACAGAGGTTCATGACATTGTACAGGAGGCAGGGATCAAGACCATCCCCATGGAAAAGAAATGCAAACAGACAAAATGGCTCTCTGAGGAGGCCTTGCAAATAGCTGAGAAATGAAGAGAAGCTAAAGGCAAAGGAGAAAAGGAAAGACATACCCATTTGAATGCAGAGTTCCAAAGAATAGCAAGGAGAGATAAGAAAGCCTTCCTCAATGATCAATGCAAAGAAATAGAGGTAAATAATAGAATGGGAAAGACTAGAGATCTCTTCAAGAAAATTAGAGATACCAAGGGAACATTTCATGCAAAGATGGGCACAATAAAGGACAGAAATGGCATGGACCTAACAGAAGCAGAAGATATTAAGAAGAGGTGGCAAGAACATACAGAAGAATTATACAAAAAAGATCTTCTTGACCCAGATAACCACAATGGTGTGATCACTGACCTAGAGCCAGACATCCTGGAATGTGAAGTCAAGTGGGCCTTAGAAACCATCACTACGAACAAAGCTAGTGGAGGTGATCAAATTCCAGTAGAGCTATTTCAAATCCTAAAAGATGATGCTGTGAAAGTGCTGCACTCAATATGCCAGAAATTTTGGAAAACTCAGCAGTGACCACAGGACTGGAAAAGGTCTGTTTTCATTCCAATCCGAAAGAAAGGCAATGCCAAAGAATGTTTGAACTACCAAGCAATTGCACTCATCTCACACACTAGCAAAGTAATGCTCAAAATTCTCCAAGCTAGGCTTCAACAGTATGTGAACCGTGAACTTCCAAATGTTCAAGCTGGATTTAGAAAAGGCAGAGGAACCAGAGAGCAAATTGTCAACATCCGTTGGATCATCAGTAAAGCAAGAGAGTTCCAGAAAAACATCTACTTCTTCTTTATTGACTATGCCAAAGCCTTTGACTGTGTGGATCACAATAAAATTCTATGGAATTTTATTGGAAATTCTGGAATGGAATTTCCATTCCATTCTGGAAAATTCTGAAAGAGATGGGAATACCAGATCACCTTACCTGAATCCTGAGAAATCTGTATGTAGGTCAAGAAGCAACAGTTAGAACTGGACATGGAACAACAGACTGGTTCCAAATAGGAAAAGGAGTACATCAAGGCTGTATATTGTCACCCTGCTTATTTAACTTATATGCAGAGTACATCATGCAAAATGCTGGGCTGGATGAAGCACAAACTGGATCACGATTGCTGGGAGAAATATCAATAACCTCAGATATGCAGATGACACCACCCTTATGGCAGAAAGCAAAGAAGAACTAAAGAGCCTCTTGATGAAAATGAAAGAGGAGAGTAAAAAAGTTAGCTTAAAACTCAACATTCAGAAAACTAAGATCATGGCATCTGGTCCCCTCACTTCATGGCAAATAGATGGGGAAATAATGGAAATAGTGAGAGACTTTATTTTAGGGAGGGCTCCAAAATCACTGCAGATGGTGACTGCAACCATGAAATTAAAAGGCACTTGCTTCTTGAAAGAAAAGCTATGACCAACCTAGACAGCATATTAAAAAGCAGAGACATTACTTTGCCAACAAAAGTCCATCTAGTCAAAGCTATGGTTTTTCCAGTGGTCATGAATGGATGTGAAATTTGGACTATAAAGAAAGCTGAGTGCCAAAGAATTGATGCTTTTGAACTGTGGTGTTGGAGAAGACTCTTGAGAGTCCCTTGGACTGCAAGGAGATCCAACCAGTCAATCCTAAGGGAAATCAGTCCTGGATATTCATTAGAAGGACTGATGCTGAAGCTGAAACTCCAATACTTTGGCCACCTGATGCGAAGAACTGACCCATTAGAAAAGACCCCGGTGCTGGGAAAGATTGAAGGTGGGAGGATAAGGGGACGACAGAGGATGAGATGGTTGGATGGCATCCCGGACTCAATGGACATGTTTGAGTAAGCTCTGGGGGTTGGTGATGGACAGGGAAGCCTGGTGTGCTGCAGTCCATGGGGTCGCAAAGAGTCAGGCACAACTGAGTGACTGAACTGAACTAGCAAATTTTGATATATGCAGAACAGCACTGTTAGCTACATGCACCCTACGGTACAGTAGATCTCTAGGACTCATTCATTTTGCATAACGGAAACTTTATACCCTTTGGCCAACACCTCCCCGTTTTCCCCTTCCTGCAGCAAATTGGTAACCACCATTCTATTTTCTGCTTCATGAGTTTGACAGTTTTGGATTCCTCATATAAATGGGCTAATAGGCTTCTAATATGTACTTGATTTCATGTGTGTTTGTGTTTAGTCGGTCAGTCATGTCCAACTCTGTGACCCCACGGACCATAGCCCACCAGGCTCCTCTGTCCACAAGACTCTCCAGGCAAGAATACTGGAGTGAGTGGCCATTTCCTTTCTAATACTCGATTTCATAATAAGACCTAATACTTAACATTTGTTTTCTCTTAAATTCTACAGTAAAAAGGATAGCTATTTAGAGAGTAGAGAATGAGGTAAGGTTTTACATCCTGTTAAAATGTGTATTTTGGCCTTGGTTTGGTATCTCATAGAATGTACATGTATATAAACATGATTTCTGAACCAGCTGGTTCACTTCAAAGCCCAATTTCAAACTGTTCAGTGCTCCCATTAGTAGAAACTGCATATATTGTGACATCTGCTAAAGAAAACCAATGATAGTAAATAACATGACTAAAATCAGCTGTACTATTAGCATCTTAGGAATATCATGTATTTTCATTGTATTCTGAAACAGTCATTGTGCCTATATTAACCATACCAACAGTTATAGGGGATTGAACTTTTATTTAAATGCTTTAAGAATAAATTGTCGGCTGTGGTGAATAGCACAAGGTCCTTGATATTACACCAGCAGGTGGGTATTTAGCCTGGTGGTAGAGAATAGATGATGCTGCCCGGGTTGAGACTCCACTTACAGTGGTCGCCAAAGTTCTCCATGTCTGTGTCAGTATGGATTTCATCATAACTTTAAAGTGCTTCATAGCATAGAGATTCTGTAGTGCATGTGCTATGCGTATAGAAATACTTTTTCCAGCTTATTAAGATGATATGACGCAGTCACATTAGAGATGTATTTATGTTTGTTCATGCCAGGTTCCCATAACATTGCTAATACTGCTGCTGCTAAGTTGCTTCAGTCGTGTCCGACTCTGTGCGACCCCATAGATGGCAGCCCACCAGGCTCCCCCGTCCCTGGGATCCTCCAGGCAAGATCACTGGAGTGGGTTGCCATTTCCTTCTCCAATGCAGGAAAGTGAAAAGAGAAAGTGAAATCGCTCAGTCGTGTCCGACCCTCGGCGACCCCATGGACTGCAGCCCACCAGGCTCCTCCGTCCATGGGATTTTCCAGGCAAGAGTACTGGAGTGGGGGGCCATTGCCTTCTCCGTCCCATAACATTGTTGTTACACAAATACACGTGGTATGGAATACAGGGTGGCTGGTTGGCTACCTGGCTAAAAAACAGAAGGTGTGTATCAGAAGGCCCTGACTCACAAAATTCTAGTATGTTAGAGATAGATGGGACCTAGAGATTAGAGAGAACAAACTCAATTAGCCAAGGAGGAAACTAAGTCAATAATTACCATTACAAATGCTATTTATATTAAAAAAAAAAAAAAAAAAAACTATCTTGAATTAAATCTCAGCTAAGCAGAGCCAGGTAAAAAATTATAATAGTAAAACTACAACCGTAGGGGTGGGGGAAAGAAAACAAAGCAAGAAACGGGTGTTTCACAAGTGAAGAATGAAGAGTTTTGACAATAGGGAGATATCGACCTCTTTGTAGATCTGGAAGCGAGCAGATTTCTGCTATTTCCGGGAGCAGAAACCACGATGGGACAACGTTGCCCTGTCTGGTGGAGGGGGGCAATTAACAGGCCGAAATGCCGGGCACTGAGCTCACTTGGTCCCACTGAGGCCAGAGCTGATCCTCTCTGCGGCCCATCCACAGCGTTTACTTCCACACTCCTGTCTTCAGCCAGGCTGCCCTGTCCCTACCAAAGTCCTGAAGGGATGGTTGCGAGCAACAGTTGTTTCTACCGCTGATTCTTGAATTGATATGTTTGAGAATTCCCAAAGGTCCTCCAAGCAATGATTTCCTTTCTTGATAAGATTTTTCTAACAGTATAAGGTTTTTTAGCAAGAAATTTTTCTAGCATGTAATGTTACAAAAAAAAAAAAAAAAGGATGTCTACTGAAACCACTTCTCAAGGAGGGGTTTTAATAGATTTGAATCTACTGTTTGGCACTCCAGCCCTGATACTGAAGTGGTGGCCTTCCATTTCAGTCCGTACAGGAATTTCCTTTACTTGCCATCCTATAACCGCATAGTAACGGTAAAGCTACATTTTTTCTCCGAGGACTCATGCATTTACAGAGCAAATCACTCAGCCTGTGTCGTGATGTGTTGCAGGGAAGAGGAGATCCTGTTTTCCAGGCTGGATTCTGCTTCTATCTTGCTCCATGAAACTGAGCAAATAACCTCACCTCTCTGAACCTTAAATTACTAAAGTATAAAACGAGGGGTTAGGCTAAACTATCTCTAACGTCTTCTGTAGTTTACAGACTCTGATGCCCTTTGGAGCCAATTCTATAAACATCCTATAAAATTATCACTGTGATTACCATTTTTATTATTTCAGGTTGAAATCTGAAACCTAGTTGTAGGGATCACACTCAAGCCTTTCAGTTTGGCAGAGTACCGTTAGCCTTCAGCAGTCTCTCTGGACGGGCACACTTGATGGTTAAGATGTCTGAAGAAGTTCACAAAGTATTTTGTGGTTGATTTTGATAAGACAAAACGCTTTCTGCAGGGTGTGATTCAGATGAGCACACCAGGACACCCAGCCAAACTCATCTGAACTATCCACACCCCTTGATGCTGTAAACTGGGTTGCAGATCTTTCGAGAACAGTCTTCTTACAAGATTGCTGGCACCCTCTCTTCCAATCCCAGCCAGAAAAACAGTAAGAACAGCCTTTCTCATATCATTTTGGCATTTCTGGTCTTGGTCCAGGCTGGAAAATTGAAGTGTAAAAGCACTTAACTGAACATTTCAGAAGGTAAAGAAATGTTCAGTTCAAGCTTAGCTCTCAAATGGACAAGGGGTTCTTCTTTTATTCACTTCATCAGAAGCCTGGATGGCAAAGAAATATCACGGTCTGCCTTCTGCTTTCAAAGTTATCTACTCTAAGGTCCACGTTAGAAGCAAATAAAGCCCTTTATGTCTCTGTAAAAAGCTGGACAAGCTATTGTTTTAGAATTTTGATTGGTATTCTCAATTCAGGTATTCCTACTTGAAGCCTTGAGCGAGTAAATCATTGAAGAATTTTCATTAGGGAAATAACTTATTGAGCATTTGTTATGAGCCAGATACTTTTTTTTTTTTAAATTCCAGAGAAGCAGTAGTGAACAAAGTAAAACTCTGACCTTAAGAAATGTATAACTAATCAGGGGAGAGAGACAAATAGAGAAGCAGTTACCATATAGTATGACACCTGTCACCGCAAGGGTATATGCAGGGTGCTACAGAAAAGCATAAAAGGGACATGATCAGACACAGAGGTTAGACATAGCAATTCTTTTTTTTAAATGGTATCAGATGAGAAATAATAATCATGGCCACTAAAGTTTATTGAATGTCAACTAGAGCTCAGGTATCATTCAAAGTCTCACTCATTTCATCTTTGTAATAACCCTGAAAAGTAGAAATTGTTACTAACATCATAGGAGAATTAAAGACTAGGAAATGGGGAGCCAGGATTCCAACTGAGGCAGTCTCACTTCAGAGCCTCTGCTCTTTACTATAACACACATACCCTTCCTGAAGTGGAGAAAGGGGAATCACATGAGCAGATATCCAGAGAGCAGAGAGAAGCATATTCCATTTGAGAATTTGAAATCAGAAGTTCCATAAAACTCAGCAAAGAGCACACATGAATTAGAGAGGAAGGGAGAGGAGATTGGAGAAGCAGTCAGGTTAAATCATGAAGTCATGTAAACCTCATTAAGGAGACTGGATTTAACCTGTTGCAGGCTTTGTATTTCCATGGTCCCATTCAGTTTCAGTAACATGAGAGAAGTGATCTGTTGCATATCTCAAATAGATATTGGTCAGGGAGGCATTAAAGAGTTTCAACGGGGAATTGATAAGGCCAGATTTACACCTGAGAAAATCACTCTAAGAGTGATTTGAAAAATGGATTGAAGGGAAGCAAGACCCGAGGCAGGGAGATCCATTAGGACATTTTTGCACTAATCCACAAGAAAGGTGACAGTAGCCTAAGAAAGGAGTGATGATGATGGGCAGACAGAACAAAGAGATGTCCAAGGGAAAAAACTGATAAAAACTGGTGGTCAGTTGGCTGCAGGCACTGAGAGGAGGCAGAATCGGGATGAGTTTGCTCTGTCACTTGGCCACAGGGTCATGGGTGGTGCCCTTGAAAAGAGAGAACACAGACTGGGCAGAGTGGAGGGACCGAAGCTCATGAATTCGCGAATTCTGAGTGGCCTAGGAGAACCAAGCAGAAGGTCCAGTAGATCTTCTGATTGGAATGTTGGGGGTGAGAGCTGGATTAGAGATAGTGATCTGGGAATTATTGGTCTGTAGATGGTAACCTACGCTGTGAGTGAAGAGACCCAAAGGGAGTGGGTGTGGTGAGAGACGAGGACCTAACACAGAACCCAGGTAGCATCAGCATTTAAGGGCCATGGTGACACAGGGAATTTCACAAAGCTGAGTGGTCACCAGCAGAAGGGCAGCTGGAAGTCACAGCACGTGTGATCACAGAACCCCAGGGAGGAGAGTACGGAGGAAAGATCTGTGAGACTTTTTTGTGGGAACCATCAACACAGGATATAATTTTCTTCCATCCCAGTAAAGAAACTTTCTCATGCTCATAATTCACAGGAACCCATAGGCCTAAGATATTTTATTAAGCTATGAGTTACATTTGTAGGACAACTCAAGAGAATATTTGGTTCTACGAAGATGCTTCTGTTTGCTTAAGACGTGATACTTCAGTCTTTGTTAATAAGAATTTTAACTCTTACATTGTTCCTGACATTCAGTAAACTGAAAAAAATTCTAAGTCAGTTCTAGACTTTCTATTTTCACGGTCCCATTTAATTGCAATAACTTGAGAGAAATGATCTGCTGCATATTTCAAATTGATTATAATGCTATCCATATGAAACTAAAGAAAAATACTAATGATGTCTTATATATATTTTAGACTTTTTCATTCTATTGTCAATGTTATTTTTCTTGTTTAGATCCCAAAGGATGACTGGTTAAGTTTAGCTGCATAAATTGTATCTCTGATGCTTTCAAACCTTCTAAAACAATGGAGGTGCAGTAGTAGCTGGATGGGACGCATCTGGTTGATAATTCTGCCATTAAGTTACTGAACATTAAGACATTCTGTTGAGGTGTATTTTACACTAAAAATAGAAATATCAAACTGCATCAATTATACACCCCCATTCATAACTGTCATTGAATAACCCTGATGACTGTTTCATGGAGGAGGAAGAGAGATGATAAATACCTCTTCTTTTAATCACTAGAAATATAATTCACTATTTGAAAGAATAGGTAGTGTACTTTGTAAGTTGTGGGCCAAAAAAAAAAAAAAGAATCATCCTTGTATTAAGATAAAAGTAAATCAAGACAGTTCAGTATAAACTTATTAATTTGTCAAAATATGTTGAAAAACTTTAAGATGGGTATGAGACAAGCATTTCAATACTTGATGATGATATGCTGGAATATTCTGAGCAGGAAGGGATGTGGGAAAACAGAAAGCTAAAAGATGTGGCTGACCTCTCTTTCTTCTACTTCTATGTTCAGCCTAATTCACTTCTCTCTGTTAAAAGTACCTATTTACCTGACTGAACTGCCATCCTTTTAAATAACATCCAATCTGTTGTGATGAACAGGGAATTTAATTCTAAACAGCAAAGTATGAAACTGTTGAGATGGACTA
This sequence comes from Bos javanicus, assembly GCF_032452875.1. Taxonomy (NCBI): domain Eukaryota; kingdom Metazoa; phylum Chordata; class Mammalia; order Artiodactyla; family Bovidae; genus Bos; species Bos javanicus. The sequence continues at coordinate 92,359,573 of NC_083874.1, forward strand.
GAAAACGTAACTCAGAGAAACTACAAGGATGTCATGAAACAGCCAAGTTGCATAAGATAAAGGAGAAGTACTATAGGAAGGTAGAATATTAATTTGGTCTGTTATATGGAACAATTGTGCTTACTATAAAGTTAAACCTCTTTTAGCCAAGTGTTGAAATTAATGAACCTTTCTCTAATAAAACTACAACACATTTTTCCTTTAGTCTTGCACTTCCTGATCTTCCTTCAACTCTGACTTCCAAACTTAAGCCTTCTTTCAGCCCTAATCTTCCTGTGACAGCAGTTTGTAAATTTCAGGCTCCCTCCGTTCATCTTTGCCACCCACCCTGCCATCAACACCTCACTCACTGATCCCTGGGTTTCCAGATCTGACCTGGAATAACCTTGAGGCAGCCTTCCATGATTGACAGCAGTTGCATTTATCATATTGTTTCTTAGAGGCAGGAAAAGACCAGGAGATTTGCAGTGGCAACTGCCAAGCAATTTTATGTAAAGAATTGTGGGTTATAGGTGCTTTTCTGACTTGTACAGGAACCAAAATTCAGGTTATTCCTAATACCGATAAGCCACTCAGCATTCTGTGTGACCTTTCTGGGTCTGGGTTTTTTATTTCTTTCCCCAGCCTCTTCTCTTCAGACCATTATCATTTGATGTGGTGGGTGGTGAGCAGGAGGTTGTGGAGGTACGGGGAGACTTAACCGCACTCCCTTACTTCTACCCTCGACCCGAACTTACTGTTTCCCCTCCTGTCCTTTTCTTTCCATTCTTTCCAAATCCTTCTTTTGTCCTCCCCAAATACTGAAAGTCAGGGGACGAGGTCAGAGCCAGAAGATGCTATTAAATTGGTGGGGACATTACTCCAGTTCTAACACACATAGACACACAAACCTTAATTTGTAAAGGGTACATCATCATTTCATGCTGAAAAAAATTTTTTTACCTCTTCTGGCATTTCAGCCAGGACAAAAGTCACTGAAATACAACCTTTTTCAAACCCAATTTGCTATCATTAACATTACCAGCAGTATCAGTTCAGCTTTCAACACAAATAAATGTTGCAAGGAGTCCCATGTGTTTTCAGATATTCCATTGACAGGATGCTGCTGGGCTTTTTGGTAATACAAAGAGCAGAGCTTACATCTGGGTAGACACAAATATTTTAGGTTATTCTCTTTTAAAATAAACATGTGACTGACAGCTCTAATTCTGACTGCATATATGCCTTAAACTCGAATGCTGACAGAAATTTTTAGACTGCTATTTGACTAGACTCATACTGTCCCATACTTTCTTGTGTGTTTCCTTTTGATCTAAGGGATCTTTTACAGTCTACAGAAGATGTCCTTCTCGGTGAAAAATCAGAAATACCAACAATCTCATCCTTAGACCCAAAGAATGGCTCCTGCTCAGTAATTAATGGAACTCAGCATTAGTAATTAGGTTCTCCTACGGGTGCTATTTTGTGTTAACAAGCAAAACTGCCAAAGTGAGAGGTGAAGCTGTATTTTCTCAGCACCACAATATGTTTACCATTTGTCCCTATCACAATCAAGGAAAAGAAAACTATTTTTATTTTTGTATATGTTTTAAGAATTTTTCTCTTTGACTTCTAAGTGCTATCCTTCAGGTATTTTTTTGTTCCGCATTTCACAGAAGAAAAAGAAAGGGCACAGAAACACATATCAAGACAGAAGGCAAACGGCATGAGAGGGACAAGCCAAAGTGAGGGCTGTTTCTTAAGGTATTTTACACAATGCTCCCGCAAGATAATCACTCTTCCTCCTCCTGGACAACAAATCCTTTAAATCGAGTAGAGTTTGGATTTCTGTGCTGGATATACTATTTACTCCGAACCTTTTATATTGGTTTACCCAAATTTTACCTCTAATTACAAACCACCACAGAAATACATTCTATTATTCTATCCCTGGAAGAGTGAATGACTGTTCCACTTCTGATTAGATCACTTTCTTCTGAATAAAACTCATAGAGGGATATGAGATCGGCTCACTCAATTTCAAAATTCTCTCTCATCTTCTTTCCCCTTCTCAGCATCATTTTAGGCTTCTCCATTTTGTCCCTCTCACTGGCAAAGCACCAGTGTGGCTTGGAATGAGGAGACTGTGTGGTTGCCAGGGTGACCCCAAGGACCGGTTACTGCACATATGGTTCTGCAAATGGAAGCTCCTCAGTCAGACCCAACGGCATGAAAGAAGATTTGCAAATTCGCCCTGGGCAAAGCTGGTGTAAAGTTTCAGATAAATGTTCAGAATTAACCACCTCCTGTTACTCCGAAGGTATAAAAATAATTCCATGAAAAGAATTTAATTTTTTTATAATCTTGCTCAGTGATCTTTCTCTTCTTAAAGAAGAAAAAACACTCAAAAGAGGAAGAACATTTGCTTTGAGGGGCACTCATAACAGTTGATTAATACATGCAGGGAAGTACAGAGAGGTTTAACTGCAAGAAGGTTTAAAAGTCCCCATTTTAATTATTGAAGAATTGGAATCAGCAACAAGTCAGCCTGGAGCTCAAAAGTCACCACTTCACATCAGGAGGTCCAAGACTGACTTGCAAAATCTTCTATTAATATTTGACTGTTTCTACAACTCTACGTCTCCACAGATACCATATTTTTAAAACTCTATTGGGACAGTCTGGAGAACGCAATGGCACCCCACTCCAGTACTCCTGCCTGGAAAATCCCATGGACGGAGGAGCCTGGTGCGCTGCAGCCCATGGGGTCGCTGAGGGTTGGACACGACTGAGCGACTTCACTTTCACTTTTCACTTTCATGCATTGGAGAAGGAAATGGCAACCCACTCCAGTGTTCTTGCCTGGAGAATCCCAGGGACAGGGGAGCCTGGTGGGCTGCCGTCTATGGGGTCGCACAGAGTCGGACACGACTGAAGTGACTTAGCAGCAGCAGCATTGGGACAGTCACTAGCTGGAAACACCAGGGAAAAGAGAGGTCAGATTACCACCATGCTGTGGGCAATCTGGGTCCCATGTTCCCTTTGAAGAACCACATGTTGCTTTGTGCTTTTTCTGGAATTTTGTACAGGTTGGCTGCAATTCTGTATTTCAATAACAGAGGAGCAAAAGAAAAGCATTTGCCAGTTAGTATATATCGGGCTTTATTCATTGTTTATATTTGACAAGTAGTATTTCAATTTACACCGGGCTTCCCTGGTGGCTCAGTGGTAAAAACTAGCCTGCCAATGCAGGAGATGGGGGTTGAATCTTTGGGTCAGGAAGATCCCCTGGAGAAGGAAATGGCAACCCACTCCAGTATCCTTGCCCGGAAAATCCCATGGACAGATGAGCCTGGAGGGCTATAGTCTACAGAGTTGCAAAAGAGTCAGACACGACCTAGTGACTAAACAACAACAACAACTCCAATGTAAGGTGAATGGTTCTTTCACTATTACATGGATTAATGTTATAGAGTTATTTTGGTGAAACTTGGGCAATGCTTCTGTTTAAGAAAAACTTGAAACAGTCTATCAAATCACCGCAAGTTTTTAAACTCAACAAAAGACTACTTAACATGTCAAGATCTTTAAAAACCAGTATGTTCAATTTTGTTATTTTTAATTTTATATGTTCAATAAACATTTTATTGATATATTAAATGTAAATTGATTATCAAACACATTTTAGCAAGGTGTTGATGGTCATTATTTCTCATTTGATGATTGGGTTTAAGATTAAATAGAAGAGATTCTTCAATTTATCAAGTACGTCTGGTGTAATTTGCTTAGTAAATATATATTTCAGGTCATTTTGATAAAATTCATTCATCATAGAAATTAAAAAATTATGCAGATAGTTTAGAGTGCTTAGAGAAAGATTTTCATCTGGAAATCCCCAATCATAATATCGGAACCCAAAATTAGTTGACTCCAAGCCCTACAGCAACTTCAAGAAGCCCAGTGTTCCTGGTGTTATATCAAGAATTTTCTTATTGACGTTCTGTCACATGGTTTTTGGAAAAAACTAAAGCAGAAAAAAATAGCTTTAAAAAGTAGAATGAAAATCATTTGACAGATGTTTCTAGTTTCAGTTTGGACAGTTGGCGTTCGAGATAAACATTCATAATCTATCTCATCTTGTTTGACAAATACCAAGATATGTTGCTTTAAATACCAAATTCTAGTATTTAGGAATTTTCAGAAGTGTGACTAATCTTTTGGTTCACATCAGACTAGAAACACACTTGTTCATTCTGTCCATTTTACTGGCAAAAAACTGATAGATAGCAGATTCACTATCACTTTATCCCCACTTAAGACTGGTCGTGTCACTGTCTCCTTTGCAACAGGTCTCCCCATGGACTGCATCATCGGTCTACACCTGGGTATCTTCATTTGTAGAAACTACTACCAATTCTCTCCTAGATACCTACCCACCCCCCACAGTGTTTAGTGTGGAAACGGCTCCCTAAAATGTTCAGATTCTGAAACCACCCACACTAATGGGATGAATTTCTTACCATCTAGGCACCAGTCAAATTTCCCCTCCAGGTTCTAAGATTTCAAGGTTACGTTTATGTTTTAATAAATATTTGTATTTCAATTTACTGAAATTATCTGTCAGACATGCTAGGTTCCCTTGGTTTTGCTTCTCATCCAAGTTGTCACATTTTAATGTTCCTTCTGGAATATGTCCGAACTCTTTAATGTTCGTTCAAGCTCACATCTGGGCAGTAACCCTTTGTTTCCAATGCTACTTAATGCCTTCCATATTCATTAGGGCTAGACAGAACAAAGAAAAATTTGCACAGTACCATTATGGCAGGGTGTCAGTATTTTCATTATCAATGACAATAATATTGGTTTTCTAGGAGGAAGCACTGGTAAACGAAAGATTAAGCTATTGGAGAACATAAAATGGTATATACGTATATTATCAAAGTAATATACAGGTATTTTACATGAATCTCAATCACCAGCCTCTAAAGTCCACTTTCCAAAACAATTATTAGTGGTTCTACAAGAATAATAGCCAGTTCTCTTAATTTCATTATTCAGACCTATTTGTAATTCTTAAATATTTTTAAAAGAATCTCCTATTCACCCATGGGAAATGGTTATTCTTGTGATATCACCAGTACTTCCTAGTTGACTAACTTCTTTTTGTTTACCTTTCTTGCTGGAGAAAGAAATTTTAAAGGAGTTATTTCATTTTTTCCTGCTTCATTTACAAGTGAAGTTATTTTTCTCTACAGTATCCTTCAAATGGATACATTGACCTTGCATGGATCTATCTTTTCCCTCTAGTTCTTTTTCTGGAAACCACTCCTTTTTCCATACTTTTGTCTGTGTGTCTTAGACAAATATGTATTTAAAATTTTATCACTTACAATTCTATCATCCTTTTCTCTTGGATGTAGTTATAGAAGCCTCCTTTTATGAGAACTTATTCTTTTATTTTTATAGTATGCAAAAGGAGGTTCAGGGATGGGCGTCAAAAGATCCAGGAGCCCTCTGAAAGTTTTTGAAAAGCCTGTTAGGTGTTCATTTGTGGAGAAAACTCATCCACTTCAAAAATCCTCAGTGATCTAGGGGACAGATGAACATAAACAGCTGGTGTGGACACTCCATGGCACACAAGTACCCCATGTACAAGGCCCATCCGGGCTCTGCCAGCCCTGGCTGTTCTGCTGCCTCCAGGCAGCAGCTCCATTTCCCTCTAAGAACTGGGAAGAGACTGACACCAAGAGACAGCTTCTCCTATACAAGTGTCGGTATGTAACAAGTTACTGATTCCAAGGTGTCTCTAAAGTACTCAATGCCTATAGGAAGATGGGCTTTTCATGAACCATGACTGGTCCCAATTTTGCAGCCAGAGGAAGGGGAGGTAAGTTTTAGAACTGCAAATTAGAATTCAAATGAGTCTTCTCATTCTAAAAACTACAAAGAAAAAGTGATGTGGAGTCATTTTTATGCTGCCAGTGGCCTGAGAATCTACCAGTAGCTATTTCTAGGGAAAATGCACAAGTTCCAACCTGACTTCCACTTGGGTCCTGCTTATGTAGGTCATTTCTAAGAAAAGGCAAGGAAACGTTTCATTTGGTTGCTTTTTAGCTTTTCCTCGTAAAGATCATCATTCAGTTAGTCCAGCTCTATAACTCTAGGCCAAGTCTGTCTTCTGCTTTCCAGATTCATCTATTCAGCTATACGGTCTTTTTCCAACTCCATGCCCACAGACACCTCTGCTCTCACCTTGTATCCCTGCCTAGCCCCACTCCACAAGGATAAGGACCCTCATGTTCATATTCGTTTTCCTCTCTAGCGTCGTGCCTGCTCCATAATAGAGCTCTATAAATGTTTGAGGATACACGAATAAATGAAACTAATTTTAAAACAGTTTTATTTAGCCATTATTTATTATTAGACATGATTTTACTGCAGATGGCGACTGCAGCCATGAAATTAAAAGACGCTTACTCCCTGGAAGAAAAGTTATGACCAACCTAGATAGCATATTGAAAAGCAGAGACATTACTTTGCCAACAAATGTCCGTCTAGTCAAGGCTATGGTTTTTCCTGTGGTCATGTATGGATGTGAAAATTGGACTGTGAAGAAAGCTGAGCACCGAAGAATTGATGCTTTTGAACTGTGGTATTGGAGAAGACTCTTGAGAGTCCCTTGGACTGCAAGGAGATCCAACCAGTTCATTCTGAAGGAGATCAGCCCTGGGATTTCTTTGGAAGGAATGATGCTAAAGCTGAAACTCCAGTACTTTGGCCACCTCATGCGAAGAGTTGACTCATTGGAAAAGACTCTGAGGCTGGGAGGGGTTGGGGGCAAGAGGAGAAGGGGACGACAGAGAATGAGATGGCTGGATGGCATCACCGACTCGATGGACGTGAGTCTGAGTGAACTCCGGGAGTTGGTGTTGGACAGGGAGGCCTGGCGTGCTGCGATTCATGGGGTCGCAAAGAGTCGGACACGACTGAGTGACTGAACTGAACTGAACCTGAATTGTTAATACAGCAAGACATACAAACACAGTGTTAGGTCACTCTGTTCTGCTTTTGTTCTGTTGATGGATTTTAATACTTCTGAACACAATTTTTACTAAATCTACACATAATGAACAGAAAATATGAATAATTATGCATTTCTTAGCTTGGTTCTACTTTATATACTAAAATGTTAAAAGTGGACCATTTCACTTCCAGTCTCTGGTATGAATCAGAGAACACAGAGGGCATATATTCCGGGTTTCCTGGCTGAAGTGTTGTGCTCCTAATGGGTGTAAGCAATATGCATTTTGACTTTATTACCCTTAGCCCACCCACTGAGAGTATAAAAATTTTGAGATTGAAAAGGTCATTAAAGAAAACATCTCTAGAGAAAGGTGTTGAAATTCAATGGCCTTTTTCCTGCCACTGCCTGGGGGCAAGGGTGGGGACAGGAAGGAGGCTGCTTTCCCTTTTGGTGGAGGAGCTTGGCCTGTCTCCTCCTAGAGCTTAGGCATTCAGTGAACTGCTAATTGAATCACACAGAAAAAAACTCTACCAGGGAAAAATTGGCCAAAGTGGCTAATGGCAGCTGACAAAGAAAACTTTACTGGAAGTAAATTGTGATGACAAACAGGGCAGTAGAAGCAATGCTGTGTGCTTTACTTGAACCAGATGTTGGACATGAGGGAGAGAGCCAGCCTGGAACCATTTTAAATTGTGTCCAAAAGGGCTTCATGAAAGGGTGTTACGACTCTCTCAGGGATGAAGGTGATGGACTACTGCATGCCCTGAGGCTGAGGTGAAAATTAAAAATAGTCAGCTAGAAAATGGAAGATTCATTGCCCAAGTCACAGGAAGTTTACTCGGGTGTGCCAGAAGGGATGACTATCAAAGAGACACTTTAAAGCGCCCCCTTCAAGAGTCAGCCTCCAGCAACCACTAAGCCCAGAGACCCCAGTACCAGGCCAAGGTATTTCCTGCCTATTCCCTCTCTCCCATCCCCTCAAAACCCTGGAGGAAACAGAGGCAGCTAAATGGGGTAGGTTGGGAGAGAAGAAATAAACTATGAGAACACAGGGTGTTCTTCATACCTGCCAGCCCCTGCAAACGTCCAACCTAAACAAGTCCTAGCTGGAGGAGGACAGAAGATTTAATCTGATGGGAAATATAAAATTTTGCTATCACATGACACTTGAAGAGAGAATTGGTTTTATGACTAAAGGGACTAGAAGGCTTTTGGTTTTCTGGGAGTTACTGGGAAAATAATGGGACCTGCCCCATATTTCATCCAAAAGGCAGAGAAGATCTATTCAGGTTTGAATGAGCAATGGGAAGGGGAACACTTCTCAGTTTCACCATGCATTCGATGGATACTATTATTTTCACAAATAATTACCACCATAATCCAAAAGCATTCTTTAAATTTCAAAATGGTGATGCCTGTGATTTGGTAATGCTAGGATGCTTGAAATGTTGCCTCTGAAAGCCTGGTGGTTCACTCACATTACTGGACTTTGCACTTCTAAACTACATTTTGCAATTATGGAGACAATTGATGAAAATATATCCACATTCATCCACAACTATCTTTTTCTTGACTTTAAAGAAATATTTTACAACACGATAAATAAGTGTACCCTCCAAAATTTTTCACCAAAACATTTTAACATGTGACTCTTGAAAAAGTCTTATTTAAACTTGTTTTATTATTTAATTATTGTTGCTATTTAGTCACTAAGTCATTTCTGACTCCTTTGCGATGCCATGGACTGTAGCCTGCCAGGCTCCTCTGTCCGTGGAATTTTCCAGGCAAGAATATTGGAGTGGATTGCCATTTCCTTCTTCAGGGATTGAACCCTTCTTCCTACCCAGGGATTGAACCCATTTCTTCTACATTAGCAGGTAGATTCTTTACCACTGAGCCACCCAGGAAGCCCTTTATTATTTAATAGATTGCATTAAATCAGATCAGATCAGATCAGATCAGTCGCTCAGTGGTGTCCGACTCTTTGCGACCCCATGAATCGCAGCACGCCAGGCCTCCCTGTCCATCACCAACTCCCAGAGTTCACTCAGACTCATGTCCATCGAGTCATTGATGCCATCCAGCCATCTCATCCTCTGTCATCCCCTTTTCCTCTTGCCCCCAGTCCCTCCCAGCATCAGAGTCTTTTCCAGTGAGTCAACTCTTCACATGAGGTGGCCAAAGTACTGGAGTTTTAGCTTTAGCATCATTCCTTCCAAAGAAATCCCAGGGCTGATCTCCTTCAGAATGAACTGGTTGGATCTCCTTGCAGTCCAAGGGACTCTCAAGAGTCTTCTCAACACCACAGTTCAAAAGCATCAATTCTTCGGCACTCAGCCTTCTTCACGGTCCAACTCACATCCATACATGACCACTGGAAAAACCATAGCCTTGACTAGATGAACCTTTGTTGGCAAAGTAATGTCTCTGCTTTTGAATATGCTATCTAGGTTGGTCATAATTTTCCTTCCAAGGAGTAAGCGTCTTTTAATTTCATGGCTGCAGTCACCATCTTCAGTGATTTTGGAGCCCAGAAAAATAAAGTCTGACACTGTTTCCACTGTTTCCCCATCTATTTCCCATGAAGTGGTGGGACCGGATGCCATGATCTTCATTTTCTGAATGTTGAGTTTTAAGCCAACTTTTTCACTCTCCACTTTCATTTTCATCAAGAGGCTTTTGAGTTCCTCTTCACTTTCTGCCATAAGGGTGGTGTCATCTGCATATCTAAGGTTATTGATATTTCTCCCAGCAATCTTGATTCCAGTTTGTGTTTCTTCCAGTCCAGCATTTCTCATGATGTACTCTGCATATAAGTTAAATAAACCGGGTGACAATATACAGCCTTGATGAACTCCTTTTCCTATTTGGAACCAGTCTGTTGTTCCATGTCCAGTTCTAACTGTTGCTTCCTGACCTGCATACAAATTTATCAAGAGGCAGATCAGGTGGTCTGGTATTCCCATCTCTTCCAGAATTTTCCACAGTTTATTGTGATCCACACAGTCAAGAGCTTTGGCATAGTCAATAAAGCAGAAATAGATGTTTTTCTGGAACTCTCTTGCTTTTTCCATGATCCAGTGGATGCTGGCAATTTGATCTCTGGTTCCTCTGCCTTTTCTAAAACCAGCTTGAACATCAGGAAGTTCACAGTTCACATATTGCTGAAGCCTGGCTTGGAGAATTTTGAGCATAGACTATTAAATTTACCAGTGGGCACAGGAACAAAACTGTATTCTAAATTAGCTTCCACAAGCAGACCTATAATTCAGTAAGATAACATAGAATCTCAAAGGTTTATAGATTAATAATTAATAAGCATATTGGATGACAATGATGGTTGGTCATTATCTAATACATGCTGAAACTATAAAAAAGATCTGAATAGAGAATTCAGAAATGGCATACAAGAAGGCTTGTCTTCCCATGACTAAACTTAGTCTCACCATCCACCTGGTTGGTCACATCCTCTTAAGGTAGAAAGCAGACAGCCAAATGTAAAAATCTGAGAAATTTTCCAAAATCGTTCTAAAAAGAGTGGGTCTTAAATCAAAGGATCCTTCCACTTACAACATTGCTTCCAAATATCATTCCTGGTATCAAATATGTCTACATGACAGAAACTAGACAGATAAAACAAAAATTTTCAGTTGGGTCAACCAGTAGACTGCCTTTTTTAACAACACTACATTCATTATTAACTCTTCCCAATTTCCCCATGCTCTGACACCTCCACGTGTTACTTCTGATGGAGACTTTGTTCTTGCTGATGGATGAGCCTTAAGAATCTCTTCCATTTCTTTAAGGTTCTAAGAAGACTTAAATTTCTACAGATGAGGAGATGAAGAATATACACCAATTTAAGGAATCAATCATTAGAAATGAGAGTAAAATAGACTATGTGGAAATAGATCCTACACTTCTGTCCACTAAGACCCTGGGGAGGGCTGTGATGGCTGCCCCAATACCTATTTGAATTTTCCTTCGGCTACATCTTCGCAAGTTATTGCCACAGGTCAGCCATCTCAAAAGGGTGCTCAAAGACCTCGTATCAGTATAGCTGTCTCTCAGCTACACTTCTTCTAGTTTTATGCCAACAGTGCCACCCAGAAACTTTGACACTGAAATCTCCTTTGCTCCCATGCAAACATCTAAAGGCTTCTCAACTCTGATACAATTTGAGTTCCCCTTATAGGCTCTGTAACAAGCTCTTTTAGAGCGACAATATACCCTTCACTCTTCCATTTACTCATAGCCCTAGTTAATAGATCCCTGTTGGGAAATCCAACCCATGTATAACTTTGAATGTATCACTTGCACAAACACACACACATGCACACACTCACACACTCCTTTCGCAGATATCCTAGTAACAAACCCAACTGAAGCACCTTTCATATCCTGCCTTCTCCCTCCAGCCACCTCCCCAAAGCTTCTGCTGCTTTTCTTGCTTTCTCCTAGGAGCTACTTTAGCAAAGGGATAGGCCATTCCTTTGGTGGAAAAGCAAAGGGAACCTCCAGGGACATCAACAATGGACAGGGAGAAACCTAGCTTTTCAACAGCTGCTCAGAAGTCTCCAGGAGTTAGTTTCTTTGATTTAGATAAATAAAATACAAGCGATGGGTAAGAGCTCAGATGAATGTCCACACCTCTGCAGAAGACTCTTCCAAGATACAGTGTTACACACAGCCTCTCCAGCATCATTCCACGTGACCTAAGGACCAAAATCCATTCCCTTTGTTGATGAATCACATTGGACTTCTCCTTCCCTGCCTCCCTAATATTTTCCCCTTACTCTTGCTTCCCTGAGATGCACCTTCCAACAATCCATTAGCAGTTACTCTTTTCTAAGGAATCTATGCAAAAAGACTATAAAATAGACTATTTGCCTTGGTCAATTTTTTTTTTTATTATCTAACAGTTTTTTTCTAGTAGTTAATGTCTCTATTTTATCACTAAATAAAGGGTAATTTTAGCATTTTACATATTTTACTTCATTCATAAATGTATATCCTATAATCTCAAGGTATCAGCATCATATTTTATCACTGTAGCATATATTTTTAATCATTAAAAATTATTTTTCCAAGCTGACTTAATATCCTTGAATCTAACTAAATGAGCATGTTGGTTGGAGGATCAAGAAGAGGTTCTGAAATAATCAGAATCAAATCAAGACTGCATTTGCTAGAGCTAATGTCACTTCATAGTTTTGGATTTATTGTGTGAGGATTGAGCTGGACATTTCTCCTTTTTTTGTTGTTTTGAGTTGTTCTTTAAATTACAGAATTAAATGCTCAAAGATGAAATCTCTTGAGTTACAATGTCCCTGAATCAAATGCTGTGAAGATGAAGTAGCTTCGCTGTTATGTCTGTCAAAGCCTTCTAGCTATACTTCACATTTGGTGCCTTTATATTTGTTCTTCTATTTCTATTTTGTTAAATAAAATGTTGGAACATATACCAAGAAACACAGATTGTCCATAGCAGCATGAGACTTGGGCTGTGGTTGGAAATAATTTAAATTAAACATTACATGAACACTGAAGAAGTTTCCAACTTCCCAATTTAACTTGTGTATAAATTATACCCCCAAAAAATGTAATACAAGAATATTATATAAAGGAACCTAGGAATCTAAATATATGATTGATCCATAGTTTACATTTTTATATAAATTATATTTAAAATGTAAAAATTGAATATATTCTCATTTTTAACAAAAGATTACTAAATCCCACCAGAATAAAGTACTAAACAGAGAAAAGTCCCTAGAATCTAAATCTTACTTGAAAAAATTATCTTACCTAAAATAAATTATGCTCTTAAAGAGAATTCTTACCCAAAACATAAATTCTATGACCAGATAAAGGGCATTCAATGTTCAGGATGTAAGTAATCATGCAAATGCTTTTCCAACTGGGCAACAAGAAACATTCATTTTATTCCACAATTCTCCAAAATGCTGTGTTGCTTATCAAGTTTTAAAATAACTGCTTCCGTGTCCACGTTTTGGCAGCCACAAACTATGGCGTGACTAGAACTTTGCTCATGTTGCTTTGGATTCACAGGCTGTGTCTAAATGCAGCCTCTGAGTTGGATAGCTGCACACAGAATCTAGCCAGATTGGTTGCAGAGATCGTAATCAAATGTTAAGACATCAAAAAGACCCAATTATTAAAGACATTTGAAATCTATAGACACAGATAAAAGGAGTAGGCCAAGGCCCAAAGTATGCCAAAGAATGACTGATGATTGGAGGGTGATGTAATTCTTAAGAGTTGGTAACAGATGACCCTAACTATAGAGTAGCAGGTAGTAGAGACCCCATGGACTGCAGCCTGCCCGGCTCCTCTGTCCATGGGGATTCTCCAGGCAAGAATACTGGAGTGGGTTGCCATGCCCTCCTCCAGGGGATCTTCCCAAACCAGGGACCGAACCCAGGTTTCCCACGTTACAGGCAGATTCTTTACCAGCTGAGCTACCAGGGAAGCCCTTCTAAAAACCAGCCCTGACCTAATCACATATTGGGTTATCAGAAGTTTCCTGAAAAAATTATCTCTAGCCCAAAGTTGATTCACTCTATAGGGGCAAGATATCAAAAAAGAAAAACAGTAGATACACTAACAAGAAAATGCAATCAATCATTCTATGCCCATAAATTTGAAGACTTAGACTAAATGAACAAATTTCTAGAAAACAGTAACTTATCAAAACATACTCAAGAACATATTAACAACTGAGTACTACTGTAACCAGAAGTGACACTGCAGTAGTGTTTAAAATCTTCCCGCAAAGAGAAAAATGGGCCCAGACAATTTTACAGGCAATTTCTCCAAAACTTTCAGGGAAAAAATAATTCCAATCTTATACATACAATTCCAGAGTATAGAAAAAAAGCACAGAAAAGAGGACAACTCATTTTGGTGATTTGATAAAGCCTAGTTACTAAAAGTAAACACGGACAGTAAGAGAAAGGAAAATGACAGGCCAATCTCGTTCATGAGACTCTTCGATTCAAAAATCCCAAAATATTAATAAGCTTAATTATCACTGCATACAAATACAGTATCGTTAATTTGGCTTCTATCAAGAATAATACGTTAAGACCTGTGATTTCAGCTCCAAGATATAAGGAAGGAGCTTGGAAGTTGTCCCTCCCATCTTTACAACCAGGAAAAGGTGGACAAACTGAAAATGAAAATAAAAAACAAATTGTTTCTATCAGATAACTGAAAGATAATTGAAGTTGTCAGACAAACTTCTGCCCCCCAAATGTGGAGGGAGGCACATCAGAAAGATGATCGCAACCAAGACCCACCTCACTACCGCTGAGCCGTAAACCGATAGGATCAATTAAATGGTAATTTTGACAGAAGGTTGAGTGTGGACTCCTGTGAGAGTAAGAAACTTCTGAGACCTCAGTCTTCAAATGGCCCCCCAGATTTTCACAGGCTTCCCCTCCAGGAACTCTAACAGGTTCTCACTTGAGGATCTGAGAACCAGAGGGAGTCCCTTGTGTCTCTGGTAAGGGGAAAGGAAGAGTTGTCCTTGTGAAACATTTTCAGCGACATCTCCACTTAAAGAGGCTTACGCTTCAAGGCAAAGGACTTTGCCTTAGCATGATTCTGAAACCTTATCCTCAGTTCAGTCACTCAGTCGTGTCCAACTCTTTGAGACCCCATAGACTGCAGCACGCCAGGCCTCCCTGTCCATCACCAACTCCCAGAACTTACTCAAACTCATGTCCATTGAGTCGGGGATGCCACCCAACCATCTCATCCTGTGTCATCCCCTTCTCCTCCTGCCTTCAATCTTTCCCAGCATCAGGGTCTTTTCAAATGAGTCAGTTCTCTGCATCAGGTGGCCAAAGCATTGGAGTTTCAGCTTCAGCATCAGTCCTTCCAATGAAAATTCAGGACTGATTTCTTTCAGGATGGACTGGTTTGACCTCCTTGCAGTCCAAGGGACTCTCAAGAGTCTTCTCCAACACCAACCTTATCCTAGGGGTCAAGAATTTCTCCCCATTCCAGCCACCTCCAGCCCTTCTGTCTCATTTGAGGGAATAAAAAACAAAAAGTATAGTGAACAGGGAATAGGGCTTCAGGGAAGCAGTTTTGAAATGCTACCATGGGGGAAGGCAGGACAGGACAAGGAAAATTAGTGAAAACCACTGTAAGAAGGGCAGAAACAATTGTGAAGACCACAGCCACTAGACACAGGCTCACTAAAAGACTCGGAGTTAATCAGATTATGCAATGCTCTGCCTCTCTCACCCCTACCACCATACACACAGAGCTTCAGTATAATAATAATGGATTAGAGCTAAAAGAATTGTAAAACATTTACTATTGTAATAGTAGTATGTAAAACATACTACTCTGAGGAGCAGTACTTAGGGAAGACCCACAGCAAAGACAGGAGACAAAGGAAGGATGCTAGAGGAATCTGAAGCTTCTGGAGCCATGTGTGCTCAGTCACTTCAGTCGTGTCCGAAGTGAACACGTGGACTGTAGGACCCCAGGCTCCTCTGTCCATGGAATCTTCCAGGTAAGAATACTGAAGTGAGTTGCCATTTTCTTCTCCTGGGGATCTTCCCGACCCAGGGATCAAACCCTTTTCTCCCACATTGCAGGCAGATTCTTTACTGCTGAGCCACCAGGGAAGCCCTCTGGAGCCAATAGCTACAGCGAACATTAAACACAGTCATCTTCTAGTAAGATAAGCATAAATCCTCACACTAAAGGCCTATTAAATTAGTTGCTATTACCTAATACAATATGTCCTGCTTACAACAACAACAACAAATTATAAGGATGCCAAAAGACAAGGGAAAAAAAAAACCAAAAACCTCCACCAGCCTACCACCACAATCTGGAGAGAGAAAGCAATCATCAGAACCAGACACCAGACTCAGATATGCACAGCTGTTGGAATTACCAAACAAGGGATTTTAAATGCTAAGATTAATATGTTAAAGGCTCTAAAGTAAACAACATGGAGATTCAAATAGATAATGTAAGTAAAGAGATTGAAACCTTAAGTAAGAATAAAAAGGAAATGTTATAACTTTTAAACACAGTAAAAGAAACTAAGAATGCCTTTGATGGGTTCATCGTAGACTTGATATGCATGAGGAAAGAATTAGCAAACCTGAGGAAAACAGGTCCATAGAAACTTCTCAAACTGAGATGCAAAGAGAAAACAGAAAGAAATAATAGAACAGAACATCCAAGACCCATGGAACAAACTTCAAAAGGTATAACAAATACGTAATAGAAACACTGGAAAAAGTAAGTGAGAATGAAGCAGAAGAAATAGTTAAAGTGATAATAGCCAAGAACTTTTCATATTAATGACAGACACCAAATCATAGAACCAAGAAGCTCAAAGACCACTAAGCCAAAACAAAACAAAAAAAAGGAAACAAAACTAAACAAAAACAAACAAATCAACAACAACAACAAAAATACCTAGGCATATTATATTCAAGTTACAGAAAACCAAGCACAAAGAAAATCTTAACAGAAGGCCTCTTCATTTTTAACAGATGAAGAATAAGATAAAGCTTTCCACTATGACAGTTTCTACCTAACAGCATATTGAGGTCTCGGGAAAAAATAAATAAAGGGGATTTGAAAGGAAAAAAGAAAACTACCATGATTCACAGATAATATGATAACACATATAGAGAACCCAAACTTTATTATATTAATTAAGATTTGCAATATTCCCACTGAGGAAATTATAATACTTGATTGGAAAACATCAAAGAATATTTTTTACAAGTTGAGAAACATGCCATGTTCATGGATAGAATGACTGAATATTATAAAGATGTCATTTCTCCTCAAATTGATCAACAGACTGAAGGCAATTCTAATCAAATTTCTAAATATTTTTGGTGAAGCTCAACAAGCTGATTCTAAACTTTGTGTGGAAAATCAAGGGTTGAGAATTGCCAAGTCTCCTTTCTTTTTTTTCCTTTTCTTTTTTTTTCTTCTTAATTGGAGGACAATTGCCCCACAATATTGTGTTAGCTTCTGCCATAGATCAACATGAATCAGGCATAGGCTGTAAAATAGACAGCCAGTGGGAATTTGCTGTATGATTCAGGGAGCTCAAACCCGGTGCTCTGTGACAACCTAGAGGGTGGGAAGGGGTGGGAGTTGGGATGGAGGTTCCAGAAGGAGGGGACATATGTATACCAAGTCTCCTTTCCGACAAAGAATAAGATGAGTGAATTGCCCTGTCTGACATCAAGAAATATTATAAAGTTACATTAATTAATACAGTGTAGGAAAAGTACACATAAAGAAAAATAAAGGAAAGGAATATAAAAATCAAGAAATAAACACCTACATATAAACTTGAGTTATAAACAGTAGCATTGTAGATCAATGAGGAAACATTTCAATAAATGCTATCCAAACAATTGCTTATTCACCAACTCAATGGACATGGGTTTGGGTGAACTCCAGGAGTTGGTGATGGACAGGGAGGTCTGGTGTGCTGCGGTTCATGGGGTTGCAAAAAGTTGGACACGACTGAGCGACTGAACTGAACTGAACTGATAGGGAAGAAAATAAAGTCAAAACTTGACATCACACAATAGACACAAATGAATTCCAAGTGGATTGAAAACTTAAAGGAGAAAGACAAGATGATAAAACTTTTAAAATATAATCAACGGGTTGAGAAGACAAACATGGAAAATGTACTTTGAAGGCAAAATGTATTAATTAAGTCCAATGATGACATTAAAGGGGAGATCTCCCTGGAGTTGACAGGGTGGGAGAGTATTGCTCCAAGCAGAGGGAATAGCAAATGCAGAGGCCCAAGGGCATATAGTGGCAGGTGCTCTCAGGGACTGGTAAGCCAAACCATGTGGATGGCTCCATTAACATATGGGGGCAGGAGTAGCAGAAGCTAAACTGGAAAAATAGATGGAGGTCACATCCTAGAGGGTCTTGTTTACCCTGTAAAGGAATCTGAACAGTCAGTCGTACGGGCAATGAGGAGCCACGGAGGGACTGGAAATAGGAGTGATGTGATGTCATTTGCATACTAGAAAGATCTGTCTGACGTCAAGGTGGATGATAGGATGAAAGGGGGTGAGACTGAGACTTGGGAAATAAGCCGATGATGAAAGGAACATAGGCACAACGAATGCTGGCTTGAGTTAGGACAGCGGCCAAGGAGCTGAAGACAAGCAGAGGGAGTGAAACAGGCAATAAGGAGGAGTTAGAATCCACAGTGGTTCGTGGATTTGTGGAGGAGGAGGAGCCGATGAGGGTGACTCTCAGCCTTCCAGAATCACAATGGAGAACCGAATAGAGGGGAGTGTAAACTCATATTCCAGAAGAAGAACCAATGCAGGGGTTCGGGAGGGGAAGGAAGATAATGAGTTCAGTTCTGAACAAACTGAGTTTGGATAGTATTGTCATATCCAGCAGGTGATGCTCAGAACTTGTGGAAGACATCATAGATAGGTTAAAAAAAAAAAAAAAAAGGTAGTTTTCATGGAGAAGGAAGAAAATTAGAATATATTCTGATATTGTTAGAAAAAGTTTGGTGTCATTAATTATGATGGTCAGGAATGATGACTGAAAAATGTGCTGTTTGGAAAAGAGAACGCTGAAAAACAAACTTCTGCTAAATATAAGTTTTAATTAAAAATAAAATAGTATTTACTGGTCTCAAAATAAGGAGATCCAAATGAGCTGGGAACCCAAATTTGGAAAGATATTCTTTCACATTTAAATCATGGTGACTACTTTTTCTGACTCCAATGCATGTTTCTCTTTATTTGTTCTTTATGCTTAGAATGCAAAAATAAATTGTTAGAGTGGGTAATCTAGGGTCTCCCAGTATACAAGTGCTTCCTTAAAAACCAGAACAATCCAAACAATAGCAACAGTAGCCTCAGATACAATGGAAAATACAGTCTAATGTTCCAGATTAATAGTATAGATTAAAACAACCCCATGTGGGCCCTACTGGCGCTTTAGATCCCTCCGTAAATTCCTGATGAACTACAGTGATAAACACCGAATCAAGCTCGGGACCTGCTTCAGCTTCTCAGACTTCGGAATCCATACTGGAAACCATTGCCTCAGTGACCTAGACAAGCTTATACATTCAGAAAAATAAATACATTTAACTCAATAAATATTACAAAGAGCGTGAGAAACCCACCAAAGTGGAAAAAATAGGCTTTTAAATGAAGTAATTATAAAACTGATATATTAATAGCTGAATTTGGTATTTTCTTACTTTAACTTTTTTCTTGCTTTAACTTTTTCCCTGTCTCTAAACAGCAACATGCTTTGAAATGTGATAGGTAGTTTCCTTGGCACCTTTTGACATTAGCTGTTGTCTGTTCTGATTCCCTAAATGCTCTCTCTTTTCAGAGACGTGAACTCGTCACATCTCTGCTATTCCCCCAGAAGCGTGTGCAGAAGTGAGAGACTCCCGGCCCAGGAAGAAAGATCTAAAGCTGTGTCCATATCGCTAAACACGGTACCTTGTATCCTGTGTTTTCTTCAGTTACAGAGACTCTTTAAGAAAATGCTCAAAACAGTTATGCTTCATTTTCTACAATAAAAATAGTTTTCTGTATTACATGAAAGCTTTCTGTGCAGCTTTCTCTGCACATGCTGAGGAGACAATGTTGGGTTTTCACTAGTATGTTTCTTGACTGAAACTCGGAATCTCATTCCCAAGATATTAAGAATCAGCTCTTTTTATTTTTCTCCTTTGCTTCCCTAAACAGTATCAGTTAATTTCTCGTTGTTAGAAGATCTGAAATTTAGGAAGCCAAGGGCTGCTATTTCATTTCCCACGCTTCTCTAAAAGCCTAACGTTTAAAAATGCAAGAACCTTGACTAATGGAAGCTGTCCTTTGACTCAAACATGTGTTTTTGCCCTGAAGGTGGATACACATCATATTTATATAGTTAGTATGTACACTCCTAAATTAGGAATAAACTCTACCTTGTGATGTGGATTCAAAGTGTATATTCACATTAGTAGGTTTTAGGTTTGCACCCTTTACTACATATAATTTTAAATGAATAAATAAGCTTAAATGGTTGTGTGTGAAGGTGAAGCTACTACATGAAATCCCTTCACTTTTCATATTCTTATAGTAATTGATTGATTCTAATTTTACTCAGTATATTAACCTTTGCTGGGCTGATCCTGAAGCATGTTGATTCTTGTTTTCCGTAACAGTGTAGTGATTCTCTACCCACCATACTTCTATAAATGGGTACACCTAAAGGTCACACCTTTCTAGAAAAGGCTTATGCTTTACTTTCAAGCAGAGAAAGACTAGACAGAAAGGATAAAGGGGGAAACACTGGGGTCAAGAAAGCAACTTCTCTTCGGGAAAGCAATCAGAGAGGCAATGCGCTTGCCTCAGCTCTCTACCCATCACCACCTGTCCATTCTGGAGATCTGCTTCTGACCTCTTCCCAGAACTGACCGTTTGAAAACTATATATCCCTAAGCAGACAGGATCTGAGAACCGAGGTATTGATTATCTCCTCTGTGAATTATCAGGGGAATATATTTGCTTTCTATGGCAACTGTAACAAATTGGCACAAATGCAGCGGTTTAAAACAGCACACACGTCTCATGTCATAGCTCTGGCAGGGTGAAGTCCAAGATGGGTCTCATGGGGACAAAAGTAAGACGTCAAGCAGAGCCATGCTCCTCCAGGAGGCCATAAGTGGGAATCCATTTTCCTACTTTTTCTGATTCTATCTTAGTCCATCCAGGCTGCTATAACAGAATACCATAGGCAACAAAGCTTATAAACAGAATTTTTCTCTGTTGCTTGGTTTTTAATCAAACGAAGCAACTGGGGCTGAAAGTAGCTAAGTCACTTGCTGACAATTACCCAGAATATCTGCGACGGAACGCCGGTCTCTCTGGCCCCAGAGTTGTGGTCTTTACACAGCTCCGTGCTGTCTCAGGGCTCTGCATACTGCCTTGATTTGCAGAACCTGCTTTCAGGATTTTGAAAACCATCAAGGTTGGGTCTGCCTTTCCTCTGGGTTCTTCATTTCCCTATCTAGATATCCTCTCTACATTCTTTTCCTTTCACTGAGCAAAACGTACTCTTGAAATTTATGTTATCACTTGTCATATGTGTTCTGTAAAGTGCTGTGTACATTTATAAAATAGAGCCATTCAATTTAAAAGCAGACAATAGATCATTTTCTTATTCTCTTAAATTCAAAAAGCTTAATTCAAATTCATTTCACTTTTTCTGTTGCTGCACGTACAGGCATTTGATTTCTTTCCCCACCAGGGTCCACCTGAGTGGGAGGAGTTACTCTTTGAAGGCAACAAGCATGGAGACTGGAAGTTAATGATTAGATCCACCTTCTTGCACAGAAGGAAACTAAATCCGATCAACCAGAGGAGCCCGAAGAAAATGAATAAGTGGCAGAAAACCTTATAAAAAGAAAACAAAAAGTCTGCTGCAAAACCACAGCCCCTGTGACAATCAGAGGGGGAAGACACAGGGTAATCTCCCCCTTTATTGAAATATTCATTTGTCCTTTCTCTGCTGTTTTGGAAGCATTTACAGCAGCTTTCACAAGCTTTCAGCTTCAATTTAGAAAGTAGCTCTTCAAAGAGAAGGATGATCTTTAATTTCTTCTTCACCTTTCTACAGCACTCTGCACACAGCTGGTGTTCAATAAATGTTTTGCGCACTCAAATGTAAGAAGTATGAGTAAAAAGCCCTGGGTGAGATGTGTTTTCTCTTTCCTAGAGCCCAGAACAGAAAACGACCTCCTGTTGGTTATAAATCTGATGATAAGGTCCATGGAGAATGCTGGAAATGTGCTCCCTGGCTGTTTGGGCCCCAACATAATGGAGCCCTCCCCCACCAGATCTGGGTTTCCCATTTCGGTGCTGGACGTGGCAGCTCCCACCCCACCACCAGCACCCCCCCAACAAAGAAACCAACAACAGTGCATGTCCTTGTAAGCCTAAAGTGCTTTTTCTCAAAGCTGCATATCTTGTCAAAACTGTTTGCCCACATCACCGCAATCTGTGTGCAGGGAAGCCTGAAACAAGTCCGTGTTTGGAAAGCAATGGAAAGTACAAGAGGTTCTGAAATTCATAAGCCTGGAAAAGCAATGATTCAGAGAGAAGCTGCTCTTCTCTGTTCTTCCAAATTGAAAAGCACTCAAGGCGATAGAGCAGCTGCTGCTTGCCTAGGCTGGTTCCTATTGACCTGACTTGACCTTGTACCTCATGTTTGAATCAAGCCTCCAGCTAGACCAGGAAGCCAGAGCACCCCCACCCCTCCCATGACCAAGTTTGACCTATACATCTCTCCTCCTCCCTGCAGAAGTACTGCCAGGGAGCCAGGCTGCAGAGAGAGAGCAGAAAGTTAGGTCCAAGGAGATGCTTCATTAAAGGGTTAACATCAAAGAAGCATCACAACCCTCCTTCCTTCCCTTGCAGCTAATCTGCTCTCTGCTCATCCTTTACATTTTATAGTCTTCGGTTCCAATGGCAGGTGATTAATGATTAGTGACTATTAATTCTTTTCTCCTGGAAGTCAGGATTACCTGGGCACTAATGATACAGTGGGAGCTCAAGAAGGAAAACATCAAAAGAAATTACAGTGTTTTCTTTCCTGGGTCAAAATTATAACATCCATCAAGGAAATGGGTTGTCATTTGTAGCCTTTAACCTATAAACAAACATTTTATTTTATTTCAAATTATGTGTTTTTTTTTTCCTTTTCCAAGTCACCTCCATATTTTCAAGAGGAGAGAAAAAAGCCACATTGCCCTTCAGGAATTATGAGCTTTCTTGGCTCCATCTAGTCAAATTTCAATATTTACTTGGCAGCTGATTGAAATTCAAATAAACCTATAGTTATTAGGTGAAATAAAGTGCGCCCCATAAGTCAGGGCACTCATAGCGTGTGGAAATGTTTCAGCTGTCCTAATTTATGCTTCCAGTTTGACCTAGAGTAAGTTGTGTCGCTCATTACTAGGTGACATGTGGTCAAGACCAACCCCAAAGAGCTCAGTCAGGAAAGCTCTTTGATGTTGTTCTGATTTCCCAGAGTTCGTACAACTAAAGCCTTCCTGAAAAACAGTGACTCTGGATGAGGTGTGTGTGCATACAACTAGATGTTGATTGCCAAGCATGTTGTTAACTATTTTAGAGCCATTCAAAAAACTGGCCACTAGAGAAACCTCTACTAACCACCTCCACTTTATTTTATTTGTACTCCCTCAGAGTGATCTGAACCACACTGTCCTACTCTTCTTTCATTTCCTCGTCCCTAACAGTGATTCCAAATCCGCAGAAGCTGGACTTTTAACCTCTTTAAAGAAAAGAGCCCATTAATTACAGTAGATGCTCAACAGATAATAATTGTTGCTGCTGTTTTGCCGCTAAGTTGTGTCCGACTCTTTGTGACCCAGTGGACTGTGTAGCCCACCAGGCTCCTCTGTACACGGGATTTCCCAGGCAAGACACTGGAGTGCGTTGCCATTTCCTTCTCCAGGGGATCTTCCCAACCTAAGGACTGAACCTGTGTCTCAGGTTGGCAAGAGGTTTCTTTACCACTGAGCCACCTGCGAAGCCCTCAACATTTATTTAGAAGTGAGCAAATGGATGAATGCGTGAAAGCCTAATTTGAATAAAGCCCCATAAAGTCCCATTCACTAGTGAGATTTCTTGCTGCCTACCTACCTTCTTCCCTCCTACCCACACTGTTCTTTGGAATCCCAAGGTTCCGCAAGCACCAGAGAACATTTGGTTTGGGCAGACATTCAAGTACACTACCTACGGCAAGGCCCAGCACAGCTGCAGCCAGCTTTGTGCAGGCTAAGTAGCTTCAGTCGTGTCCGAGTATTTGCAGCCCTATGGACTGTAGCCCACCAGGCTCCTCTGTCCATGGGATTCTCCGGGCAAGAATACTGGAGTGGGTTGCCATACCCTCCTCCAGGGGATCTTCCCAACTCAGGGACTGAACCCACGTCTCTTAGGTCTCCTGCATTGCCAGGTGGGTTCTTTACCACTAGCGCCACCTGGGAAGTCGACAGCCGGCTTCCCTTCATGGCAAATGAGTGCCTCACACATATCCAGATCACAGATACCCTTGGTTCTTGTGTAAAGTTTGCAGAACATCTGATCTATCACGCTGATGATGTGGTTTAAGAACAAACAAATAATACATCGTTAAGGATTCAGTTTTAAAACAAACACTTATGAGTTCTCTCAAGCTCCCAAATAAGCTTCACTGAAGAGTATCCCAAGATTGCATGGCAAAAGACTTCTCTGTGAACCAGTATTTTCTTGATACTCTATCAGGCAAGCAAACAGAAGACAGAAATACCCTGATTTTGAAGCTGCTATATGTCTGCACCTGTCACAGTCCTGGATTTCAAATTTTAGTTTGGCATTATAACTGCTTCACTGTTATCATTAAGTAGTTGTAAAATAAGGGAAAGTTGTATATTTGAACTTATTAATTTAAAACATTTTATTTATATATTCATTTTATATAAAATTTCTGTCTTATATTTAAAACCACTAAAAGAAAACATCAGTGGCAAAGGTGATGAGATCTGTCGGGAACTGGCAGGGTTTTTAAGCAACCTACACAGTTCATTCATTCACAGTCATTCAGCAAATATTTCCCAGCACCTGAACAATGCCTGGCACTGTTCTAAGTGCTGAGGAAAGAGCTGTGAGCTGGAGAATCAAATTCCTGCCCGTTTTGTAGAGAACTTGTATGTGTGCATGCTAAGTTCCTTCAGTCATATCTGACTCTTTGTGATCCTGTGGACTGTAGTCTGCCAGGCTCCTCTGTCTATGGGATTCTCCAGGCAAAAATACTGGTGTGGGTAGCCACGCCCTGCTCCAGGGATCTTCCCAACCCAGGGATCGAACCTGTGTCTTACATCCCCTGCACTGACAGGCAGGTTCTTAACCACTAGCACCACCTAGGAAGCCCAGAGAATTTCTAACTTCTTAAAATGACTCATAAGAGTGCCTTGTCCCATATTTCAAATATGCCATGGAATGCTGGGAAAATGGACTTTGTAAGCCAAAATAGTCCATAAATTAATTTTCTATTCATCAAAGATCACACGAATTACAATATTACTAACACAAGTAAAAGTTTCTTTCTGAGCTACATATTCACAGTCACTTCCACTGTTCTGGTAGTTTCCAGACCCCTCGCAGGCCTGGCTCCCCCTTCCTGGGGCTCTCTAATTTGTGTAAGATGTCTGACAGTGTTGGAAGAAAACAGAATTCCAGAACTAGTTTAAGCACCAGTTGCAGGAGCCATGGGCAATTCTCTCCCAGTTCAAATAACTCCAAAATAAAGATCCTTCTCTCTACCCTACCCATTACTATTTTCCTGATTAGCTGTATGATGGCCAGATTTTAGAATCTGCTGCTCTTCATCTGGCCAGGGGAGGATGGCAGGACCTCCACTAGTTCTGTGTACCAGGGTAGAAAGCCAGCCCCCTCAAATGCTTTGCTGGAGTGCTGTGCGCAGAGAGGACACACGATTCAGCTCAGTTATCCAGCAAGTATAACGTTAGTACCTTCAGTCAAACTGGATCCTCGTCTCAAGAAACTTAGACAAATAGGATAGCTTACAGAGTCTGGAGAATCCCATGGACAGAGGAGTCTGATGGGTCTCAGTCCGTAGGGTTGCAAAGACTAACACACGCGCACACACACACACACACACACACACAGAGCCCGCTGGGATGTCAGTCTTGACCCCATGTAGTGAAAGCTAGAGGGAAAGGCAGGACAGCACAGTGGTACCCAGCAAGGAGTCTGGACGAGGACACCTGGGTTTACCACCCTCCACATTCACACACTCCTTAACCTTTCAGAGCATCCATCTGAAAATGCAGAGAACAACCCAATGTTTCCTCACAGGGCTGTTGTGAGAACTGAATGAGTTGGGACATTCAAACCAGTTAGCACTGAGCCTGGTGATGCATCAGGCAGTGTCTAAGCAGCCTGGGCTCAGAACATCTGTCCATGGCTTGCTTATTTCTGGCCATAGGACTTTCCCCAAACAAACACTAAGAAACGCATGAAACAGCGGGAGAGATGGTGAAAATATCTACTAAAGATGCCAAACACTAGGTTCATACCTGAACTATTGACATTTAATGTCTTTTCCTCAGTCACCAGTACTAGTATATCAATCAAGGAGAGAAACTCATTCAGGTTATTAGACTGTCTCAGGGCATATGTGGCCTTTGTCTGTTTTACAAATTCCCCCAAATTCTTTTCTTAAAATGGATAGGACTATAATTCATTTTTAATGTGCAGAAGAATTGTAAGAAATGCAGAAGTCTCTTAGGTGATATAAAAATTGAAAATGCTCCATAAAAAGAACCCACTTAAATGTGTGACTTGTAAAAGTAAATGTCTTTTTAGAATTTTTCATTTATCACACTCCACGAGGTCTCTCGGAAAAGGCAATGGCACCCCACTCCAGTACTCTTGCCTGGAAAATCCCATGGATGGAGGAGCCTGGTAGGCTCCAGTCCATGGGGTCACTAAGAGTCAGGCACGACTGAGCGACTTCACTTTCACTTTTCACTTTCATGCATTGGAGAAGGAAATGGCAACCGACTCAAGTGTTCTTGCCTGGAGAATCCCAGGGACAGAGGAGCCTAGTGGGCTGCCGTCTATGGGGTTGCACAGAGTCGGACAAAACTGAAGAGACTTAGCAGCAGCAGCAGCAGCAGCACGAGGGCTTTCCTGCTTGCCATGCCCATGAGAGGCACTCCCTGTAATCTCAGAAACATGAGGGGAGCCAGCCCCCATGTTTCTGCAGGTGTGCTGCTGGGCCTGTGTGAATCTGCCTCACCCCTCCACTCCCTGCTTACGTCCCCAGTGCCCTAAGAAACTTTTGTCCATCGGCTGCATTTTACAGCTAAGCGTGGATGCTCATGGCCAAGGTCACACATCCGGGTAGATGCAGAGCAAGCGCCAGATTCCTGCCCCCTGAGGACTCCCAGTCCAGTGCTCGTTCCACAAGCCCAGGCCTGCGCTGAGAGGCACCAGAGAGAAGGCCGCAGTGCTGACTTGTAGCCAAAAGGTCTAAGGTTGGAAGCTTGAAAAGCCTCTGGGTATTGGATCTAACTTGGGCCCCAGCACCTCTGGGACCTCTGTGGGTATATCCTCCACTCACCAAGTCTCGGCCCAGAACTTCGGAAGTGATGCCTGGCCCACATGGACAGCACATCTCTGAGAGCCAGCTGCCCATGTGGGGACAGGGCTGTGTCTTGTGCAGCCAGGTTGACCAGTTCTCTTGGGCGTCCAGTAACCACCAAGCCAGGGAGGGAGGGAGCAGGCTGCAGGCACTGCTGGCTAGGTGGCTGCCCCAACATCATGTCACGTGCTGAGCTGCATTTACTTAAGTGTGGCCAAAGTTCTTCAAAGTAGTTGAATGAAAGTTTTCATAAAACAGACACAGAAATCCATTACCTGCAGTCACCAAATGCTGGCGCCTTGACGTATGGTCAAGCAGCCAACATCCAGGAAATACGCTGGGCTGATACGTGACTCTTGCAAAGGAGCCCTTTACTTACAAGAAGTATGTACCCACCATGGCAAAATATGTGGGGAAGTTCAAGGACCCATGAGGCTGCTCTTTAGAACTGAGCATCCCTCTCCTGTATTCAGAATGCTTTCAGAGACCCAGTGCTGTCAGCTCACTCAAGCTCTCTGAATCCAAGATTATAAAAATGAGTCAAGTTATATGTGGAAACTAGAAAATATCACAAACTGAGAATAGAACAAAAAAAAAGAAGCAGACTCACATACAGAGAACAAACTAGTGGTTACCTGTCGGGGAAGGTGGGGGGAGTTATGGGGTAACGGGAAAGCGGGCAATACAAACAGCTGGGTGTAAGATAGGATCAAGGATGTACTGTACAACATGGGAAAGAGAGCCAATATTCTGTAATAATTGCAGAAGGAAATAACCTTTAAAAATTGTATAAAAATGAAAAAATAAAATATAAGAGCATGGCTTTAGAAAAGACCCTAAAGCTGGGAAAGATGGAAGTCAGGAGGAGAAACAGATGACAGAGGATGAGATAGTTGGATGGCATCGCTGACTCAATGGACATGCATGTGAGCAAATTCCAGGAGATAATGAAGGACAGGGAAGCCTGGTGTGCTGCAGTCCATGGGCTCACAAAGAGTCAGACCTGACTTAGCGACTGGAAAACAACAATAAAATGGCTTGAGAGTATGTATTAAAAATTAAAAGGTAATTTATCCAATCACTTCCCTTGTAGCTCAGCTGGTAAAGAATCTGCCTGCAGTGCAGGAGACCTAGGTTCGATCCCTGGGTTGGGACGATCCCCTGGAGAAGAGAAAGGCTACCCACTCTAGTATTCTGGCCTGGAGAATTCCATGGACAGTGCATGGCATCGCAGAGAGTCGGACATGACTGAGCCACTTTCACCTTCACTTATACAATCACAGATGTATTCAAGAATATAAAGAAATAAATATGACCATACCATGGCGGGGGTGGGGGGGAAAGGTCCAGCTGAGCTGCAGACATTGGCCTCTGAGCTACTGCAGAGGCACAGGCTTTGGCCAGGGCGGAGAGGGTCCCTGGGTTCCCATGCCACTGAGCCTGCCCAGCCAGGTACCCATCCAGTAACCCTCCTGCAGTGTGAGGGGGAGAGCTCCCTGGGTATCAGGGAGTGTGTGTAAAATCTGGACTCTCCTGCCCAAAAGGCAGGTGTGGAACCTGAAGCTACTGCCTAAGCAGACTAGGACAAGAAGCCTCCCTACTAACAGACATCTTTGGTAACTTGGGCTGAAATTCTGCAGAAACCCTCAAGGGAATTATTTTTTTTAATAATTTTTAATCATCAGATCAGATCAGATCAGATCAGTAGCTCAGTTGTGTCCGACTCTTTGCGACCCCATGAATCGCAGCACGCCAAGCCTCCCTGTCCATCACCAACTCCCGGAGTTCACCCAGACTCACGTCCATCGAGTCAGTGATGCCATCCAGCCATCTCATCCTCTGTCATCCCCTTCTCCTCCTGCCCCCAATCCCTCCCAGCATCAGAGTCTTTTCCAATGAGTCAACTCTTCGCATGAGGTGGCCAAAGTACTGGAGTTTCAGCTTTAGCATCATTCCTTCCAAAGAACACCCAGGGCTGATCTCCTCTAGAATGGACTGGTTGGATCTCCTTGCAGTCCAAGGGACTCTCAAGAGTCTTCTCCAACACCACAGTTCAAAAGCATCAATTCTTCAGCGCTCAGCCTTCTTCACAGTCCAACTCTCGCAACCATACATGACTACTGGAAAAACCATAGCCTTGACTAGATGAACCTTTGTTGGCAAAGTAATGTCTCTGCTTTTGAATATGCTATCTAGGTTAGTCATAACTTTCCTTCCAAGGAGTAAGTGTCTTTTAATTTCATGACTGCAGTCACCATCTGCAGTGATTTTGGAGCCCAGAAAAATAAAGTCTGACACTGTTTCCACTGTTTCCCCATCTATTTCCCATGAAGTGATGGGACCAGATGCCATGATCTTCGTTTTCTGAATGTTGAGTTTTAAGCCAACTTTTTCACTCTCCTCTTTCACTTTCATCAAGAGGCTTTTGAGTTCCTCTTCACTTTCTGCCATAAGGGTGGTGTCATCTGCATATCTGAGGTTATTGATATCTCTCCTGGCAATCTAGATTCCAGCTTGTGTTTCTTCCAGTCCAGCGTTTCTCATGATGTACTCTGCAAATAAGTTAAATAAACAGGGTGACAATATACAGCCTTGACGAACTCCTTTTCCTATTTGAAATCAGTCTGTTGTTTCATGTCCAGTTCTAATTGTTGCTTCCTGATCTGCATACAAATTTCTCAAGAGGCAGATCAGGTGGTCTGGTGTTCCCATCTCTTTCAGAATTTTCCACAGTTTACTGTGATCCACACAGTCAAGGCTTTGGCATAGTCAATAAAGCAGAAATAGATGTTTTTATGGAACTCTCTTGCTTTTTCCATGATCCAGCGGATGTTGCCAATTTGATCTCTGGTTCTTCTGCTTTTTCTAAAACCAGCTTGAACATCGGGAAGTTCACGGTTCACATATTGCTGAAGCCTGGCTTGGAGAATTTTGAGCATTACTTTACTAGCATGTGAGATGAGTGCAATTGTGTGGTAGTTTGAGCATTCTTTGGCATTGCCTTTCTTTGGGATTGGAATGAAAACTGACCTTTTCCAGTCCTATGGCCACTGCTGAGTTTTCCAAATTTGCTGGTATATTGAGTGCAGCACTTTCACAGCATCATCTTTCAGGATTTGGAATAGCTCAACTGGAATTCCATCACCTCCACTAGCTTTGTTCGTAGTGATGCTTTCTAAGGCCCACTTGACTTCACATTCCAGGATGTGTGGCTCTAGGTCAGTGATCACACCATCATGATTATCTGGGTCGTAAAGATATTTTTTGTACAGTTCTTCTGTGTATTCTTGCCATCTCTTCTTAATATCTTCTGCTTCTGTTAGGTCCATACCATTTCTGTCCTTTATCAAGCCCATCTTCGCATGAAATGTTCCTTTGGTATCTCTGATTTTCTTGAAGAGATCCCTAGTCTTTCCCATTCTGTTGTTTTCCTCTATTTCTTTGCATTGCTCGCTGAAGAAGGCTTTCTTATCTCTTCTTGCTATTCTTTGGAACTCTGCATTCAGATGTTTATATCTTTCCTTTTCTCCTTTGCTTTTCACTTCTCTTCTTTTCACAGCTATTTGTAAGGCCTCCCCAGACAGCCATTTTGCTTTTTTGCATTTCTTTTCCATGGGGATGGTCTTGATCCCTGTCTCCTGTACAATGTCACGAACCTCATTCCATAGTTCATCAGGCACTCTGTCTATCAGATCTAGACCCTTAAATCTATTTCTCACTTCCACTGTATAATCACAAGGGATTTGATTTAGGTCCTACCTGAATGGTCTAGTGGTTTTCCCTACATTCTTCATAAGTCTGAATTTGGCAATAAGAGTCCATGGTCTGAGCCACAGTCAGCTCCTGGTCTTGTTTTTGCTGACTGTATAGAGCTTCTCCATCTTTGGCTGCAAAGAATATAATCAATCTGATTTCGGTGTTGACCATCTGGTGATGTCCATGTATAGAGACTTCTCTTGTGTTGTTGGAAGAGGGTGTTTGTTATGACCAGTGCATTTTCTTGGCAAAACTCTATTAGTCTTTGCCCTGCTTCATTCCGTATTCCAAGGCCAAATTTGCCTGTTACTCCAGGTGTTTCTTGACTTCCTACTTTGCATTCCAGTCCCCATCATCAGTTATATAGAAAGTGATACCCTCTTTCTGCTGGCTCCACATCTCCACAAAACACCTAAACTAATGCCCTCAGCAAGTTTTAATATCTTTTGCATTTCTTCTTTTACTTCCATTTTCAGTTTTAACGTCTTTATTGAAACAAAGGTTAGAGAATCTTTTGTTTCCAGGTTATTTTAAAAGCAAATTTTGTGCCCCTGGCTTATATGTGCATACATACAATATACTGTCTATATTTATATGAAATGTAGATAAAATAAATTATATTTGTATATGTTTGGTGAAGTCACTCAGTCATATCCAACTCTTTGCGACCCTATGGACTCTAGCCCACCAGGCTCCTTCATCCATGGGATTCTCCAGGCAAGAGTACTGGAGTGGGTTGCCATTTCCTTCTCCAGGGGATCTTCCCAACCCAGGGATTGAATTCGGGTCTCCCACATGGCAGGCAGACTCTTTACCATCTGAGTCACCAAATGATATATAATATATCATAATATTTATGTATAATATTAATATATATCTAATAATAGGCATGACATACTTATTATATATGAAATATATAATATATAAATTTCATGTCATATATAATAGTGTATCTATATAAATATAATTTTATATTATAGAAAATATATATTATATTTTTAAGATAAAAAATGCTACATTTATTCCATTCATATATGATATACACTTGTAGACATACATTTTATATAATATTTATACATACTTTTAATATATATTCCAATCCCTTTACAGTGCAAGGACACCCTCTGTTTTCTATCACCTGGGAGGATATATCAGGGAGCCCAGAGGAATGAGGCACATTCCCTAGTCTTTAATCTTCATGTTAGTAGATGGGTTTGAGTAGTTAAGACTTTGCAGAGCATAAACCTAAAATCCCAGCTGGTCCTGCAGGTGAAAGTGTACTTAGCTCGCAGACACAGGCCTCCCTCTGTGAGAGAAGTGGTGTTTTATACCATGTTGATGACTGATATTTCAAGTATATTGTGCAGACTCATTTTCCCAGCATTCTGTTGTTTCAGCTGAACTATTCATGCCACGGTATTTTTATAGGCTTGAGGCTGAAAAACATTCCCATCCAGTCAGGATATATGAACCTCTTAGTTTTCTGATGCAAAAGTAGCATTTCATATTATCCTCTTGCAAAAGAAAACCACACGCCTTATGCTGGCAGGTAAATGGGAGAGTGGAGATTTGAACAAGGAGATGAAATATAGGTAATATTTCTGTAGCGCCTTATGTTGGAGCCTATGTGCACCAGCTGCCTCTATGCTCTGCCGGGATAAAGCCAGTGTTTCCATCCCGGGGGTGGAGCATGCGGAGGCTTCTAGAAGAAGCACAGACCAAGCCAAGGAGCCCTGCCCTCCCCTTAGGTGGCCACAATACTGTAGGGACCATATTTTATACTAAGCATTGTGGAAAAGAAGAACTGGGGGTCTGAGACCTGGACTTGAACCCCAGTTTGTGCCACCTGTGCAGCAGTTAGGCAAGTTCCTTAACCTCTAGTAGCCACAGCTTTCTAAATACACAGAATGCAGATAATAACTGTTTTGAATCCTGCCACTTACCAATTGCATAACTTTGGACAAGTTTCTTAACCTCTTTCTGCCTTAATGTCCTGTCCTATAAATGGGAGTTTTAACAGTGCTTATTAGTTTAGTTGCTAAGTCTTGTCTGACTCTTTTGCAACTCCATGGACTGTAACCCACTGGGCTCCTCTGTCCACAGGATTCTCCAGGCAAGACTATCAGAGTGGGTTGCCATTTCCTCCTCTGGGGGATCTTCCTGACCCAGGGATCGAACCCGCATCTCCCACATTGAAGGCAGCTCCTTAACCACCGAGCCAGAGAGGATTAAGTGGCTAAGAGAGGTAAAGCTCCTAGCAGGCGCTAGCACAATTCAGAGCTGTTTCAGATGGTTCAGAAAATCCGAACTTGAGAAAGTCCTCCAGGAAAAGATGAAGAGGGGACAAAAAGAGCAAGGAGTTGGGGGGCAAAAGAGGAAACAAGCAGACATTGTTGCCCATGCCTTTGAAAATGCTTGCCATTGGACTTCCGCAGAACCTGATCCTGGTGCCTCTGCTTCTGGATGAACTGTGGGGCCCGGTGACTGGGTCCCCAAAACATGACAAGGACTGTGGTTACACAGTTGTTTCCTCAATTGTTTCACCCTACAACTGCTTGAGAGCCCCTAAACATAGAACTTTTCTGTAGACACCGATATGGAGGGAAGCAGAGAGAGAACTGGCTAAGACTGAGTAACAGCAAAAAATAGCTGTTAGACGCTTAAACCTAATCAGTGGTAACAGAAAGTATTATTTTTTTATTAGCTTCTAGAAAGTTCTCCTGTAAGCTGCTGCTGCTGCTGCTGCTAAGTCGCTTCAGTCATATCCGACTCTATGCAACCCCATAGACGGCAGCCCACCAGGCTCCCCCATCCCTGGGATTCTCCAGGCACGAACACTGGAGTGGGTTGCCATTTCCTTCTCCAAGGCGTGAAAAGTGAAGTCGCTCAGTTGTGTCCAGCTCTTAGCAACCTCATGGACTGTAGCCTACCAGGCTCCTCTGTCCATGGGATTTTGCAGGCAAGAGTACTGGAGTGGGGTGCCACTGTCTTCTCCTGTAAGAATAACCCAGAAAGTAGTCATTGCATATATAAAGGTTATATTAGTGTGTGACTGTAGGAGCTATTTGGATTTCCCAGGTGGCTCAGTGGTAAAGAATTTGCCTGCCCATGCAGCAGATGCAAGAGACACAGGTGTGATCCCTGGCTCAGGAAGATCCCCTTAGAGGAGGAAATGGCAACTCACTCCAGTATTCTTGCCTGAAAAATTCCATGGACAGAGGAACCTGGTAGGCTTGGGGGTCACAGAGTCAACCATATCTGAGCAACTGAGCACACACAAAGATAAGAAAGAACAAGGGAAAGCTCAAAGAAAAATAAACCACCTCCATTTCATTAATGCTCTCTGATCTCATTCATGAGATGGGGACGTACCATCTACAACCGAGTCTGAAAGGGATGGGCTATCAGGGCAAAGGCCAAAGACTCCAAACTAAAAAGGGCATTAAACCTCCCTGTCATTTGCAGCTTTATAACTAGGAAAAACGTGGATACAGACCTCTTCCTATAAAGAGTATCACATTTAGTTGAAATACATTATTGGATAAACCTCTGGCAGGGAAGAGTTGATATCTAATGTCCATTTCCCCCTTCTTTCATGTGGTTAGGCTGGAAAGGCTGAAGTTTCTCAATTGAGTCATGTGACCAGGTATTGGCCAATGAGGTGTGAGCACAAATAAATATCTGCAGTTTCCAAACCATGCCCAAAGAAGGGGAGTGGCCTCTCGTTTCCCTGCCCCTTTTCTCCTTCCCACTGGATGGAATGCAGACATGGTAGAAAGCATCTTGGACATGAACAGCAATATCCTGTTGCTGTGGAGGCACAGCAACAAGCTAGAGGTTGCCTGAATCTCTCATACCACAGAGACCACTCCAACCCAGACTGCTTACATACTGGACTGTTATGTTTCAATTTAGGTCTCTGGGGCTTCCCTGGTGGCTCAATGGTAAAGAATCTGCCTGCAATGCAGGAGCCACAGGAGACGTGGGTTCCATCCCTAGGTCAGGAAAATCCCCTGGAGGAGGTCATGGCAACCCACTCCAGTATTCTTGCCTGGAGAATCCCATGGACAGTGGAGCCTGGTGGGCCGGTCCATATGGTTGCAAAGAGCTGGACGTGACTGAAACGATTTAGCATGCATACACGCAGGGCTTCATCTATGTTCTGACTACCACAGTCCCATGTACAGTGGAAAGGTGGGTGTAAGCACACAGGAGGTGTTCTTCAGTTATAACAAGTGAGCATAAGCTGCCTTCAAAGGACGAAAGACCTAGGTAATGCAAGATTTTGCTTTGCTTTTTGCAGCCAGAGAGGAATTGCTGTGAACAATGAAGTGGAAGCTGAGTCTGTGTAACATCTCCTTTCTCGGTTTTTCCCGCCCAGTGCCCACTTAGCCTTTATAGAAATGTGACTAAATATCTCGAGAGTGTTAACTTGAAGGCAGAGGTCCTGGCTGCTCATCTCAGTCTTGTCTTGCCTTCCAGGCAAAGGTGTAGGATGTGAGATGTTTGTGAAAGCACTTAGGAGAGTGCTTGCCAAGTATCTGTGACTCAGTAAGTATTAGTTTCTTTTCTTCTTGACAGCTGCCTCCTCTTTCTCATAATGTATGGTGAGATTTCCAATAGAGGACCTCAACTGGTATTCAAAATGCTTTTGAATTTCACTGTCTATAAGTGTGTACCTTATCAAAGATATAAATGAAGCCCAAATCACCTGTGAATTACTAGGAGGCCAAGTAAAGTTTTTTTTTCTCAATTAAAGTATGAGTGAGGCTTTCTGAAAAATTTGTTTGGGAATTAATGGGTGAAAGCTTAACCCAATGCCAGGAAACAATGACATTCTTGGGGACTTCTAATTTAATTACTTTATTCTCCAGGGTTTTTTTTTTTTTTTTTTCCTTACTGTGGTACTGAAAGGTATAGTCTGGATCAGTGAACCCTAAAGTCCAAATTGAAACTGGAAAAGAAAATATATGACATAGAAAAGGGTCTTTTGTTCATTTTGAAGATCATCTTTCCATCACTTCATTGATTCATCCCTCAGTCATCCCATCATGTCTCCCACAGTTCACCCAACAGACATCCATGAGCACTTCCTGGGACCCAGGTGCTGTTCCAGGCTCTAAGGGAACCAAGACAAATCCCTGTATACCTTCAGTCCACTGGGAAGGAGGGTCTGACAAGGATCAGAAACTGACTAGAACCCACCAATGAATGCGGTGCAGCCAATTCCTCCTCCACAGAGAAGGGTTCCATGTTCCAGATGGGTCTGGAAGACTTGGAAGGACTTTGTGAAGGACACAAGGCATTCATTCTCAACAGTGACTGACTACAGGTCACTTCAGAGCAGAATGGTATTGAAGAGGCCTGGAGAAGAGAGGGCAAGAATAAAGGCCTAGGCTAAGTTAGTGGTGATGAGGATGCCAAGGGCCCAGAATTTACTGACTAATGAGACATGAAAGAAAGAAAAAGAGGCGATAACACCATGCTTCCTGGTTTGCTATATTAGGAAGATGAAATAAAACGAGACAAATAATGGAGGAGACACTATAAATCTAGGAAGTAAGACACCGAGTCCTGTTTTGAGATGATGAGTCTGCAGTTCTGCAGGTCATATGCAGAAGGAGATACTAGGGAAGATTTTGAAAGTAAGAGCTTTCATCTCAGGAGGGAGGTCAGGCTGCAGGTTAGAACTGATACATCTTCCCCACATTCATGGGAGCTGAAGAAATGGGAGCAGAGGAGAGGACACAGGGAGAAGGTGTGTGGAAATAAGAGCAAAAGACCAGAGGCAGAACCCTCAGTATTCTAACATGTGGGAATGGAAAAGAAATGAAGAGAAGACTCAGAAGGCCATATGACTCAGCAATCCCACTACTGGGCATTATACCCAGAGAAAACCATAATTCAAAAAGACACATGTAGCCCAGTGTTCACTGCAACACTATTTACAATGGCCAGGACATGGAAGCAACCTAGAGGTCCATTGACAGATGAATGGATAAAGAAGATGTGGTGTATACAATGGAGTATTACTCAGTCATAAACAGGAACAAATTCGAGTCAGTTCTAGTGAGGTGGATGACTCTGTTATCCGAGTGAAGTAAGTCAAAAAGAGAAAAAATATATATATTAACACATACATATGGAACCTAGAAAAATGGTACTGATGATCCTATTTGCAGGGCAGGAATAGAGGCACAAACATAGAGAATAGATTGGTGGACACAGCAGGGGAAAGAGAAGGGGGAACAAATTGAAAGAGTACCATTGACATATATACATTACCATGTGAAAATTAGCTAGTGGGAAGTCGCTGTATAACACAGAGAGCTCAGCTCGGGGCTCTGTGATGACCCAGAGGGGTGGGTGGGGGCTGTGAGTGGGAAGGAGGCTCAAGAGGGAGGAGATAAATGTACACATAGAGCTGATTCATGTTGTGGTAAAGCAGAAACCAGTACAACATTGTAAAGCAATTATCCTCCAATTAAAAAAATTTTTAAGACTCAGAAGGGAGAGACATAGAAATGGGGACTTCAAAAAGTAGAGAGTAGTCAATATTCTCGAATATTTCAGGAGAGGTCACTGAGAATAAGAACTGGAAATAGATCAGCAGGCTTAGTAACTAGGAAGACACTGGTGACCCCTGAGAGAGGTGCTAGTGGATCAATGGGAATGGAGCTCTGACTGCAATGGGAGGAAGGATGAGTGGATGTGGAGAGAGTTAAGTTTGGCAGGACTGAATTTCTCTTTCAAGAAATTTGGTGGTAAATTGAAGGAGAGAAGTTGAGTGATGATGGAGAGGATGTGCCAAAATTAAAAAGAAAGATCTCACATGTTTGTAGGCTGATCAAACAGGACCAAAACAGAAGAGGGGTTGATGATTAAAGAAGAAAATAATGGATGGAACAAGATCTGGAGCCGGTGAGAATGGAAGGGGTGTCAGGCCCCCACTTGACTTCTATTTCTATCATTAGTAGGCACAAGCCTTGTGTTTTCAAAGTTCTTTATGCTGACTGCTATTCATAATATTAACAACAAAAAACTAACCTAGGTTGGATCCTTGCCGCCCAACATGCCAGATTGAAAGGTACCCCCCCAGGAAATCTAGCAAGTCTAGCTGCCTTCCAACTCAATGAGATTTATGTTTCTGACTTTAGAAGCCAATAGTATTTCCCACCTCTGTTGATACTGATCTCTCTTAGCATCACCTTCCATTCTTTATTCTAGTCTAGTACGTGAACCGTGAACTTCCTGATGTTCAAGCTGGTTTTAGAAAAGGCAGAGGAACCAGAGATCAAATTGCCAACATCCGCTGGATCATCAAAAGCAAGAGAGTTCCAGAAAAAACATCTATTTCTGCTTTATTGACTATGCCAAAGCCTTTGACTGTGTGGATCACAATAAACTGTGGAAAATTCTGAAAGAGATGGGAACCAGACCACCTGACCTGCCTCTTGAGAAATCTGTATGCAGGTCAGGAAGCAACAGTTAGAACTAGACATGGAACAACAGACTGGTTCCAAATAGGAAAAGGAGTTCGTCAAGGCTGTATGTTGTCACCCAGCTTATTTAACTTATATGCAGAGTACATCATGAGAAACGCTGAATTGGAAGAAGCACAAGCTGGAATCAAGATTGCCGGGAGAAATATCAATAACCTCAGATATGCAGATGATACCACCCTTATGGCAGAAAGTGAAGAGGAATTCAAAAGCCTCTTGATGAAAGTGAAAGTGGAGAGTGAAAAAGTTGGCTTAAAACTCAACATTCAGAAAACGAAGATCATGGCATCCGGTCCCACCACTTCATGGGAAATAGATGGGGAAACAGTGGAAATAGTGTCAGACTTTATTTTTCTGGGCTCCAAAATCACTGCAGATGATGATTGCAGTCATGAAATTAAAAGACGCTTACTCCTTGGAAGGAAAGTTATGACCAACCTAGATAGCATATTCAAAAGCAGAGACATTACTTTGCCAACAAAGGTTCATCTAGTCAAGGCTATGGTTTTTCCTGTGGTCATGTATGGATGTGAGAGTTGGACTGTGAAGAAAGCTGAGCACTGAAGAATTGATGCTTTTGAACTGTGGTGTTAGAGAAGACTCTTGAGAGTCCCTTGGACTGCAAGGAGATCCAATCAGTTCATTCTGAAGGAGATCAGCCCTGGGATTTCTTTGGAAGGAATGATGCTAAAGCTGAAACTCCAGTACTTTGGCCACCTCATGCCAAGAGTTGACTCATTGGAAAAGACTGATGCTGTGAGGGATTGGGGGCAGGAGGAGAAGGGGATGACAGAGGATGAGATGGCTGGATGGCATCACTGACTCGATGGATGTGAGTCTGAGTGAACTCTGGGAGATGGTGATGGACAGGGAGGCCTGGTGTGCTGCGATTCATGGGGTCGCAAAGAGTCGGACACGACTGAGTGACTGAACTGAATGGAACTGAGTAGGTAAAATATGGGCTCTGAGTTTCAATCCAAGCTTAATCACTTACTAATTGTGTGACAAATTATAGGCGTGTTATATAATCTCACTATACCTCAATTTCCTTATCTGTAAAACAGAAATCCTTTCATTCCCCCAATCTGGCTCTTCTTAGTTTTCCTGAAAATTCATTTATAACTATGAAAACACCTTTATAGCCTAAATTCCTATAGGAGAAACAGTTATGTTTTTGTGTTTCAAAAATTCCTTATTTCCCTCATTGAAACATTTGTTTTCCTATTACAAATTTTCACAAGAGCAAAAACAAAAATTTAGGAAAGGGCCCCCTACATTCTTAGAAAAGACTGAAAAAAATGTTGTGGTAGGCTGAATACGGGCTCCCCCAACTACCCAGATCCTGGAACTTGTGAAAGTTACTCCATATGGCAAAAGGGATTTTGAAAAAATCATTAAATGAGGGATATTGGTGTAGGGAGATTATCACGGATTATCCAGGTGAACCACATGTGTCTTTATAAGAAACCACAGAAATATTTGGTCACAGAAGAGAAGAGCCCATATGACAGAAGCTGACAGAAGCAGAGGGAAGCCAAGTCAAGAAAAAAGGTGCTGGTTGTTGGCTTTGGAGATGGAGCCAAGGAGTGCAACTCCAGAAGCTAGAAAAGGCAAAGAAGTAGACCCTCCCCTACAGCATGGTCCTGCTGACACCTGGAATTTAGCCCAGTAAAAATGACCTCCAGAACTGGAACTGAATACACTTGTATTGTTTTAAGTCACTAAGTTTGTAGTCAATAGGTATAGTAGCAACAGGAAACACACAATTATTTTCTCCTTTCTGATACTTGGAAGGCAAGTTATCAACCCTTCTATCTTGGAGAGGAGAAGGCAGAAATCAAGTCATGATTTCTGAACCAGAGAAAAGCGTCTTCTGAGAGATCCTGCCAATAGTTTACTCCAACCCAGAACAACCTCTCAGACTCTGTACCGGAGAATTATTCATCCTCCTCTAAGAGAGCCAAAGAGGAGATTCACATCACTAGGGTGAATGTTTTTATGTTTCCTTTGATTAAATTAAAATTAAAATAATCCTTTCAAAATTTACATACAATAAAAAGGTAATCAGACTAAGTTAAGATTGCACTTTTTATATGCCCAAGAAGCAGGGAAATTCAAGCTTATTTTTAAGTACTAATAAAACCTGCAGTGTAAGGAAGTGGTTTCCAAACACAGCCCATAAAATAAGGATGTATTTAAGATGCTGTTATTAGATAATTGCCATTCCCACAAACTTCCCCTCCTGCATCCTGGCAGCTGATCACATTCTGAAGTAAAAGGAAGAAATTGCTTTATGGATAGTTTTTTTTTTTTTTTCCTTGTGACATTTTGATGAACAATAAGATCATGACATCAAGAAAAGACTTGCTCCCAGAAATAAAAAACAGAATCATTTAAGTTTTGTCAGCACGTCCTTAGGAAACTCATGAAAAATATATTTCTTCCAGGAGAGTCTGGACACCTTAAAGATGGGGCTAGAACATGAAAGTCTGGAGATCTCTATCTTTTACAGCCCATCTTCCTCACAAGTTGTGAGAAAGTGTGGTTCATGTGTCCAGACAAGTGCCTACCTCTGTTTGTCCCTGATCCCACTTGGAGGAAAGCTACAACTTGAATTCAGTGTATCCTCATTCTACATCCCAGAGATTTTTAGTGAAAGTTAATCTTCAGTTCAGTTCAGTTCAGTCGTTCAGTCATGTCCGACTCTTTTCGACCCCATGGACTGCAACACTCCCTGTCCATCGCCAACTCCCAGAGTTTACTCAGACTCATGTCCATTGAGTTAGTAATGCCATCTAACCATCTCATCCTCTGCCGTCCCCTTCTCCTCCCGCCTTCAATCTTGCCCAGCACCAGAGTCTTTTCCAATGAGTCAGTTCTTCGCATCAGGTGGCCAAAGTATTGGAGTTTCAGCTTCAGCATTAGTCCTTCCAATGAATATTCAGGACTGATTTCCTTTAGGATGGACTGGTTTACTTATATAATTCTGTATAGTTAAAAATTTACTATGAACAGGGAGATTTGATTCTTACACATCTGAGTTCTATGTTCAATTTGATATATCAAACAAATATTGAACCCTTACTATGTACAAGAAAATAAGCTAGACGCTGACATTGGGGATGAGGCTCAATGATTAATAAATCACCTGCCTTGAGTGGTCTTAACAGAAACTTTTTCTAAGATAAAGATAGAAGGAAGCATATAGTCACCAATACGCAACTCACACTTCGCTTTGCCATGGGGACATTATGGGCTCCACTGAGCATCTGTTGGCCTCTATGCCCTCTTCTTCTAGTAAGAATTGCTGGTAACAATGATTGCTGATCCAGTACCGTAAATAATGGAGAACTAGCCTATATTTTTCAACTGTGTTGGAAAGGGACTTCTAATTCTTTGAGATCACAGTTCAAAAGCTAGCTAGATGGATAGAAATATATATATATATATATATATATATATATATATATAAATCAAGTATGTAAATGATTTCCTCAAATGCAATAAGAATAATCCTAAAACCAACATTCTTCTTTTAAAAACTAAAAATTATAAGGTACACCTCCCTTTCCAGCAGGCATCTATAACCAGTCAATCAAGTTCTCGTACTAATAAGTCTAGCCCGGTGGTTGAAAACTACATTCTCAATTCCAAAATTCAACAGCAAGCTCATTACAACTCCTTGTGAAAAGCTAGGCTACTCTTTCTGTACACAGAAACGCAGCCACGTCTTCTTACTGTTTCCTTTGACTGGATTCCAGGTTTCCCTCCATGCTCTTTTCTCCTGGTGGATGTGAATAACTTGTTCTTCAATTCCCAGTGTCCTCAGGGAACTTGTTCTCCTTTTTCCTTTTACTCATTTCCCCAGCCCTGCTAGACGGCAGCCTTTCCTTTTCTCCCTTCTCCACACAGGCGGTTTGTGACAAAGCCAGGCCTAGACTTTATCTCAGAGCTCCGGGGCACATACCTATCTGATCATCAAATAGAAATTCTGCCTTTTCAAAAAAAAAAAGAAAAAAGGTTGTTCAAACATCAGCTTTCCTGGCCTTAAATTTTTGAAAACATGTAGACAGTAGTGATAGATAATCAGGCTCCGATCGATCGTGGTAAAAGAGCCAAGGTTAGGATTTTCATTTTATTTGTCACCAATTGCTCCTGGCAAAAGAAGAGAAATATGTCAAACTTTTAAGACTTCATGAACTACTGTGAGGAATTCTAGGTAACAATAATAAAACAACTAATGAAAACATTTTTAAAGAACCAGATGACGTTAAATCTGACAAAAAGTTACCTCAAAGAGAGGAAAGAAAGCAAGGATTACTTTGGTCAGTCATGTATCATTCCTAGGGTTTTATATTGGCTTGGCTAAAAAGTTTGTTTAGGTTTTTCCATATCATCTTTGGGGAAACCTCAATGAACTTTTGGGCCAACCCAATATATCAATATAAGATTCTCTGATGGCTCAGATGGTAAAGAGTCTGTCTGCAATGTGGGTTGGGAAGATCCCCTGGAGAAGGAAATGGCAAAGCACTCCAGTGTTCTTGCTTGGAAAGTTCCATGGACAGAGGAGCCTGGAGGGCTACAGTCAATGGGATCGCAGAGTCAGACACGACTGAGCAACTTCACTTTCAATATATCAATATACATTTTTGAAAAGGCATGACTCAGTACTGTAAACCTAGATACGCATAGAACAACCTTTGGGAGAATTTTGTTAAAGACAAGTATTGAAGTAAAATTACATTTGGTAAATTTTATGACATAGGAAAATACACATATACGTGTGTCATTTTTTATATTTTTTCATAATAAACAAAGTTATACATATGTATTATTTGGGGTAATGATTTAGAGAAGTGACCCCAACATTTCTTTCATTTGACTAAATTAGAAGCTTAATTTGACTCTCTGTACTACAAAGTATATATTAATTTTGTCTATCCTCTTAATAACTCCCTGTTTATATATCCTATATTCTGAACAATTGTTATTCTAGAAAGAAGGTTGTGAGATGCTCAAGAACTTAAGGAAAACACAAATAAAGAGTATAACATTAACTATTTACAGAACAGAATGGAGTGGGGTACTACATCATACGATGCTGTGTGTGATTAACACACCACTTCAAAGCAAAAGTGAAAGTGAAGTCGCTCAGTCATGTCCGACTCTTTGCGACCCCATGGACTGTAGCCTACCAGGCCCTTTGGTCCATGGAATTTTCCAGGCAAGAGTACTGGAGTGGGTAATAAACCTTCATAAGCATGCTTTCCTGGTGGCTTGGAGAGTAAAGCATCTGCCTGCAATGTGGGAGACCCAGGTTCAATCCCTGGGTTTGGAAGATCCCTGGAGAAGGAAATGGCAACCCACTCCAGTATTCTGGCCTGGAGAATTCCATGGGCTTTATAGTCCATGGGATCGCAAAGAGTGGGACACGAATGAGCGACTTCACTTAATAAACCTGTTGTTCAGTCGCTCATTTGTGTCCGACTCTTCGCGACCCATGGATTACAGCACGCCAGGCTTCCCTTGATCACCTTTTAAAATTATTTCTCAGGTAGTCTATTAATTAGAATGAAACGAGCTCAAAAAAAATCTTATGGAT
Organism: Bos javanicus; assembly: GCF_032452875.1. Taxonomy (NCBI): domain Eukaryota; kingdom Metazoa; phylum Chordata; class Mammalia; order Artiodactyla; family Bovidae; genus Bos; species Bos javanicus. The sequence continues at coordinate 92,403,680 of NC_083874.1, forward strand.
AAAGGAGGATATGACTTAATTTTATGGACTACTAAATGATAGATAATAACACCGCAAAATAATACAATTCAGGAAATTAAGCCTGCTATCATGGCTTTCTGACAAATATACAAAACATACAGGACTCAGAAAGATAAACAATTGAGGTTATACTCTCACCCCACCCAATGCATCCCACTGTACCTGAGTCAACAGAAATCTGAGTGATAAAACAAGACCACAGGGTGTGGGCTGTCTGTGTGCGTAGCTGTGGGAGGCCTCTTTTTCCTTTTCCTGTTTATGTTGTCAGTTACAAAATGCTGAGTTGGAATGTTCTTATATTTAAGACCTGTTCAGCCTTGTCTCTTTTTCCTCACATTTATGTTAGCCCTTTTCCTTTAATTATCTTGCTGTTGTTATTCTTGGCAAGGCTGCTCCTTGCCTTACGGTGTGTTTACCTTCTAAACAGCCCCTATTTCCTCCTTATCTTTGTGAGCTTATTAAAATTTCCAGCCCCAACTGCTCCCTTGCCCTCTTCAGCGTATCCTCACCCTCTCTGCTCACCTCTCATTCTCTCTTTTCAACCCTTCTTTCAGCTCTCACCCAACCTCTCACTCCTTTGGAATAACAAGTTATTTCCTCTTTCATTTCCTTTTACAGAAGATGTTTTTGGCCCCAGTCCCAAAAATCTTTGGCGTGGAACCATACCCATGCCGTTACGAGTTTCCACTGGGCACGTTTCCAGAGGTGTTTCATCGGCCTGGAGCCTTCACACCAAGTCAGGGCTGGTTTTGTCAGCCGTGTTCCCCACTGTCCGGCGTTCCAGACAACCTGCACTCGAGGTAACAGGACAGTGGGTCTTGCTCCCTCTGGCAACAGCCTCATGTCTTCATATCATTTTTCCAAAAAAGTCTGTTTGGGGTATGAAAATCTGAACTTGCTTTTTATCGCAAGTGAAAATGGGATTCGACGAAGCGAGGGAATGCTGAGTCAGCAATATTGGCCCAGCTGCAACATGTTTCTCAGTTTATGAAATAACTGTATTATCCAATTACTTTTCATTCTTTATAGGTTCAACCCAGCAGCATCCAAGCTGGAGGGAAAACTCTACCTAAAATTGCGTGTTTTCTATTTTGGGGTCAAAAATATTGAGGTGGGGAGAGTCATATTGATTTGTCCTTTAATGGGGAATTAACTGTCATGAGTAAATTAAACAGACTAAAAATTTTACTGTTCATTACTTGATAGTGTGTTGAAGTAAACAGTTTCATAGCATATTTTGTTCTTAATATTTATGTATTTTGTTCTTAATATTTATGTATTTGTTCTTAATATTTATGTATCACTAATACGATATACTTAAGAGCTAGAGTACTCTACATTGAGATGATGGTTTTTCATGCAATGAAACACAAAGGCAAGAAGCCAAGACTGTGTCCCACATCACACAATCCTAAGCAGTCTCCTCCACGTTTGAGACCTCGTGCTCTGCCAAGCACGTAAGTATATACCCATGAAAGCACACATTCAAAACAATGGCACTGGAATCCAGTACCATAAACAGACATACTAAAAGTGAACAAGTAAGTTATTTCTTTCAGTTCAAAACACTCTAGATTCAAAACCCAAACCTGGTCTTTCGGTGAAGTTTGGCTTGGTTTGGCTCAAAGGGCAAAGGGAGATTTAAGGGTGAATTTTAATTTTTCAATATTTTTTAGTAAACAAGGCCTCAACTAGGTCAAGTAATAAACATTTTTTAAGTCACTCCAGTCCACTGTTGTTAATACAATTAAAAATGCAAAGTCAAAGAGACTTCCAATTAAACATGGTATTTGCCAAGCAGTTCCGATAGTGTCTCCCTTCAATCGGACGAAAGTGCTGATGAGAAACATCATGTTGCTTGGAAGACATCAGCTCAGTACATAGGCAGGGAAGGAAGAAAAGAGAATGTCTGTAGATCACAGGGGCCACTAGTGAGCAACAGCTTGAAGGAGAATGACTCAGGGCTGATAAATCCACCTCGTGGCCCTGGAGCTGAGGAGGAGATCAGACCCCACAGAAGGGATGGAGAGCAGGGCTGGGACAACCCTCTCAACTAGCAGTGTCCAGTTTGCAGAACTTGCTACTTGTGAGACTAACAGAAAAAAGGTGGGAAAAATCCTGCAGAACAAGGAAAAGGAACAGCTTCTGCAAGACTCTGCAAGACTTTGAGCTTAGACTTGCTGGCCATCTGAACTGGGATGAGGTACTTAAAATTCTCTAATCTTCCCTCTCTGTGAGAAATGATGTATAAAAAGCCAAAGATGTTATGCCTAAGATATGGTAACTACTCAATAATTGCTGGTTAATATAATGATTATGATTACCAGATAGGAAGATGTACCTTCAAGTTATTATTCATTCATTCAGCAAATATTATTGAATGCCTGTTCCAGTCTGACATCAAAAAGACATATCAGGCTGTCTGTACTCTATAACCTCATGCTGCTTGTATTCTGTTATAAAAATAAATAATTAACATAGTTCTACTCCAAGAATAATAAAGTAAATGGAAAGAAGTATAATAAGAGTATCAGCTGAGTTCTAGGAGAAATGGTCATGGAAATCTTCAAATCAGAGTCAGTCAGACTTTAACTACTCAAACTATGCTAAAGTTGGATTTAATATAAGCTTATGTAAGGTCTGTCTAGTCAAGGCTATGGTTTTTCCTGTGGTCATGTATGGATGTGAGAGTTGGACTGTGAAGAAGGCTGAGCACTGAAGAATTGATGCTTTTGAACTGTGGTGTTGGAGAAGACTCTTGAGAGTCCCTTGGACTGCAAGGAGATCCAACCAGTCTATTCTGAAGGAGATCAGCCCTGGGATTTCTTTGGAAGGAATGATGCTAAAGCTGAAACTCCAGTACTTTGGCCACCTCATGTGAAGAGTTGACTCATTGGAAAAGACTCTGATGCTGGGAGGGATTGGGGGCAGGAGGAGAAGGGGATGACAGAGGATGAGATGGCTGGATGGCATCACTGACTCGACGGACGTGAGTCTGGGTGAACTCTGGGAGTTGGTGATGGATAGGGAGGCCTGGCGTGCTGCGATTCATGGGGTCACAAAGAGTCGGACATGAGTGATCGACTGAACTGAACTGAACTGAACTATGTAAATAGATGTTTGAATCTGATGTTTAAGAACATAATTTTTATTGTCTATAAAAAATACAAAAATAGTATCAGTACAACAGTCTCTTAACATTGACAACACATAGTATATACTTTTTGATAGCAAATCTTAATAAATTAACTTATTAAGATTTGCTATCAAAAAGCATATAATTGATATAATATCAATTCTAAGATAATAACAATCCTGATGTTGTAATAACCATTATATTAGAATTGCTTTATCTTCCCCCATGCATAACTCTAATTTTACTATCAGAGGTCTTATCATTTCATTTAGTGTTATCAAATTTGTCCTTTTACAATAATTCTGCTAGTATTAATATATTTAGATTTTCTTGGGAGAAACCATAATAAGAACACAATTTACAAGCTGACTGTTGGAATGTGGTCTAAATTAATTGATATTTTTGGTCCATATCAGGGCTGAAGAAGTTATCAAGCTTAGATGATCATGCATTGGCCTCAAAGTAAACCCATTCCTGGATTTGCTTAAAATGTCAAATCCTGCTACTTCTATTCCTAACTAATGTAACAGAAATAGCTGATTTTTCCCCCTTTTTGTTCTGTGTGTACTGACTCCTCAAACAGCTAGCCAATGGCATCTTGCAGTCAGTGTTCTTGGGGTAAGTCTGCTAAAATAAACTCGAGTTCTCATCCTGACTAGCTCATTTGAGAGGAAAAATGTGGATTTTAACTAATTGTGAATATTCAAACTACTTGATTTTATGTTCCCTTATAAATTTTGACTAAATAGATACTCATTAAAATATATCAGAATATACAATAATTTCCAAGCCCAATACTACATCAGATGCTGAAATAGAATCCTCCTTTGTTTTCTAATATGATCTGTCTATCCTTATTTAGAGAAGCCAAAAAAGAAAAATAACTTTTCACCCCACACTAAGTACCTTTAAACTCATGAAAGGCAAGCCCCCTTGGACTATCTCCTATCATTCTGGCTCTCTCTCCACCAGTAAAAGCTTTTAAGAAATGGAAAGGAATATCTTTATGTTCTTCCTAACTGTTCCCCACTGCCTCCTTCTTTTTGATGGGTAGGTTGGTGCTACTGTCAGCAGTCTAATTCTCTATCAGCACATTTTAAACTACACTGAAAAAAAAGGAAAAGATGAGAGGAGGTATGTCAGAATCCAGAAAGCTGAGCACACTGGCCTCAACTTTGCTAATTGAAACACAACTCCCTGGAGCCGTTTGTCTACAAGCTTTGTGTCCATAATTGTGTCTGAAGCGTTTGGAGAAAGAAAAATAGCAGGAGAAGAAATATCAAATACTCAGATACAAGTATCTGACCACAAAAAGTTTCCAGAATGACACCAGCTAACATCCTACTGATGTACAGAGTAGCAGGCAAAAATAATCTTTGGAAGCAAACCATGCTGAGTTGTAACCATGGTTCTGTCCCCAGACACATTGCTTAGCTTTTCTGAACCTGTTTCCTCATCCATGGAATACAAATGATAATACCTTGCTATTTCCATTGTTACATAGGTTAAACTGAAGTAAAATATGCATAGTCCTTAGATCGGTAACTGACCCACAGTAAGCACTCAGTAAGTACTGGCTGTTAATATCATCATCATCATTTCTTTTACTCATCTTTCTGTTATGCATTTCTCCTTTTCCCCAATTACATCAATTATTTCAATAAGCACATTTAAGTACATGTCCTGTGCCAGACCAGCACTCTAGATGGAATTGTGACAAAGAATAACTGAAATGCAGAGACTCTGGCTCGGAGAAGGCAATGGCACCCTACTCCAGTACTCTTGGCTGGAAAATCCCATGGATGGAGGAGCCTGGTAGGCTGCAGTCCATGGGATCGCTAAGAGTCGGACATGACTGAGCGACTTCACTTTCACTTTTCACTTTCACGCATTGGAAAAGGAAATGGCAACCCAGTCCAGTGTTCTTGCCTGGAGAATCCCAGGGGCAGGAGAGCCTGGTGGGCTGACGTCTATGGGATCGCACAGAGTCGGACACGACTGAAGCGACTTAGCAGCAATAGCAGCAGAGACTCTGGCTACAGAAGCTTACATTCCAGGAGACAGAACAGAGATTAAACAGATAAGCACTCTACCTGCCAACAATCAGATGACGCCACTGTGCCCTTTTTTCTGTATATGTCTGCATTTGCTAACAAACTACATACCCCTCAAAGTCAAAGCTGCATCTTAGTCTTCCCTATATCCTGAGTGCCTCGTCCGGCCCACAATTAGATGTTCAATAAATCTTTGCAAAATAAACATATGAATAAATGAATGCTTTGCATTCAAAGCAAAGAGAGCTGACACTACCTGGGAAAATTGGGGTGGCCTCACCAAGAAGGGTCGGACAACTGAGCAACTTCACTTTCACTTTTCACTTTCATGCATTGGAGAAGGAAATGGCAACTCACTCGAATGTTCTTGCCTGGAGAATCCCAGGGACGGGGGAGCCTGGTGGGCTGCCGTCTATGGGGTCACACAGAGTCAGACACGACTGAAGCGACTTAGCAGCAGCAGCAGCACCCAGAAGGTCACATTTGAGCTGGGTCTCAAATGTGAGAATTTTTTTAAGAGAATAAATTGAAATGCAATAGGCAGTGTGTGAAAGGGCTTTCTGGGAAAATGGAATTATATGAAAATTTACCTCTAAATTCTCAGACGCTTAGACCCCCTCATTTTAAATTCCCTTATAACAGCACATAGGACCTGAAGAAAATTTATCCATAGACTACTATCAGCAATAACTAATATTTGTAGAGCCTAAACATGCCGGACACTGTCCTAAATGCTCTGCAGTATCTAATCCTCACCACAGTCAGGTGAGGAAGATGCCATTTGACTGAGGGACAGATACTAGGTGACTGGATCAAGGTTACATAGCCAGGAACTAGCAGAGTCAGATTTCCACCTAGATAGTCTGGATCAGGAGTCTCCAGGCTTACTCACAGGCGCTTTCCCAGCTATATTCACTCACTCCATCTTTGGATACATGCTGAGTACCCGCTTTAAGCTAGGCACTGTTCCAGTACTCATCCTTGTGAAGCTTGCATTCTAGTGTGAGAAGACATACAATAAGCTAAACACATAAGTAAATGTTATAAAGTATGAGGAGGTGATATACTACTAAGGAAAAAGCATTAACAAGAACAGGGGAATTCAGAGTGTCCAATAAAGCAGAGATGTTCGATTTTAACTACTGGGGTCAGGGAAGGCCTTGTGGAGAAGATGGCATTTGAACAAAGACTTCAAAGAGATGAAAGAGTGAGCTCCATGGTTATCTGGAGGAAAGGAATTCTAGGCAAAGCAAGTGCAAAGGCACTGAGGTAAGAGCATACCCGGCCTGTGGAGGCCAGCGTGATTGAAGTAAAGGTGAGTAGCAGACATTTGAAAGATAAGACATAGTGACATGGTGTAGAGCCTTCTAAGACTCTAGTCTGTACTCAGTCGAAGAAGATTGTAGAGTGATTTTCCTTGCATCAGTACCTACCCAGCCTTCTTCCCTAGCTTGAGCCAAGCAATGAGACAGATTTGATAACTGGTCTCTACTCATTCTGTTCTTTGCTCCCAAACAGAATGAGTCTACTTTGTTTAACCCACCTTCTTTAGATCCATTTTTTGCATTCAATAAAATAGAACCATGGACTACACAGAACCATTACTGACATGGAAAAAGCCCCTGGACCTTTGAAAAAGATCACTGATCTTATAGATCAGATTAGGGGTGGAACTGAAAAAGATGCTTATTTCAAATAGCTGCTCTGCGCTTGTTACCTTTTTTCAGTGACAACTTCCAGGTATTTATCAACTCCCTGCACAGTGCTTATGGGTAAGGTTCATACAGATTAAACATTTTTTTCACATATTTTACAAATGTTCCAAAGAAATGCCAATTTTTCAGCTCCGGAACTTAGATTATGTTGTTTTATCTTGATTTTCAATTTACAATTTGACACCAGAGTCCCATTTTGGGTGAAAATACTCTCCTGTGAAGAACCCCATTCAAATTTCAAACAAAACCACAAAGATTAAATTTGACAGGGAAACTTCATAGTAAGATAAAAGCAGATGTTAGTAACCAAGCAACTACTACTCTTTAAAATCTAATATCTTGATCATTGTTACAAGAAATGTGAAATCTTTGAATAATGAAAGTTATAATTTTATTTAGGTGAAATTTACATACCATGAAATCCTTAAGTTAAATACATAAATGTAAACACACATGTTCAGTTCAGTTCAGTCGCTCAGTAGAGTCCGACTCTTGAATTGCTGCACGCCAGGCCTCCCTGTCTATCACCAACTCCCAGAGTTCACCCAAACTCACGTCCATCGAGTCAGTGATGCCATCCAGCCATCTCATCCTCTGTCGTCCCCTTCTCCTCCTGCCCCCAATCCCTCCCAGCATCAGAGTCTTTTCCAATGAGTCAACTCTTCGCATGAGGTGGCCAAAGTACTGGAGTTTCAGCTTTAGCATCAGTCCTTCCAAACACACATGTAACCAATAACTAAATAAAAATATAGATTTTCATCTCTCTATGAAATTTTCTCATATATCCTCCTTCCACAAGACAAGCACTGTTTTGATTTCAAAATCTCACAATGTTAGTTTTATCATTCCTTGAATTTCATATACATGGAATCACACAGTATGTACTCTTTTGAGTCTGGAATGTTTTGCTCCACATATTGAGATTCACCCATATAGTTAAGCACCCTTAGTTCATTCTATTTTATTTTTTGCTAAGTAGTACTCCATTGTAGGAAAATACCACAGTTTATATATTTATTCTTCTGTTGTTAAACATTGAGACATTTCCAATTTGGGGCTATTATGAATAAAACCGACAAAGGTCTGTCTAGTCAAAGTGATGGTTTTTCCAGTAGTCACATATGGATGTGAGAGTTGGACCATAAAGAAGGCTGAACATCGAAGAACTGATGCTTTCAAACTGCCGTGTTGGAGAAGACTCTTGAGAATCCTTTGGACTGCAAGGAGATCAAATCAGTCCATCCTAAAGGAGATCAACCCTGAATATTCATTGGAAGGACTGATGCTAAAGCTGAAACTCCAATACCTTGGCCACCTGATGCAAAGAACTGACTCATTGGAAAAGATCCTGATGTTGAGAAAGACTGAAGGCAGGAAGAGAAGGGGACAACAGAGGATGAGGTGGCTGGATGGCATCACTGACTCAATGGACATAAGTTTGAGTAAACTCTGGGAGTTGGTGATGGACAGGGAAGCCTCGTGCACTGCATTCCATGGAGTCACAAACACATGACTGAGCAACTGAAATGAACTGAAATGAACTGGTGAATAAAACCTCTATGAACATTCTTGTACAAGTCTTTTGTGGATGTGAGTTTTAATTTCTCTTGGTTAGGAAACAATGGAGTATAATTATGCAAATATAGGTATTATTTATGTTTAACTTTGTAAAAAGGTACCAGACAGTTTTCAAACTTGTTATACCATTTTATACCCCTCCTGTAATGCTTAGAAGATCCAATTTCTGCATGTCTTACAGATATTTGGTGGTGTAAGTCCTTTTTAACAGAAGCCATTCTAGTCATTGTGAAAGTCTGTCTTATTGTGATTCTAATTTACATTTCCCTGATGGCAAATGATTTGGATCCCATTGTCACGTGTTTATTGTCCAGTTGCCTGTCTTCTTTTTGAAGTGCCTGACCTAATCATTTCCCCATTTTCATAAAGTTGCTTGTCTTTTTTTTTATTGATATGCAGGAGTTTTTTACATCTTCTTGATAAATGTTTGACAGATATCTCTTTTTAAATAATTTATTTCAGCCTGTTGCATGACTTTTCTCAGTAGTGTCTTATAGCACACACACACACACACATATATATACACACACAATACCTAGTATATGCATTTCATGAAATTATAAAACCAATTTACCAGTCTTGTAAAAGGCTAGGATTTATAAGCTACTTAACAAATATCCATTTCCCCAATTTCTGTTTTTGTTTTTCCTTCCTTTCCTTAAAGTCACTGATAATTACACCTAAAAGCATATTTAAAGAGTTTCTAGGGAATATTTTTTCACCTAGTAAACCCTCTATTTAAAAGTTTTAACCTTTCTTTTTTCTCGGAGCATTTGAAGGTTGTCTCGAGAAACATCATGTGTGGAAAGCACAACTTTTCCTTGCATTAAGCATTTTTGGTGAAATATTTTTAAACTTCATGTAGCCCTTTCAGATGATCTAAAAGAACCCCAGAGACAATAAAAGAAGAGCACATCTGTTATCCTCTCTGCTAATATAAGTGTCTGATTGTTTCCTGTCCCACAAGGCATATTCCCACGTAAAGCATGACAAGGAGAATGAGTAGTAATGGCTGGAGTGCAGGGACTGGGTTTGTGAACATCCCACACAATGACCATAGGTTCACTTATGAGACAGTGTGATAACAACACCAAAAATGAGCAATGACAACCACATAGGACTATTAAAAAGCCGAGGGGGACCCTGGGACACCGAAGGCTTGTCGGAGAGAAGGCACTGACTAAGCACGCTCCTAGAGGACTTCTAACGCCTCAGAACAGAGTTCACGGCACATTTTTCTCTTCCACTGCATGCATGGAACACCAGTTTCAGGACAACTCTTGAGAACACCATGAGAATTTTTAGGTGTACAGTTTTTTGAGATGGAGATATTTTGAGGTTGGTTTTAAATATGTAGGTAAAAGAACATTTCTGGATACTGATAGTCTTCATATTACACGGTGTGAGATGATATAAATGACCATGCATGTCGTCTTAATAATCAATGAGAAATTCTGATTGCTTCGTCACCTCTAGAAGTTTTTGCCAGATGATATATCACCTCTTACTGTCAATTATAAAAACATAGAGAAACTAAAACAAAAGAAAAATTAATATTTATTTTATACATTGTAATTTAAAACACTAGAAATAATGTGCTTAAATGTGTATAAATGTGTTTAAATGTAAATAAATGTGTTTAAAATTTTTGTAAGAATCTCATCAAAAGTAGTTTAAACAGTGCTTGCCTTTTCATTGTATGATAGGATATGGAGCAAATATCTTTTCTGTCTTACTGAGTTATTACATTCTTTTCTAAGTTTGGGTCAACTTCTAACCTTTCATTCTTTGTTGCTTGATTTAAATATCATATAATATCTCGAAGAGTTCTTTAATGTGAGCTTTTTTGTTTCGAGCTTTTTTTTTCACTATCGTCACTTCCTCTGGGATATCTTCATCCTATTGTTCACAACCACTTTCCAATTTTACTTCCAGAGTCTTTTTGTTTCTTCGCTGCACTTTCATCTTTGTTGGCCAGTTCCCTGTTTCAAGGATCTAGTTTTGTAAAAAGTCATGTGAGCTTATCACTGGATGACAAAGACACAACATCACTATGCACTTTGCTATCTGTGCACAGTGAGCCATCAGTGACAAGCACTGAATAAAGTGATGTGATTGTCACTGATCATGCTGCTGCTGCTGCTGCTAAGTCGCTTCAGTTGTGTCCAACTCTGTGCCACCCCATAGACAGCAGCCCACCAGGCTCCCCGTCCCTGGGATTCTCCAGGCAAGAACAATGGAGTGGGTTGCCATGTCCTTCTCCAAAGCATGAAGGTGAAAAGTGAAAGTGAAGTCGCTCAGTCGTGTCCGACCCTTAGCGACCCCATGGACCACAGCCTACCAGGCTCCTCCGTCCATGGGGTTTTCCAGGCAAGAGTACTGGAGTGGAGTGCCATTGCCTTCTCCGGTCACTGATCATAAGGTTTATCTAATCAATGACTCATCACATGATCAGTGTCACTAATCATAGTGTTCATATATATATATATGAAAAATTATAATTTGACATCATATATACTACAACGGAGAAGGCAATGGCACCCTGGTAGGCTGCAGTCCATGGGGTCGCACAGAGTCGGACACGACTGAATCGACTTAGCATAGCATAGCATGTACTACAAAGTGAACATCACCAGAAGTCCATCACTATGCATTTGACCCCCTCCACCCATTTTGCCCACTCCCAACCCCTTTCTCTTCTAGTAAACACTAGCCTGATCCCTATGAGTTTGTTTAGTTATGTTTTGTGAAATTCCACATATGAGTGAAATCATATGATATTTGCCTTTGTCTGACTTATTTCACTTAGCATAATACCTTCAGGGTCCATCCACATTGTTGCAAATGGCGGGATTTCATTCTTTTTATGGCTTAGCAGTATTCCATTGTGTTTATGCACCACATCTTTATCCAATCATCCATCAAAGGACACTTAGACATACAGATGGCCAACAGACACATGAAAAGGTGTTCAACATCACTAATTATTAGGGAAATGCAAATCAAAACCACAATGAGCTATGCCCTCACAGATATTAGAATAGCTATTAACAAAAAGATAAAAAATAATTACTAAGATCATGGCATCTGGTCCCATCATGTCATGGCGAATAGATGAGGAAACAGTGGAAACAGTAACAGACTTTATTTTGGGGGGCTCCAAAATCACTGCAGATGGTGACTACAGCCATGAAATAAAAAGACGCTTGCTTCTTGGAAGGAAAGTTATGACAAACCTAGACAGCATTACTTTGCCAACAAAGGTCCATCTAGTCAAAGCTATGGTTTTTCCACTACTCATCTATGGACATGACAGTTGGACTATAAAGAAAGCTGAGCACCGAAGAATTGATGCTTTTGAACTGTGGTGTTGGAGAAGACTCTTAAGAGTCCCTTGGACTGCAAGGAGATCCAACCAGTCCATTCTAAAGGAAATCAGTCCTGAATATTCATGGGAAGGACTGATGCTGAAGCTGAAACTTCAATACTTTGGCCACCTGATGCAAAGAACTGACTCAACAGAAAAGACCCTGATGCTGGGAAAGATTGAAGGCAGGAGGAGAAGGGGACGACAGAGGATGAGATGATTGGATGGCATCACTGACTCAATGGGCACGAGTGTGAGTAAACTCTGGGAGTTGGTGATGGACAGGGAGGCCTGGCGTGCTGCAGTCCATGGGGTCGCAAAGAGTCGGACACGACTGAGTGACTGAACTGAACTGAAAAAATAATAAATGTTTGAGAGAGTTTGGAGAAAAGAAAACACTTGTACACTGTTGATGGGACTGTAAATTGGTGCAGCCACTATGGAAAACAGGATGGAAATTACTCAAAAAAAAAAAAAAAAGAATAGAATTGCCATATTACCGAGCTATTCTACTTCTGCATATTTATCTAGAGAACCTGAAAACATGAATCTGAAAAGATATATGCACTCCTATGTTCACTGCAGCACTATTTACAATAGCTAACGTATGGAAACAATGTAAGCATCCATCAATGGATGAATGGATAAAGAAGATATAACATATATACACAACGGAATATTGTGTGTGTGTGCTCACTCTTAGTCAGGTGTGACTCTTTGAGACCTCATGGACTGTAGCCAACCCAGATCCTCTGTCCATGGAATTTTCCAGGCAAGAATACTTGAGCAGTTTGCATTTCTGTCTCCAGGGGATCTTCCCAACCCAGGAATCAAACCTATGTCTCTTGTGACTCCTGCATTGGCAGCAGATTCCTTACCATTGCTCTACCTGGGAAGACTAATGGAGAACTACTTCTCCATAAAGAAGGGTGCATTTGTTTTTGATGTCGTGATTTGTGAGCTGGAGAGCTAGCAGCAAAGTTTATCCTGTGGACAAATTACTTGAGATTAATACTGAAATTTGAACCATTTTGTTGGGGGAGTGATGGCAACTGAAACTCACATGTACCTAGACCAGGCAAAATGAGGATTGCCAGTTCAGAAAACTGGTTTTCCCGCTAATTTATTTGACCTCAATTGAGCCATTGGGTATTTTCTTCCTGCTTTAATGGTTTTTATAAGACTTCTAGGCAAAGGACTTGGTAGACTTACTGGAGTTCAGAGGGAGTAACTCTCAAGCAAAATTCAGGTGTATAAGATATAGGACTTTTCTACTTTTTAGAGAGTTTAGTATCTATTTCAAACCCTTCTTTTACAAAGTGGCAAATCTAAGCATTTTATCAATGGCTCTCACCCCTGATTTAAGACTCAATCCTCAAATCCCCTTCTTAAAACCTACCCTAAAGGATGAAGCATCCCTCCAGCTTCAGCTTGATTCCCTTTTCTTTTATACATGGTCCCTCCCTTATCAGCAAACATTATAAGAGTGGGAGGTCCTGACTCTAACAAAGTATCCTTAGTACCATTCCACATCATCCAATCCCATGCTTGAATCTTTCTGAAACTATAAAGTCAACAATTTGACTATCTTCCCATGGCTACTCTCCTAAGGGGTTTGACTATAATGACCCCTTCCCAAGCAGCAAATGCTACAAGATTCCAACTTGAATGGGAGAAGGACTGTGGGATAAAAATAAATGGAAAAAATAAAAGCCAATTTGTTTTCTAAATTTTACCCCACAGCATGAGAAGAAACACAGTATGGTGTTTAAACAAAAGTCTGTCAGCTTCCTGAGTTTAAATCTAGGCTTCATTGTTAAATATTACTTTATCTCATTGGGCCTCAGATTCATCTGTAAAACTGAGATAGTAAAAGTTCAGACCTCTTAAGATTTTTGTGGAAATTAAACTCCCTTTTTCATGAAAAGCATTTATGATAGTGCCTGGCAGATAGTGTTCAATAAATGTTAACCTTTGTTACTAAGGGAAATGGTCACCTGTGGATGATGGAAATAATTTTTTGAGGTTATATATTCCCCTAATACCCTTAGAATTATGCCACTTGTTCTCAGCTGGGTTATGACTGCCACAAGCTTTTCAAAAAACAGTTAGCCAACAATTTTGTTTTAAGCTAAAAAACTAAACCTTGCTTAGAATTACACAAAATTAAAAGAAGAGGATTTGCCGATTTTTAAAAATGACTCTATGTGATTACACACTGCATACATCCTGCAGACTAGGATAGGGTAATGTGTGTCTGAATTCCAATAAAAAAGCATTTTTTCTTTATCATCAACTACAGAGTTAAAACTGCCAGCAAGGCCAATCACGCTAAATCCATTTGGCCTAATCAATTGCAAGCAAAGGCTCAAGAATCACAAAACTTCAGACTTTTTTCCTTCTCCTCTTTGATGATTAATATGCTCATGGCACCTGGGAAACGGTCTTGTCATCGCCTTCACTGTTTCCACCATGTGTCTGGAAACATTTCCCAGAAGTGTGTGTGTGTGTGTGTGTGTGTGTGCACGCACATGCATGCATGCAACTGTGAATGCAAAGGTTGGCCAAGGAGAAGGAAATGGTTTTGAAATGACCAAATAAATATTATTTATTGGAGCATTAAGCAAGGTTATTGACATCTTTCCTTAGTTTTCTTTACAAGGGTGGCAAATCTCCAGGATTCAAGATGGAAATCAAATTTAAAAAATAAATAAATAATCAGCATCTCCTCAGCAATGGTACCCACTGAGAAAGCAACACTTATTAAAAGCTGAACACGTGAGCAACACAGTTAAAGAGGCCTGCCCTCAGAGCCCAACAACTAGATTATAGACTCAAAATCCCTCCTGCAACAGAAAGAACTGACGAAGAACCATCTTCTCAGTCCCTGCTTATTCTTTGCAACTCTGTACATCTGTTTTTCTCACCCACTTGACTTCCTTCCTCCTTCTATGACTGCATCTCAATTTTGTGTTAGGGAACTATTGCTCCCCCAAGGCATAAACTCTTTGGGGAACAAAGTGTCTTCCACCATCTTTAGCTAAAGGGCTAAGGACATGCTTACTTTTGTGGGAGGTGAGTCTTGAGCAGGAGGATGCAAGGAGCCAAGTTAGATGGGCTCTCTTGTTCCAGCAATGATGCCATGAGACTGCTGCCCAAACCCCTAGAGCTGCTCTGGGTCTATCCTTTTCCAAGTTTGGGAGTTACAGACTTCCTGCTGAGCTTCGCCTCTTCTCACATTTTTCCTATGAATTCCCTATTCCTCAAATAACCTAGGGTTAGTTCTGTCACTTGCAACTAAAGAACCCCACTCATAGGCCACCCACCCTGCCTTCTGCCTGCATACACGTGTGTGCATGCTCAGTCGTGTCTGACTCTGTGTGATTCCACGGACTATAGCCTGCCATGGCTGTCCATGGAGTTTTCCAGGCAAGAATACAAGAGTGGGTTGCCATTTCCTACTCCAAGGGATCCTCTTGACCCAGGGATTGAACCTGCCCCTCCTGTGTCTCCTGCACTGGCAGGCAGATTCTTTACCACCACGCCACCTGGGAACTGGCCTGCTGCTGCTGCTGCTGCTAAGTCGCATCAGTCGTGTCTGACTCTGTGCAACCCCATAGACGGCAGCCCACCAGGCACCCCTGTCCCTGGGATTCTCCAGGCAAGAACACTGGAGTGGGTTGCCATTTCCTTCTCCGATGTGTGAAAGTGAAAAGTGAAAGTGAAGTCGCTCAGTCGTGTCTGACTCCTAGCGACCCCATGGACTGTAGCGCACCAGGCTCCTCCGTCCATGGGATTTTCCAAGCAAGAGTACTGGAGTGGGGTTCCATTGCCTTCTCCGGGGAACTGGCTTAGAGCCTATTAAAACTGTCTGGGGTAAAGAGAGGGTCCTTCCATGATCCTTCCTGTGAGTTCTATGCCTCATTTAGGGACAATGCCATAAAGAAAAGAAAGAGGTTAAGCTTCCATTTCAGAGGTCAGCCAAGCATGGAAGTCAGAAACTGGAAGTAAACCTATATGGTCACAATTACATACAAATGAAAATGTATATTAAAGATATAACACAGATGCTAACTTTTGTTTAATAAACCTAGGTTATGATGTAATTTAAAATCAGTTCTTAAAAGTTGGCCTTGTTATTTTCTGGTCTTTAAATATTACTTGCTATAGATTGAATGTTTGTATCCTCCCAAAATTTATATGCCAAAACCTAATGGTGGCTCAGTTGGTAAAGAATCCACCTGCAATGTGGGAGACCTGGATTTGATCCCCCTGGGTTGGGAAGATCCCCTAGAGAAGGGAATGGCTACCCACTCCAGTATTCTGGCCTGGAGAATTCCATGGACTGTATAGTCCAAGGCATTGCAAAGAATCAGACATGATTGAGAGACTTTCACTTTTCAGTCTCGTATATGATGGTAGTTCGAGGTGGGGTCTTCAGAAGGTGATTAGGTCAAGAGGGTGGAGCCCCCATGAATGGGATTCAGTTCATTTCAGTTGCTCAGTCGTGTCCGACTCTTTGCGACCCCATGAATCGCAGCACGCCAGGCTTCCCTGTCCATCACCAACTTCCAGAATTCACTCAAACTCACGTCCATCGAGTCGCTGATGCCATCCAGCCATCTCATCCTCTGTCATCCCCTTCTCCTCCTGCCCACAATCCCTCCCAGCATCAGGGTCTTTTCCAACGAGGCAACTCTTCACATGAGGTGGCCAAAGTATTAGAGTTTCAGCTTCAACATCAGTCCTTCCAATGAACACCCAGGACTGATCTCCCTTAGGATAGACTGGTTGGATCTTCTTGCAGTCCAAGGGACTCTCAAGAGTCTTCTCCAACACCACAGTTAAAAAGCATCAATTCTTCAGTGCTCAGCTTTCTTCATAGTCCAACTCTCACATCCACACATGACCACTGGAAAAACCATAGACTTGACTAGACGGACCTTTGTTGGCAAAGTAATGTCTCTGCTTTTGAATATGCTATCTAGGTTGGTCATAACTTTCTTTCCAAGGAGTAAGCATCTTTTAATTTCATGGCTGCAGTCACCATCTGCAGTGACTTGGAGCCCAAAAAAATAAAGTCTGACACTGTTTCCATGGTTTCCCCATCTATTTCCCATGAAGTGATCGGACCAGATGCTATGATCTTCGTTTTCTGAATGTTGAGCTTTAAGCCAACTTTTTCACTCTCCTCTTTCACTTTCATCAAGAAGCTCTTTAGTACTTCTTTGCTTTCTGCCATAAGAGTGGTATCATCTGCATATCTGAGGTTATTGATATTTCTCCCAGCAATCTTGATTCCAGCTTGTGCTTCTTCCAGCCCAGTGTTTCTCATGATGTATTCTGCATGTAAGTTAAATAATCAGGGTTACAGTGTACAGCCTTGACGTACTCCTTTTCCTATTTGGAACCAGTCTGTTGTTCCATGTCCAGTTCTAACTGTTGCTTCCTGACCTGCATATAGGAATGGGATTAGTGCCCTATAAAACAGACCTCAGAGTACTCCCTCACCCCTTCTGCCACGTGAAAGCCCAGCAAGAAGATAGCTGCCTATCAACCAGGAAATGTGCCCTCATGAGGCACTAAATTTGCTGGTGCCTTGATCTTGGACTTCCCAGCTTCCAAAACTATGAGAAATAAATGTTTGTTGTTGAAGACCCCCAGTCTATGGTATTTTTGTTATACCAGCCCAAACTAGCATTATCAGTTATTACTCTAACATTATGCTTCCTTAAGAAAAACACAGGTTGTTTTCCATATTAAAACAAACAAACAATACCAACAACAGAAAACAGTACCTGCTAGAGATTCACGGTTTGTGGCAACTTGGTCAACCATCTGGACTAACTGAAATAACTGTAGCAGCAGTTTATGATTCACACACACTCATGTGAAGAAAAGGACGGCTTTGGGGTCCCTGATTCTTGTATTATCTTCCCGGAAGGATGTCTCTTTGTGGCTTTTTTTGCACAGGCACACTTCTGTCACATAGCTTGACTCCCAGCAGCTCCCTTTCAACTGGCCAAAATGAGACAATCTTCCACCAGCCCCCTATGAGCAGCCCAGACACTGAAAAACCAGAACAGCCTCTCTTTCAAATAGCAAGAGGAGCCCTGGACAGTAACTTTCTAATCATTCATTCCAGAACCCTTTGAAGCTATAAAAGTTACCATTATTCCCATAATAGTAAAGATTACCAATTAACTTCTCTAGAAACTTCTTTCAAGCCCTTTTAAAGGGGCTATCCCTTTTCCTAAACTTTCAACAAAATCAAACAAAGCAAAAGTTGAGGTTTGGTTTTTTTTCTTTTTAAATAGAGTTATGCATTAGTTTTCTCACGTTTTCCAGGGTTACTGCCTTTGGCAACTAATTCTGTTGTTTAATACCTCTCATCTTGGCTTCTCTCTTCAACATGAAGGACAGTGTGGGCCAGTATTTAACTAACATTTAAACTACAACAATCCCCCAGCCCTGCTGGGTTTGAAGAAGTGAGGCACCATGCCAACCTATTCTCCCCTAATAGGGAGAATGCTATTCCTTTAATGCGCAGACCTCACATCCTCCTTCAGAATTGTTTTCTAGTGCAAATGAGCATTCTTACACCACTGTAGGAGTCAGCCACCAAATTCTGTATTAAACAACTCCTATGTATCTGACACTATTTTAGGCACTCTGGTATAAATAGAAATAGTAGAAGGTAATGTATGCTTGTAAACAACCCCCCTCCCCCCGACACATACACACAAAACCACCAAATTTTAGGGCAGATACTGGTTTTCCTATGAAGGCTACATCTTTATCTGAGCTCGGAACCTCCTTGGATCTTGCAGCCTGCGTTGTCTTCCCAGGCTTTGTGAAAGAAACCAAACATAGAAATGGCAGAGGCAAAGTAATGATAATCACACTAGTGAATAATGAATCTTGGGAGAATGGAACCACAACGCAGAAGAGCTGACTCAGACTTGCTGTCCCGAGAGACCACAAACTATAGTGACTCAAGTATTTATCGTGAGACTTGTATTTACCTATGTGATTATTTGTTTTATCATCCCTTCTCACTGACTTCAGTTGCCCCCTACTTTTGGCGTACAGAATACCCTGTAGAGTTCCTGAGATGGGTAGAAGTCGCAAACAGGAAGGTAAGTCCACAATCTTGATGTTTCCCAGGACCAGCAGCGTGAGCATCACCTGCGACTTGTTAGAAAAGCTGACTTCCAGGCTCCACCCCAAATCTACTAAATCAGAATCTGCATTCCAACAAGATCCCCTGGGTGACTCCTCCACTCATTAAAATTTGAAAAGTTCTGGTCTCCAGCATTTAATAATTTGAAAGAGCTTTCAACACTACCTGAAGTCCCTGGTTGTAATTTCTAGAATGTGAAAGAGAATTTATAATGCATGCACACGTCTTCTCGGGAGTACAGCACGCAGCCTTTCTGATTTGTAGCTGAAATAAGAAGACATCTTATGAGATCTGTCTCTACTGATATGAATTGTCCGACAGTGAAATTTTTCACGGCATATATGCTTCCACTGAAAGAAAAGAATTTATGTGCTTATCAAATTTAAAACAGTTACATTTATTTTAATAACACTTAACATGAACATGAATTATGCAACCACATTAAGGAAAGACTAAGGAAAGTAAAACCAGTTCCTATAAAATAACTTTGTCACCTAAATATGCCCAAAACAAAATTTGGGCCGACAAGACTTTTCTTTTTCTTTTTTCCAAAATATCCCACTAAATAGATGGTTTCAAACTGCCCTTACCAAAGAATGATTTTGCCACAATGCTTATTATCCATATGGTTCCTCCCGTTATAAAATAGTCATGAAAAATGAAGGGGAAGAACTTCGGTTTTCTTCTGAAGTATTTACTTGAGGTGACAAAATAGACTAAAATGATGCTATTGCAAGGGTTAAACTTACATTCCATGTCCTCCAAAAATCTAATGAAATTTGGGCCTTCTGGGAAGGATGGAGAAAATTTTATAGAAAATGAAGACTCTAAGGAAAACAATCTCCATGGGTAGTTCAAGAGGAATGAGAACCTCTCTATAGCATTCAGGATTTAGGTTAAAAATGAGGAAACGTTTCCTGACAATTAAGATCACTAAGTGCATAAATTAGCATTATATGGAAATTTAAGAGGCCATCATGTTAATGGCATTAGCTTCCTTGAAGTCATTAAGTTGATTTATTCTTATTGGGTCTACAGATTTAAAAATAATAGTGTTGTTGCTGTTATCTTGGACTGTAGTCCACCAGGCTCCTCTGTCCATGGAATTCTCCAGGCAAGAATATTGGAGTGGGCAGCCTTTCCCTTTTCCAAGGGATCTACCTGACTCAGGGATCGAACCCTGGTCTTGTGCATTGCAGGCAGATTCTTTACCATGTGAGCCACCAGAGAAGCCCATTAGTATGAAAAAAAATTACAAATGAGTACTAACAATATACCAGGCTCTGTGCTTTGTACTCTACATGCATTGTGGGTGCTGTGATTACTCTCATTTTATAGTTGGAAAGAACTGATTCTATGAGAGGTTAAGTGACTTATCCAAAGTCCCCAAGGCAGTTTGAGGTAGGACCAGGATTTGTACAAGGCGGCTTCCCTCCAGAGGCAGCACGCTGACCCTCTCTATTACACTATACTGTCTCCTGATACCGGTACATAGTGACAAGCCAGACTGGGCCCCAAAGCTGGATTCACCTGGAGCTGTGGCCACCAGCCTTAACTATAGTCCACACTGGGAAAGGAGTGTAAAGTTAATATCTAGTTAACTGGGTGGTTGAAACCTTGAATTTACTCCTTGTCTGTTCATTGTGTCCTCAGTCACCAGTCCCAGCCCACCAAGAGCTGACTTAGGCTGCCCCAAGCTTTCCATATGCCATCCACATGGCTCTCACCATATCAGCACTCAGAAACAAAGCCGTTCTGGAGACATTCTGACCCCCATTGCACTAACCAACCATGATCTGTCAACATGTAGCACAACTAGAACAACAAACCCATCCCCCTGCCCCCAACTCTTTCTCAATTATACACAAAGCAAATGACAAAAGTTTTCATCAGAAAGACCATCAGAAGAGCCTGAAATTGAGCTGATGCCATCATCAGCATACTATAAGTACAGTGGATTTAAGGTCTCTAGGGTCTATGTAGACCAAATAAGATAACATATGTAAGGCCCGGCCAGCATGCCGGTCACAGGTACTCAGCAAATGTCAGTTCTTTCCTTTCCCCCTCCTTAATTATACAGCTCTCACATCTTTTATTTCACTTCTGAATTTGAGAGTAGAAGGTCTGATCCCTTTAGAAAAAGCCAGGACATATCCCATGGTGAAGGAGACAGACTGGAGTCAGAAGTGACAGGGCAGCAACAGAGGTATTTACAAGGTGCCTCCACTTTATAAAAGGCCGCTCAATTCCCTGAGAGAAAAGGGAAGGGAGTGCGCATCAAGACTTAACACAAAATAGCAGAAAAGATCTGAGAGCTAGCGCAGAAATTTGACACCTGACCACTATAAACCTCCCTGTGCTCTAAGGAACCATGAATCATTTGAAAACACTAAATGCCTGGGGTTTAGTGTACTGTTACCAGTAGCTTAGGACAAATAGAAAACACTGAACTAACCAAAAGCCATGAAAATGGCCCAAGTGTTCAGGGGAAGATTCAAATGGACTAATGATTAAAATGGATTCAGGTAACCTTCTACCTTATAAGGTGCTTTACTTGTACTTAGAAGCTTCAAAATGGATTTCTTGGTTACAGTAGAAATTATCAATTTATGTATTAACTTTTCAAACTGTATTTTATACTGTATTATAAAGGCATTATTATTATAAGTAAGATGCTTGTTTTTCTTAGTAACTCACCCTAGAAGCATGTCTACCATAGAGGCCTCTGTGCTCTAGTGAGTCAGCAGAAGGCAAGCAGTCTGAAAGGAAGAAGTTTCTTCAGCAAAGAGTTTTTCAAATTTTTGAAACTCATATCGTCCTTTCATAGGTATCAACATCTTATGCTTCCTTTGAATGTTATATTTGATTCAAAGCAAAATGAATATTATTATTTACATTGAATCAAAACAATGGAAATAGTAAGATTTTGCTTTCAAACCACAGGGTCCTGTGCCGCCATCATGACACTGGAGCTAGCAAAACCAGGGAGAGTATGCTACTGCTCACTTGAAAAATCTATACTCATGCCAAAGCAGTCTCACTGATCAAATTTCAGAGTTCCAATCTGCTTCACACTCACCAAATACTCATGATCTTTAAAGAAGCCTAAGTAAATCACAGAGAGAAACATGTGAACTCTTCTAGTTTAAAAATAGTTAAATCTTAGCAATTGTCTCTGCAACTTTTGCCAGGTATTTGTTAGTCATTCTAAGTCATGAAGCTTTAAAAGCAACACCCATGTTTTACAAATTGTTGGAACATTTTATACGCTGTCATTTTCTGTCATCATCTGGATTTAGGCTTTTTTTTTCCTTCTTCTTCTTCTGAAACATACTCAACACATAATGTGTCTTGTGAGCTACCATCATTTGTTTACATGGAGGGAGAAGGCAGCATGGCATTCTGGAAGATTT
This sequence comes from Bos javanicus, assembly GCF_032452875.1. Taxonomy (NCBI): domain Eukaryota; kingdom Metazoa; phylum Chordata; class Mammalia; order Artiodactyla; family Bovidae; genus Bos; species Bos javanicus. The sequence continues at coordinate 92,426,147 of NC_083874.1, forward strand.
CAAAGGAGTTGACAGTCAGATACACTCACGTTCAAATCCTGAATCTGTTGCTGACTACCTAGATGACCGTGAGCATGTTCCTTAAATGAGCTTAACAATTCCCCTCTCTCAGGACTGTTGTGAGACTTAGAAGAATACATTTAAAGCCCCTTGCACAATACCTTGGCACACAGTAGGTAGTGTAATTTTTTCATAATTATGAAGTTTATGTAAAGATTTTTGTATTTACATTATAACTTTTAACACATATAGGATTGGGTATTCCTTTAAAAAGAGAAAATATTTTGAAGTCTTAAAATGACAAGTATGATGTGTCTAGATTTAATGAAATTTGATCTTTACTATCATAATAGTGATCATTTTGAATGAAATTGAAATATTGTTACCTAGGCAATACCCAAAAGCTATTTACTCAAGATGGTGTGAAAGGAGATGCAAAAATTACTTTAATAATTACCAATATATTCCCCAATACTAGTTATCTTGTCATATTATATAAATTAACCACACTGTGCCTTCCACTAGTGTAGCAAATCTTTTTTTCTGATATACCAACTACAGTTAATTTAGAACAGCCACCTAATATTATCAAGACATCATCAGATTCAGGAACTCTGATTACCTTTAACTCCCCCATTCATAGGGTTTGGATGCTCTTTGGTCATGGGCTAACTAATTCTCCTGGCATGAATCCTTCCCTTCTCCCCTGACTTGCAGACAGTCATGCTCTGCCCAAGAGCAAGGCAGAAAATACTCACTGAAGGAACAAGGCTCTGCAATTCCTGCTTGCCACACTGTAAAGTACTAGAAACAAAGAAAGCATGACAAAGATAGAATCTAATTGTTTTAACCAGTGAGAAAATTTTAAGCAATAATGTTGAGACAATTTCCCAACAACCCAGATAAACTATGATTAAGTCTGTGTTTACATATTGATAAATGTCCAGAAGAAAAATGACAAATGCAATCATCTCGATATTTTATTCTAGGAAATTAACCATTATATGGCAAAATCAAAGCAAAACAAAAATGCCTTCAATTCTACTCCACCCTAAAAGACAATACCATACAAGGGATGGGGAAATACTAACATTTGATTAAAACACAACAGAGAAATAAATATCATTCAGATTTCCTTAGAATTTAGAATTTGACATAGGTGAAAGTTCCTGCGGATGTTGGCAATTTGATCTCTGGTTCCTCTGCCTTTTCTAAAACCAGCTTGAACATCAGGAAGTTCACGGTTCACATATTGCTGAAGCCTGGCTTGGAGAATTTTGAGCGTTACTTTACTGGCGTGTAAGATGAGTGCAATTGTGTGGTAGTTTGAGCATTCTTTGGCATTGCCTTTCTTTGGGATTGGAATGAAAACTGACCTTTTCCAGTCCTGTGGCCACTGCTGAGTTTTCCAAATTTGCTGGCATATTGAGTGCAGCACTTTCACAGCATCATCTTTCAGGATTTGGAATAGCTCAACTGGAATTCCATCACCTCCACTAGCTTTGTTCGTAGTGATGCTTTCTAAGGCCCACTTGACTTCACATTCCAGGATGTCTGGCTCTAGGTCAGTGATCACACCATCATGATTATCTGGGTCGTGAAGATCTTTTTTGTACAGTTCTTCTGTGTATTCTTGCCATCTCTTCTTAATATCTTCTGCTTCTGTTAGGTCCGTACCATTTCTGTCCTTTATTGAGCTCATCTTTGCATGAAATGTTCCTTTGGTATCTCTGATTTTCTTGAAGAGATCCCTAGTCTCTCCCATTCTGTTGTTTTCCTCTATTTCTTTGCATTGATCACTGAAGAAGGCTTTCTTATCTCTTCTTGCTATTCTTTGGAACTCTGCATTCAGATGTTTATGTCTTTCCTTTTCTGCTTTGCTTTTTGCTTCTCTTCTTTTCACAGCTATTTGTAAGGCCTCCCCAGACAGCCATTTTGCTTTTTTGCATTTCTTTTCATCGGGAATGGTCTTGATCCCTGTCTCCTGTACAATGTCACGAACCTCATTCCATAGTTCATCTGACACTCTATCTCTCAGATCTAGGCCCTTACATCTATTTATCACTTCCACTGTATAATCATAAGGTATTTGATTTAGGTCATACCTGAATGGTCTAGTGGTTTTCCCTACTTTCTTCAATTTAAGTCTGAATTTGGCAATAAGGAGTTCATGGTCTGAGCCACAGTCAGCTCCTGGTCTTGTTTTTGCTGACTGTATAGAGCTTCTCCATCTTTAGCTGCAAAGAATATAATCAATCTGATTCCGGTGTTGACCATCTGGTGATGTCCATGTATAGAGTCTTCTCTTGTGTTGTTGGAAGAGGGTGTTTGTTATGACCAGTGCATTTTCTTGGCAATTGAAAAAGCAAGAGAGTTCCAGAAAAATATCTATTTCTGCTTTATTGACTATGCCAAAGCCTTTGAGTGTGTGGATCACAATAAACTGCGGAAAATTCTTAAAGAGATGGGAATACCAGACCACCTGATCTGCCTCTTGAGAAGTTTGTATGCAGGTCAGGAAGCAACAGTTAGAACTGGACATGGAACAACAGACTGGTTCCAAATAGGAAAAGGAGTTCGTCAAGGCTGTATATTGTCACCCGGTTTATTTAACTTATATGCAGAGTACATCATGAGAAATGCTGGACTGGAAGAAACACAAACTGGAATCAAGATTGCTGGGAGAAATATCAATAACCTTAGATATGCAGATGACACCACCCTTATGGCAGAAAGTGAAGAGGAACTAAAAAGCCTCTTGATGAAAGTGAAGGTGGAGAGTGAAAAAGTTGGCTTAAAGCTCAACATTCAGAAAACGAAGATCATGGCATCCGGTCCCACCACTTCATGGGAAATAGATGGGGAAACAGTGGAAACAGTGTCAGACTATATTTTTCTGGGCTCCAAAATCACTGCAGATGGTGACTGCAGCCATGAAATTAAAAGACGCTTACTCCTTGGAAGGAAAGTCATGACCAACCTAGATAGCATATTCAAAAGCAGAGACATTGCTTTGCCAACAAAGGTTCGTCTAGTCAAGGCTATGGTTTTTCCAGTGGTCATGTATGGGTGTGAGAGTTGGACCGTGAAGAAGGCTGAGCGCTGAAGAATTGATGCTTTTGAACTGTGGTGTTGGAGAAGACTCTTGAGAGTCCCTTGGACTGCAAGGAGATCCAACCAGTCCATTCCGAAGGAGATCGGCCCTGGAATTTCTTTGGAAGGAATGATGCTAAAGCTGAAACTCCAGTACTTTGGTCACCTCATGCGAAGAGTTGACTCATTGGAAAAGACTCTGATGCTGGGAGGGATTGGGGGCAGGAGGAGAAGGGGACGACAGAGGATGAGATGGCTGGATGGCATCACTGACTCGATGGACATGAGTCTGGGTGAACTCCGGGAGTTGGTGATGGACAGGGAGGCCTGGCGTGCTGCGGTTCATGGGGTCGCAAAGAGTCGGACACGACTGAGCGACTGAACTGATCTGATCTGATCTGAAAGTTCCTGGCAGAGTACCTAATGCAATTGCTTAACAGATAATATTTCAACACCAACCCAAACTTATCTTCAACTGGTGTCTCATGTATTAATTTATGTAATTAATCTTATGACCATCTAGATAGGTTTTATTTATATTCTGGTAAGGACCTATCCATATTCCTGGGCTCTGAAAAGAACTCTCAGAACAGGAAGTAAAAACCACTAATAGATATGTAATTTCTTCTGAACATGCACAAAATCATGATACAAACATGCACTGATAGCTCAGTTGGTAAACAATCTACCCACAGGAGACCTGGGTTCAATCCCTGGGTCAGGAAGATCAGTTGGAGAAGGGATAGGCTAAATTCCATGGACTGTATAGTCCTTGAGGTCACAAAGAGTCAGACCTGACTGGGTGACTTTCACTTTCACTTCATGCACAGAATCAGAAATGTACTGGGTGTCCCTCAAACTTTATCTCAGCACTATGATGCATACAAAATAAAAATCTAAGTACATAAAACACTAAAATATAATGGAAGTTTTTATTGTAGATCTGGAGTTAGTAGCATGGAGGAATTGCCTTACATAATATGCAGCAAGACCTAATTCCTTAAAAATCTTCCTAACATATCCCAAAGTTCTAAAAGGCAGCTCTCTCTCCCTTTCTTTCTCTTCATAAATTCCCCCAAACTACTTCCCCATCTCGCCTTGTGCTAATTCGCTTCACCTCCTTACCTCTCTCTCTTCCCTTTACCCTCTTTAGAAGAGAATGGAAAAAAAAAGGGATTGCAAACTTTGGTCTGCACTCCCTTATCTGAAATCCTTAGGGCCAGATATATTCAGAAACTCAGAACTTTTCAAATTCTAAGATTAGGATAATGCACAAACTGCATGGTGCATTCAGTCTGGAAAAGCACCCTGCAATCAAGCGCATTAATATGTAGGCAGTGACATATAAGAAGAGTCATACTGAGTTAAATAAATATTATACTTACACTACACAAGCTCAGGTCAGGTTTTGGGCAAATGAATTTGCTAGAAAAGAAGAAAACTTTTTTCACAGAAGAGATTATAAGTCTATACTTATAAATTAACACTTTCCCTTTTATACCTGACACATTTATCAACATGTGTTAATTCATAACCAGCTAAGGTTATCAAGAATGATGGAATTGCGTTACCATAGGGTAGGGTAAGGGCTTCCCAGGTGGCGCTAGTGGTAAAGAACCTGCCTGTCAATGCAGGAGACATAAGAGACATGGGTTCAATCCTAGGTCAGGAAGATTCCTTGGAGGAGGGCATGGCAACCCACTCCAGTATTCTTGCCTGGAGAAACCCATGGACAGAGGAGCCTGGTGGGCTACAGCCCATGGGGGTTGCAAAGAGTCAGACACAACTGAAGCCACTGAGCACATAGGGAGGGTGATCCACTGAGCACCTACTAGCTTCCAGTCCCTATTTTAAGTTCTGGGCCCGAGTGAACAAAACACAGAAAAAAATCTTGCTCTCAGGGGGCTTGATTATATTCTGGAATGGAGCCTGAGGGTGTGGGGGTGGTGGATATAGGTAATAAACAAAAAGCAAGCAAATGAAAGTATAATTGAATATCTGCTAGTTAAAGGTATGATGAAAAAGAAGAAAATAATAAAGCAGAGAAAAGGCACGAAGAGTGAGGAAGGATGGGAGGGGGGTCCAGGAAAAACCTCTCTGGGGAGTTAGAATTTGAATGGATTCCTGAAAGGCCTGGAAGACTTTCAGGAGGAAGCCTATTGCAGGTTGCAGGGCCAGCGAGGGCAGAGTTTAGACAGGGAGGTGGTGAAGGTGCTGCTGGAGGACGCGGGAGGCGAGAACACGGAAGGGTCAGGAGAGACAGGGAAGCAGGGTCAGCAGGAAAGGATGGGATCTGCGCAGGGCTCTTAAAAAACGGCAGGTGACTCGAGCGGTCGTGGACCGCAAGTTTGGGGAAGAAGACAGCCAGACAGTGACTGAGGGCGAGAGGTGCCAGGCCAGAGGGGAGAAGGAGGAGGTTGGTGATGGGCCGCTGTGCTGCTGGGGGCGCCTGGCTGAGTCTCTAAGCCACTACGGTGGAGCAAGTGCAGGGGGGCAGGAACACAGGAGGCAGAGATCCGAGCCCCTGCCCCGCTGCACAATGAAAGGACAGGGTGGGAGAGAAAGTGATCGGACAGCTTAAAGAGCCATTGCACAAACTGAAGCCTCGGCAACAGGAAGCAGGAAGGATCCATCGCCCAAAGGTGGGTTCTCGGGGAGAACAGGTCTGGTGGGGAGGAGGAAATCAGTACTGAGGCAGCCAAAAACGAACTGTCCTCCGAAAAAGAATCCTGCCAGCTCCAGCAGAGCTCAGGCATGTGGGGAAATCCGCTCTCCGGCTTCTGACACCCGGGATAGCGTTTCTTAATAATTTGGTTCTTTCACATATCCAAACAGTCCAAAGACAGCCACAGAGCCCTGGGAAGATAAAAAAAAAAAAATCTTCCCTTTCCACTAATGAAAAATGGCCCTTGATAACAAGGTAAGGAAACAGCTGTCATAGTAATACAGAAGGAAGGGTGGATCTTGGGAAACATTATGCTGGTGCACAATAATAGAGGAAAGAAAAACACTTGCCAGCCCACAGGACTAGTGACGCATCCATGACCCATTAATGATGGTAAGGAAACAACTATGACAGGGATCCTTACCATCAGCCTCCGTTTCTTTAATCTCCACTATTGACCAGCACAGGGCTAGGCACTTCACATATGATTGTCAAACCTTATAGCTTTGGAGGAGTTAGAAGCACAAATAGACGGTAATATTTCTCGGTATTGTTTACTGGCTACTGTCCCTCTGAGTGCAGACCCAATTAAGAAATAAGACCCAAGGATCACAGCAATGTAAATAAAAGTGTCAGTTTTAGGACTTCCCTGATGGCTCAGGGGATAAGGATCCACCTGCCCGTGATACATACAATGTCTGTTATCACATATTTGGGCGGGAATATGAATAGATGCACCCCAGTTTTTATTGCCACACTATTTATAATAGCCAAGACTTGGAAACAACCTTAAATGCTCATTAATGCACACAATGGAATACTATGCAGCCATCAAAATAATGAATGATGCCATCTGCAGCAACACGGATGCAACCAGAGAGTATCATGTGAAATGAAGTGAGTCAGACAGAAAAAGACAAATATCATATGATATCACTTATATGTGGAATCTAAAATACGGTACAAATGAACTTATTTACAAAACAGAAGCAGACTCACAGACATAGAAAACACACAGTTACCAAAAGGGAAAGTGGAAGGCATAAATTCGGAATCTGAAATTAGCAGATACAAACTACTATATAAAAAAATAGACACACAACAAGGTCTTACTTGTTGTGGGATTTTATCTAATATCTTGTAATAACATACAACGGAAAATTGTTATAAATATGGACATATATATATGTTGTGTGTGTGTGTGTGTGTATGTGTGCACATGTGCTAAATCGCTTCAGTCATGTCCAGCTCTTTGCGCCACTATGGACTGTAGCCCCCCAGCCTTCTCTGTCCATAGGATTCTCCAGACAAGAATACTGGAGTGGGTTGCAATGCCCTTCTCCAGGGGATCTTCCCAACCCAGGAACTGAACCTGCATCTCCTCCCTATCCTGCATTAGCAGGCAGGTGATTTACTACTGGCGCCACCTGGGAAGCCCATATATATCTGATCCACTTTTCTGTATGCCAAAAACTAACACATTTTAAATCAACTATACTTCAATAAAAAAATAGAATACAGAATGGAGTTTCCTAGAAAGATTAAAAACAGAATTACCATGTGTGTGTTATTCACTCAGTCATACCCAACTCTTCGAGACCACGTGGACTGTAGCCCACCAGGCTCCTCTGTCCATAGGATTCTCTAGGCAAGAATACTGGAGTGGGTTGCCATTTCCTTCTCCAGGGGATCTTCCTGACCCAGGGATCGAACCCGAGTCTCCTGCATTTCAGGCAGATTCTTTACTATCTGAGCCACCAAAAAATCCTAATCATCACATGATCTAGCAACTCCACTATATATCCAAATGAAATAAAATAACTATCTCAAAGAGAGATATGCACCCTCATGTTCATTGTAGTTTTATTTACAATTACCAAGACATGGAAACAATGTGTCTATCAACAGAGGAATGAATAAAGAAAATATTACACACAGAAAGGAATATTATTCAACCATAAAAAAGAAATCCTGCTATTTGTAATAATACAGGTGAACCTTTAGGACATTATGTTGAATGAAATAAGTTAGACAAGGACGACAAATACTATATGATCTCACTTATTTGTGGACTCTAAAAAACCCAAATACATAGAAACAGAGAACAGATTGGTGGTTGCCCCAGGTGGGTTTGGAGGTGGGAAAAAGAAGTAAAGATGGCCAAAAGGTACAAATTTCCAATTATAAGGTAACTTCTGGGGATATATTGTACAACACGGTAACTATTGTTAACAATACTGTATTATATATTTGAAAGCTGCGGCAAATAGGTGGGGAAACAATGGAAACAGTGTCAGACTTTATTTTGGGGGGCTCCAAAATCACTGCAGATGGTGACTGCAGCCATGAAATTAAAAGACGCTTACTCCTTGGAAGAAAAGTTATGACCAACCTCAATAGCATATTGAAAAGCAGAGACATTACTTTGCCAACAAAGGTCCGTCTAGTCAAGGCTATGGTTTTTCCAGTAGTCATGTATGGTTGCGAGAGTTGGACTGTGAAGAAGGCTGAGCACTGAAGAATTGATGCTTTTGAACTGTGGTGTTGGAGAAGACTCTTGAGAGTCCCTTGGACTGCAAGGAGATCCAACCAGTCCATTCTAGAGGAGATCAGTCCTGGGTGTTTTGGAAGGACTGATGCTAAAGCTGAAACTCCAGTACTTTGGCCACCTCATGCGAAGAGTTGATTCATTGGAAAAGACTCTGATGCTAGGAGGGATTGGGGGCAGGAGGAGAAGGGGACAACAGAGGATGAGATGGCTGGATGGCATCACCGACTTGATGGACGTGAGTTTGAGTGAACTCTGGGAGATGGTGATGGACAGGGAGGCCTGGTGTGCTGCGATTCATGGGGTCACAAAGAGTCGGACATGACTGAGTGAACTGAACTGAACTGAACTGAACTGAAGAGAATAGATCTTCAAAATTCTCATCACAAGAAAAAAATTGTAACTAGTGAAGGATGTTAACTCATTGTGCTAATCATTTAACAATATATATATTTATCAAATAATTACGTTATACATCTTAAACCTATACAATGTAATGTTATATAGAAATTAACTTGAATTTAAATTTTAGACTCTTACAAAGGTAATAAAGGATCACTGTACAGAATACCAATAACAAATGAAAAGAAAATTAAATTTACCTACAATTTCCCTTGACCTTTGCGTATATTTGGGTGTAGAGACTTCCTGCCTTTGTATGAGGTGGCATGTCTGAGAAAGGCTTAAATCAGGATGCATACGTGCTCAGTCGCTAAGTTATCAGATTTTCCAGGCAAGAATACTGGAGCAGGTTGCCACTTCCTTCTCCAGGGAATCGTCCCTACTCAGGGATCAAACCTACGTCTCCTGTGTCTCCTCCATTGGCAGGTGGATTCTTTACCACCGAGCCATCTGGAAAGCCCCTTATATCAGGTTATTACTGGGACATTTCTGAGGGAGTTGGAAGACAAGAACCATCAGAGAGACAGGGTTCAAGGCACAGAGAGGGAAGCTGGAAGGCAGTTCTTGCAGTCTCAGGCACCCCGGTTCTCAACATCTGCCTTCCAGAAGCCAGGTCTCACCTTGGCACAGCCAGCATCCAGTTCCCTCCCACTTTGGTCCACCTGTGTATCTGACTAAGGGTCCTCCCTGTCTCTGGCACCTGAAGTCAGAAAGCTGCCTCATCCATCATAGTCCTTTCTGTTTCCAAAGCTTCATACCTGTGCCCCTGCTTATTTGGCCATTCCTCTTTCACCCTCCAGGCACCGGGTTGCTGGCGATTGCCTGGTTTGGGACCACTTCCTCATTTGGCCATCTGGAATTAGAGGCTCCCTTTTCCTACCTGGCTCCCAGCTCACTGCTTGCTCTGATCCTCATTTTTTTTTTTCATGGATAATTCTAATACCTGGCTTTTACAACTAGGACATCCCCATGCCAGCCTGATGATCTCTCAAAATCAGGTTTTACCCAGAGTCTAACCACACCTACTATCTATGAAGACTCTTATCCAGATCTGGATTTCACAGTCCTGTTCTTCAATGTCCACAATTGATAGCTATCAATGTCCCCAGGTTGACACCAGTCTCTTTTCCACTTCTACCGTAGCCTGGTTGAAACTGAGGATCAAAGACATTTCCCAGCCCTTCTATCTTATATAGTAATCTGTTCTTATTGAGAAGTAGTATCTGTCGCTTTTCACCAGGAGAAGTTAGAACACCACTGCCCACTGCATCTTGGTATCTAAGTCACCAAGGAATATGCAACGCAGCTGGGCATTGGACGCAATGACACTTGACTCACATAAAGAAGAGACAGAGCATCGTCAGCTTCGGTAGTTGGCCCCACATGGCCAGAGGTCATGACAGAGCAGCAGCAGCAGCCACAGCGCCACTGCCTGCACGAATCCCTCTTGTGCTGAAGAATGAAGGGCCCCATCCTCTACGGGGATAGATGTAGTGGTGAGGTTAGCCGGGTACCACATGGCACACACGTTTGAGCAGAACAAGGGAGCACACGCTGAGTGTGAAACAGGAAGAGACGTGCCCTACAAGGTGGCCAGTCCAGCACATGCTGCAAGGACTTCCTCTCTCTTGGGAAGGAAGTTTCCAGGCCCAAGGTCGCGCTTATGAGGGTGAATGAGGTCCACAGGAGAATGCCTTTCCCAACAGTTCTTTCAGAGTTACTATGCTTAGAAATACATAATTTGTATTGTCTCTAAATGTGTTATCATCCTCTTCCAACAGCAATATAAATGTAGCTCAGTGAGTCGAATCTTTTTATAAGATACACATTTAAAGAATATTTTTTCTGAATTTGTTTTGAGCTCCAACTCTATCCTATAAATTCATTTAAACTTGCCTGAGGCCAAACCTTCTCCTTTTCCTGAAAATAAACCATCAGCTTGTCATGAAACGGTAACCCAAGTAGACTGTCACTTATAAGATTATAAACACTAAATTACAGAAATCTTATTGAACAATTAGAGCGACTAGAATCAGAATGACTACATTAGAATCAAATCAATCAAGTTAAAACTACTGATGAAAAATTAGCTGTGAAAAAATGTTCAAATCAGTGCCTGCATTTAGAATTTGATGAAAATATCTACACATTTTCTAGAAAGAACTTAAAAAGTCAGTCCCTGAGCCCCGACCATAACTGTTCAATGCCATTGCTATATAGCAATGAAGAACTCCTCTGTTGGGCATTTCTAATTATAAGCAGGTAAGCAGACAATGCATATAAACTGCCCTCCCCTCTCTGAGACATGGTCTCGTCCAGATAGCGAGGGAGACTGGACCACAGATCTGAATCGAAGTGGAGGAAGGGCGACGAGTCTCGAATTCCTTCACCGTGCAAATGTTCAGATTCAGGTGGCTTTGGGATGTTTACCAAAGATCTTAAGAAACCTGGAAAAGATCATTAAACCACTGGAATGCACTCTGTTTTAAATTCAATTTTGAAACCATTTCTTGGAACGGCACTAGATAGGAGGAGCACCTTCGAACCTGCAGTATGTAAGCACATATAATTAGGTGAGTACCAGATTTGTTCAGGCCATAGCAGAATAAGTGAATAATGTGATTTGACTGAGTTAATGCATGACTTATTAAAACCTTGGTCCCCCAAACATCACCAGCAGTGTAACCGTCTCCAGGATGGTTATAAGTTAGCAAGGAACTAAAAACACAGTTCCTGAAACCAGTGACGAATCAGAGATCTTGCAATCTAGCAGGAGATTAATTTGTCATCAGGCACTTTTGAATTGGGGCTTCCCTGGTGGCTCAGAGAGTAAAGATTCTGCCTGCAATGCAGGAGGCCTGGGTTCGATCCCTGGGTCAGGAAGACCCCCTGGAGAAGGCAATGGATACCCACTCCAGTATTCTTGCCTGGAGAATCCCATGGACAGAGAAGCCTGGCGGGCTACAATCTATGGGGTCGCAAGTAGTCAGACATGACTTAGTGACAAACACTTGAATCACACCATTGAATAAAGCTGAAGAAGGACCTCAATCGAGGTCCTATTTGTTGCTCCTGCAGTGTTCTTTAAATGCAAAGCCCATGACCCAAGAGACGCTGGAGTGGAGCTGTAGAAAATCATGCGGTCTTCCTGGCCAGGAAAGTGGCCCTTGTCCCCTGACCTAACACCAGCCTCACAATATTCACTCACAGAGGAGGGACTGATTTACAAAAGAGGCTTCTCTTTGTGGCACACACACACACGCACGCACAAAAAATAGATCTGCTTTTCTTTCACGCTGTTCAAATGTGTGGGATTTCATAGCACAGTACTAGACCAGCTCAATACCTGATTGAAATAACTCAAGAGGAGGATACGGAGGGAAGACTGAATTCAGAATGCTCTGTGAAAATACATCTGTTTCATATGAGACACACAATCTGTCTCATTCCAACCTGCATTTCTGGGTCACTTGAGACATTTAAACTGCACTTATAATTAACAGCTATTTTTAAACAGCGAAAAAATAGAGCACTGGTAAGGTACAAAAGCATTAAAATTGCCCCAGTTTCGCTTTTCAATAGGACACACCACCGCAATATGCTTCAAGATCAAAGAGAGCTCAGAAAAAGAGAGAGAGAGAAAGAGAGAGACAGGCCGATCAGTGGGGATAAATTGTTCCCATTATGATGGTGTAAGAATAGGGTTCTTTCAATTGAAACAATTTAATAACCACATTCATTACATTGGTGTCCACTTGGTTTTATCTGAGCAGTTTTTGCATAACTGGGGAGCAAGTTCAATTGAGCTTATTCTCTAGAAATTAAGATGTGCAGGGTTTGACATTCAGAAATTAAGCACTAATAGTCGCCCAAGCAGTTGTCTGGAGATTCCCCCTGGATGTAGTGAGATCTGCCTGCCACTAATTATGGCAAATGCAAATGCATTCTCTAAAAGACCTGCCCCACATTTTCATTAGCTCATTTAAAGGCAGTTAAGGTTATATTAGGGTGATGATGGGATAGCAGAGTCTCCTCTTTGGAATATGTTTATAGAATCACTTTGCAAAGCATCACTTGCCTAGCATAAGTATAGCATTGCCATCTGTAAACTTGTTTTTCCCTCAGCTATCAACAGAAGAAATCTTTCAGAGCACTCTTCTAATATTCTGTGAGATCAAGACAACCAAACAGAATCACCACGAACACTGGAAGTGCTGATCTGATGAAAAGGGGAATCATTGATTTAGAAAGGAAAAAAAAAAATCACTAATTTTCCAGGGTCAGCTTCAGCTTTGGATATCTATATGCTAGGAAAAGCGGTGGAGTTTTTGCCAACCAGCTTTCCTGAGACTGGTTACATTTGCCAGTTCTCAACTGCACTATGGAGCATAATGTGTCATTTGAAATGTAGTTTATCCAAAAGTGCTATTTAAAAAAAAAGGTATTAGGAACAGAGCTGTAGAAATGCATACAGAAGAAAATCCAGGGTTTACATGTGATGTATGAGACATACACAATCCATTCCTGTTTGCTACCCTCGCTAGGATCTAAATCATGCAGAGGAAAATTTAGAAGACATGTCTCAGTGTACACTAAATTCTTCTTTGTTTCCCTACTGCTGCCAAACAAGTGGAGAGTAAAAAGAATTGCCGAAACACATATTGGGTGGCAACTTTGTAATAGCTGCACTTCTTCTTTCCTTCTTTTTTCCAGAAGACAAAGTGTAAAAACTGAGCAGTTACCCTTACCTCTACAAAAGCTTTAAATAATGGCTTTTCCAGGAGCAAGTGTACTTCCCTCACTAAAACCATTTCCCCAGATGGGATTTGCAATATAAAGCCACCATAGACTGGTTTATTGAGGAAAGAAGATAGACTTGTACAAATCACTGGGAAGATAAATAAGCTATAGAGATCAATAAATAAAAGCTGGGCGGAAAAAAAAAAATCAAACTCCGGCATTCCAGACCAATTAAGATGTTATTTACTGCCCATGTGATTGTAACTTCGATGCTTGCCTTCCTCGTTTTCACACCATAGGCATTTGTTTTGCTGAGAGAAAGATATATAACTGATGTGTAAATAGAAAATGATATAGATAGATTTTATGTCCCATAAAACTGTTAATCTGTGCTCCACATTAAATATAAAGTACATTTTTTATTTAGACACAGCACTGGTATAATTAAAATAAAGTATGCTAGCTTTATTTTTTCAGTAAGTCATTTCCAACCATAGAGATCAAATAACAGTGAAACAGCAGCATGAAATGTGGTTATAATAGCCTGAGACCACATTTCCTGAAACTAAAACATTGGTGATAATAGTGTGAAGGTACAAATTAAATGCAAATAAAACAGATTCCCTATTGTTGCTAATCCCTGGATTGGGTTTCAGTGGGGAAATTTAGCTGTAATGGTTAACTCCTTTGTACAGTAATCACTGATACGTTAGCAGTTACACTTTGAGACCACTGATGGAAACCAACAGCGAAGGATTTAAGGAGACTACCTGTCCATCTTTCAGGAAGAGAATGGAAGTGGCCTGGGGCAAATCAAATAAAAATATACTGCCCAGACTGCCTCCGGGACACTTATGGCACTTGGCAAACACTCGTTGACTTGTTTCCTAATTGATGTACATTTTTGTGGCAACCTACTTTCTTTCACCAGCAGAAGCTCTTTTTGATTTCAGAGGTGCATCAGCATGTCTTAGCCATATCCCGTTTTCTAGGCTGACTGTTCTGAAAACATCTCAGAAAATAACACAATGGGACTTAAATCGTTGGCGTGTGTTACAATATCTGGTTTTCCTACACTGAAATAAACCTACGTGCCATGGAGATCAAATGTGGCTGGTGTAATAGAGACATTTTTCAAAGTTGAAAATATGACTTAAAGTGAACTTAACAGAATCACCTTTTCCCACAGCCCAGTTTCATACAGACCTTGCTACAGGTGTTCAGAACAGTCATTGGTTTCTTGAGATTCTCAAGTGCACTGACATGAGTAGCTCTTCTGATGAGATCTGGCCTCATTCTAAACAAGTGACTAACTCATGTTTTGGAGATTTCTGGTAAACAACGTCTTCCTAGTCTTTCATAAGATGGCATTTGTCTCATAATTCTATACTGTGCATCTCTCAACTTTCAGGACAGTTTTGGGCACGTAATTAAAACAAATAACTTTTTTCCTCACTTTGAAACACCGTTAGAGACTACCATAAAGGTCTCTGCTGTCTCTTCCTCACATTGAAGGCTTACGTGTCTGAAAGAGTCAAGAACTACATGTTTACAAGCTAATCCAAACTTCATCTTTTTCCTTTCTTTTCCAAAATTAAGAGTTACATGGTAAGGGCACACAAATTGATGTACTGGGGTACAAAGAAACCATTAGAGGATCTGCTTTTATTTACTATATATATATTAAAAAGAAATGGAAGATTTACTACTAGTATATACACTATTAATATAGATAATATTACAGTTTAGAAGGAAATGTGTATATATTGAAATGCATGCTCAAAAACTTTAAACTATTTTTGTGCTTGATTTTTATTGCTTAGAGGCTACCAGGCTGGTGATTGTTATTAATCTTTCAAATATTAGTATGAGAAAGAATTCTGAAACTTCAAGTGGTAAGCGGACTACTGCCCTGCTCCCTCTTCAAGAATTTCTGGGTCCTTTTCTCCAGAACCTGTGACTATGATACCCGTGTGGCAGGAGAGATGTTGCAGACGCCACCTAGGGTATGGGTCTCGAGGTGGGAAGAGCATTCATCCTGGATTAGCCAGGGGGGTCCAGTCTAATCACATGAGTCCTCAAAGGAAGAGAGGGGACATTTTTCTGGCTGCAGTGAGAGAGAGAGAGATGTGACAATGGAATGGGATCAGACAGATGCGACGTGAGAAGAATTTGACTCAGCATTGCTAGTTTTAAAACACCGGAGGAAGGGGCCACAAGCCAAGGAAGGCAGGCCACCTCTGGAAGCTAGGAGAGGCAAAGACGGAGAGTCCCCCCTAGAGACTCCAGAAGGAATGCAGCTCTGTCAACAAGTGATTTTAGCCCAGGGAGACTGCTGACCTATTGAACCGTGAGACAATAAATTTGTGCTGTTTTACTTGTGACAATGTGTGATGGCAGCAGTGAGAAATTTACACACTCACTCCCTCTGCCCTGATTCTGAATATTAAGACACATCTCAGTACTTCAGCAGATTCAAGTTGCAATCACTTAAACATTTTTTGATCAACAACTCCTATTTGTTCCCCTAGTGCCCACCACTAGGGGAACAACTAGCAGCAAAGTGATGAAATATTGTTTGCAAAAATGGAAACAGAATAAAAACAAGCTATTTGGCCAAGAAAAGGTGAGAGTTTTCAGGTATGATTTTTGCCCATTAAGGGAACATCATCTGTGCAGTGCCACCAAATGTCAAAAAAAGTTTTAAAAGTTGCATTTGCAATAAGTTGCATTTTCCCCAAATCTAAAGCACTGAGAAAAATTTTAAAGTCATGCCTCAATATTTGAACTTCAGAAGGTAAAATTTCCAGGAATAAAAGTCACATGCTGGAAACATTAATGTGCCAGCATGAAATAATATCATTCTGTAGGAGGTAATAAAGGCATAAATTATGTCAAATTGTATTTGGTTCATGGATGTTAGTGTGCTTCTTATGGGCAGATACAGCTAACAGGCAAAGAACACCTGCCCATGTCCCTCAGAAAATTAAAGTTGTGTGCGCAAACATCAGTCTAAGGAATTAGGGGACCGTTTGTGGCAAAATGAAAATGTGCCATGTTATAGATACACCTCCTGAAGATATGAAATACCTCTTGTTACAGCAGAACATAATTTTTCTCCTGGTCTTGGTCATCCTAGAAGGAACTATTAAGCCGTTGACATTACAAGTGGTGGCTCCTACTCCCAGTAGGTAATATAATACACTAAATGAACTTGCTGCTAAGCCATCTAGTGCTCCATTATGGACTCTAGCTATTAACTGGTTTGGGGTCATCGACCATCTCAGTGAATGTGAGGACTGTATCCTTTAAGCAAAATGTTCAAGCATCTCCTATTAAAGTGGGCCAAATTCAAATGATATGTATCATTATACACATGCCAGTGTCCATGGGTATGGGTTTCCTGCATTTATTTAGGATAAGAAAAGTCTAAAGAAGGCAATTACAGCTGCTACCGCATACCAAAGTTGTTTAAAAGTTTGAAAAAAATGTGGCATGGGGAAAATGCAAAACTCTATTAGCTCTATTGGAGCTAAAAGCACTAAGGGGGGAAAAGCCGCTTTTCTCTTTCTTTGCCCCTGTCTGAAGATGCATACAGATGACACTGCAAACGGAACCATCTCTTTTGCTACAACCTGGGTAATAATGTGCTCAGTTAATCTATACAACATAGAGTCATCCTCTCAAAAAGTAATTTACTTCTTTAAAAACTGGAAGGAAAATAAATATGGTGCCGTAAAATTGTTGAGTAGAGGAATCTATCTGGACATTTCACAAAACATTTCATTATGCTGACAATTCCCAGAAGTGCTCTCAAGAGTGCTTTAAGCTGAGGATTACTGCACTGGAGCTGATGGACTTTTTTTGTAGCCCCTTTAAAAGGCAGTGAACCGTTTTTCTATTTTATTTAAATAATGCCCCTTAAAATGGATTTTTAGAGGTATAATAACTCCTTAAGAGTCAGTTATGCTAAACAGTTTCTCTTGATAGAAATGTTGTAAAACTCGTTAACTGCACAATTTCAGATGCCGGCTTGGTGAACGCTAACTGACATGTGAATGACCAGAGTTTGTAAAATAAATTGCAATAGTTGTTGTATCACACAGCTAGCACTGCCCAAGCTGGAGGCCACAAGGGGCTCCAACCTGACAGAAAATTACTTCAAGATGAATGAGAAGTGCTTGTTTCTCTTTATTAGTTTTTAGAGAACAATGAAAACGTTGGATTGTTTACAGAGGGCTGATTAAATGTGGTCAGTGGGGCCACGTCCCTACTGCTAACTGTTGGCCTCCCCCTCCCCCAGCTCCCCACCCACATACTCACACCGCACACCCCTCCACGACCGGCCCCCACCCCGCGCTCCCCGCCACATGCATCTCCTCACGGGCTATTATGGTTCCACATCTGCGTGTGAAGTGTGCTCATCCTGACATTCCACTGCTGCCCAGTGCTGCGGAGGCCTTTGTGAGGCACAAACACCGTTGTCAAGCCCTAACAAGCAGGTCATGCAATTTGCTGGACACTCTGGCAGAGAATGGCCCAGGATGAATTGCTTCAGCTTCAAATAATGCCCAGGTCCATATTGGAATACATATGTATTTCTTTCATTGTGCAGCACTACAAAAAGGCATGACATTTCGCTTTTTCAGGCTTTGATTAAAAAAAAAAAAAAAAAATATATATATATATATATGCTCCTAGGCTTAGATACCACAAAATAGCCTGTTTGTTGTATTTACTTCGGATAACTACTGTCTCATGGCTAAAGGGAAAGGCATGAAGTGCTTTAATTGGTCATTTGTGGTTTAAGTCCCATTTATGTTTTACCAGAAAGCACAGTGAGAGGAAAGGCACTGGCTACTTTTTTAGCTGACCGCTTGGTGTACTTAAAGCGGTGGTCAAAACCAGGGCATTTAGAAGGATGTTGTGGGGAAAGACTCTCACTTTGTATTTCCACAAAGTAAACAGCCCTTGATGAAAAGAAATATGAGAACTCATTAATAAGCATATGCCAAGCAGGAAGAAAAGTCCTTTTAAGCAGACCAAGGTAAATGAATCAGATCCAGAAGAGGTCATGGTTAAGTAAAAAATTAAGGAAAAGCAAATCACTGCCATTTCAGCTCAACCAACAGCCTTCCACCAACAGTCCCCTTCCTCACTCCTGAACTCTCCCTCTCCCCCCCTACCCCGCCTTCTCTCACACACACACACACACACATCAGGGAAATCAACAGTAATCGGCAGCAGTTCAAATGCTATTTGTGGCATTCTGACACAATACAGAGCACACACCCCTAATGTGCAAGCAGGGTTCTCTTCCCCTCTGCGCAGAACGTGCATTCAGAGCCTATTATGTGTATAAACAATGGCATATGTAATTACCTTTCTAGGGTGGCAATTATTTCTCAGCATCAACAACCAGACTTAAAACATGCTCCCCCAAAAGACATATGGGGATCAATTCTGGGTCAATTAAGTCAGGCTTTGATTTATCACATGGTGTCAGGCTATGTTAAAAAAAAAAGAAAAGAAAAGAAAGTTTACCAAGGAAAAAGGATTATGAGGTAAAGGCTAAAGGTTTGACTCAAATTGGTTTGTTTCCAACTTTGCTTTCTGCCAGTTGCTCTGCCCTCCCCCATTCTCCAAACAACTGTGATTCGCTGGGTTTTATGTTAGACAGTTTGCTGTTGAGGAATACTAAATGCAATGAATCTAGGACTATAACCAGATTTGAAGTGCCTCCCCCATGCCCAGGCAGTGGGAGTTTGCCGTGGCATGCAGCAGAGGGTAGGGGTTAATAGTTCAGGCTCTGGAATCTAAGAGATCTGGATTTAGATCCCATGACTTAAGATACATGTCTCTGAAATGGATAATGTCCACTTCAAGTGGTCGTTGTGTGGTTTAAATGAGATAATTAAGTAAGAGGACACGTGAAAGCACCGAGCTCAGCCCCTGGCACACCATGAGGACCCAGTGAATAGAGTGATTGCTCTTCCCCTGTGGACAAGCCAGAGGAGGAGAAGCAGAACAGCCCTGCCCACCCCCCAACGCCCCCAGTGCAGAGTGGGGCAAGGGTCAGGGGACGCAGAGAGGAGGTTGGTACCAATGACAGGGCTGGACTGGTGAACCCTAGACACCAGTTAAGAGACCGGCGGACCAGACAATAAATCAAATCCAGCTGATTTGGACTCATTCTAAGTACACTGACTGTAAACTCCAAACCAACAGAGGTGCATACTCTGTTAGCAAGACCCCTCTGTCCTTTACAGAGCTTTACAAGTCATAGGTGAAGAAAAGCTACTTTATATGCCTTGATCACCATATATTCGCTGAACATGTATCTATGTACCAGGCTCTGTCCTAGGCACAAGGAATACACAGGTGGTCCCTCTAGATCTCTCAGAACAGTAAATAAACATTTACAGTCTTGTACCATACAAGTTCACAACTCAGACTTCCTGGAAGTTAGTTTACACAAACTGAAAGTGACACATCAAATATCCAGTATCACCACCAGGAGTTTAGGGGTGTGACAATACGTTGTATTAAGGATGAATCATATAATTAAAGTCATTGGTCAGATTAGGTTTATTCCTTACTCAGGAGCCAAATCAAAGTTTCTAGAAATTAAATAAAAAAGAATGATTTGAGAATTCTCATCAAATTTTTTAGGGACTGATAGAATGCTCCATTAAAAGAACACTTTAAATCCATTTTATAGGGAGCAACATTGTTTATTAAATGAGAAACAGCACTTACACAATTCATTTGACACACAGCACACAATGCTATTGATGGCACGTATTGGCAGCTTAATTAAGAAGTCTGTTGATGATGCTAAAGAAAAAAAAGCTGGCACATTTTCAATTCAGATGTGGACATTACTCAAGACAAAGACATGTCTATTGTTGGCTCATACATACTAAAGTGTGTCACAGACACTGTTTGTGTCTACAGTCATATTAGCATCTTAACACTGGAAAAATCATGACTTATTCCCAGATCAGAAATAACTTTTTGGAAAAATTATATAGTCATCCAACTCATGGAATACAGACAACAATGCAATGAATACTGAAATGGCCAAATTGTTATACAGAGCCTTTGCTTGGGTCTGTTTTGCACATTCCTTGCCCTTTCTTGGGTCCATGAGCAGCACCCACAAGTTTGAGCCAAACCTTTCCCTTCTCTATGCTAATAACTCACTCAGAATGGCAGGCCCCGAGGGCATGGGAGGCAGAGGCTTATAGAGACAACAGGTATAATTCACCTCCCAGCTCCCCAAGAAATGTATGAACACAATATATTTCTCCAATATACAGTCTACACCTAAGGAGGGGGAAAGGATTTATTCAAATTTACTCCAACTATAATGTATTAATACTTCTAAAGCCTACTGAATGTATATTAAATCAATAAATTGGGAACTATCAGAAGACCAAAAAAATGGAATTAAGATGCCCTGAGTTACCCACATTAAGAGTTTTGTTTTGTATTAAAGAAATTTAGGGCTTCCTTGTGGCTCAGCTGGTAAAGAATCCGCCTGCAATGTGGGAGACCTGGGTTTGATTCCTGGGTTGGGAAGATCCCCTGGAGAAGGGAAAGGCTACCCACTCCAGTACTATTTCCTATTTTAGGGACACACTTAGAAGCAGAAACCCTCCCCCCCCCCCAAAAAAAACTGTCTCTTGAAACTAATTGTAAATACATTCAAGGTTGGGACCACATCTTATTTGCCTCCCTCATTTTCCCTCCCTATTCTGCACAGTGATTCACACATAGTAAGCACTCAGTTAAGTTGAAAAGGCAATGACTGTTTCAATTCACTTTAATTTGGAGGGGTTGCATTGATTTAAGAAACAGCTGAGACAAAAAGGATAGTTCAGCCTTTCCTGATTCCTGGCTGGTGAAGCACACGTCTTGAAAAATTCCTTTGCTAAAGCTTGCATTACTCGGGCATCATTAACTGCTGGCCACGGTGGCATTTTTAATGTCTTGATCTGTTTCCATTTTTTGCTGATGATAACAAGAAGACTCTCCAACAGTTGTCTTCCCAACAAGAAAATATGAAAGGTGATTTGAAGCCGGTATCCAGTGAAGCAGGTCTTTGGTCCACCTCCACCCTACAGACAGTACACCTGAGAACAAAATGCAAACAAATTATTAATCTAAGCCTTTCAAAGAACGACTTTTCAGAAGCACAATGGTTGGTCTTTTGCTGATTGCTAAAATCATTTAGCTCAACGTTTCAAAAACACAGCCAGGATCTCTCAGGATAATGTTGTTTAAAGTTTTATTTCCTTACCTTAAATAATGACTTTGAAATCCATGCCACCCCAGGTGCAGATCCAAGCCTAATAAAATCAGAAATACCACAAATTTGTGCATTTTGAAAACAAAGGTTCCCTACCCAGGTAAAGATTCTGCGTGTTTTTCTTTGCCTTGATAAATGGCAATAAAACCTCTCCTGAGGTTCAGAGCCCTACCCCTCCATGAACAGTGCGTTCCCACCTGTGTCCCACGAGAAGCACCAAAGTGTCTGGCTGGGACACAACAGTTATACGAAGAGAAGCCCATTGTGAAGTAGTGTGGGCAGGCAGGAAGACACTTTCTTCAGCAAAGCTCTGAACTAACCAGGTGCGTAGAAGCAGGACACACGCACACCTCAAGGATCGGCTCTACGGCAGAGGCCCTGTGAGAACAGCCTGGGGAGATGCAGGTAGGTCCCGCCTTGGGCTTTTCAGTCACATCCATGCACGTGTATATGAGCAACACAATCTTACACCTGAAAAGGAAGACATCTTTGCAGGAAATGTTTACTCATTTACGTGCTCAAGTGTGACTGTCACTCTGAGATGTCCCACTGCAGTGGGATAGAAAGCCGATCAACACGCAAGTAAGCTTAGCCTTAACACACTCAATTTGTTAACTAATTTATTTATTTGAGTTTCTAAAAATTGGCCAAAAGTAATTGCACATGTGTTTAAAACACACTTCAGCTCATGCACAAAAATGTCATATTACATGAGCATTTAAAACCCACCGAGTCATTTCAGGTCCTTCCTTCTCTGTTACATCAACCTTGTCACTGAAGCCTGTTACTTCTTAATCTGAAATGTCTTTTGCAGACCCCTTTTCTTCTGAATTGCTACTAAAATTCCCCTGCTTTGATAGGCCTATTCTCCTCTGCCTGGACTATGACAGGCTCCTGGCTGTGCCTCTGTCTCCTCTGCTGACGTCTCAACTCCTTCTAAGTCATGCTGCTTCCACCGGGCCTCCTCTTCAGCCATTCATCCCAAGATCCCTGAGTTAGGGCCCTGAAATCTCCACCGAAGAGGTTTAGCATAATATTTGAAATGGGTGACCAATAAAGACCTGCTTTACAGCACAGGGAACACTGCTCAGTGTCATGTGGCAGCCTGGATGGGAGGGCAGTTTGGAGGAGAATGGATACACGTATATGCATGGCTGAGTCCCTTCGGTGTTCGCCTGAAACTCGTCCAACATTGTTAAGCAGCTATACCCTAATACAAAATAAAAGTTTAGAAAAAAAGAGGTTTAGCATAGCTATGACCTTCAGTCCATCAATAGGTAGGCAAAAGAGAAGCAACTCAGTCCTCCGTGGCCACAAATGAGCTGAATTGCACTGAGTTCACGCTAAACTGCTTCATCATAATATTTCCTGTGGTCTCCCTACCAAGCCCAGACACGCTGGTCCAATCTTCCAAGCTGTTTCTGCACTAGCTTTCCCATTTCCAACATGGCTTTGTGTCTTTCCCAGAACCCAAAATCTACTTGATGAAGACCCTGATACAACTTTCCCCAGATTCTACTGCAGGACTCCAGTTGCTGGCCGGGATTCAGCTGTGAATAGACTGCCCACTGCCATGATACCACCTTTCCTGCCTCTGTTATCTCACCTGCTATCTACCCTCTAGTTGCCCAAATCTCCTGCTGAATTGGCTTTCCTCATATCCAGCATCTTCCCTGAAACCATCCCAAGACATCCTCCTGGTCTCTGAGGACTGATCTGCTAGCTAACCCTAGTGAAGCCAGGCTCACAGACCCTCACACACCTCATCTTCACTTCCTCCTGCTTCCTGGCAACCTGTGTTACTGAGGTCCTGCATAGGAACCCCCTTTTCCTATCCTAGACAAATTCTAACACTAAAATGTCTTTACAATATTCATTCATTCATCACTTACCAATTTATCCTTACTTCATACCATTAAAAATGAGGTCGACAGTTTTAAAAAAGAAAGGGGGAAAAAAAAACCTTACGTGATTACTCCTGCCTGATTTTTGAAGTATTCCACTTTCCTATTTCACTTCATTTCCTAGTCTCCACCATGAGGTCTGTGCTTCAGACATACAAGTCTACTGACCTCTAAGCGCATTTTGAGTCTTTGTTCACCCCTTCTTTTCTTCCTTCCTAATTAGCTCCTTTCATCCTCTCACTAGTGACATGATCTAAGAAGCCTTCCCCAAGAAACAAATCCACATTGACTTATCCCTTATCTGGATTCCTCTGGAATGATCAATATCACACAATTTAAGTGCTTGGTTTTCACTACCTGTTTCATATACACTAGCTTCCCAGGCTGTTAGTCTTTGAGAACTGGGATAAAGGCCGTGTCTTAAGAGTTGCGATGGAGCCTCCAAAGTACTTGATGTTGACCTTCTAACAGGAGAGCAAAGCTCTAGTTGCATCTCCTTTACCTCTAGTTCACTTCCCAGCCCCACAGCCAAGGAGGGAAAGAGACAAAGTGACTCAAGTTACTGGGTTCAACTAAACTTAAAAGGGGGTGGAGCTTTTGCTATATTGAGAAGAACACAAAGTTCTAACCTGCAGGCTTCTGTGGTTTCTTTGCAATTACCTTCTAGGATTCTCACTCTGGACTGCTTCTCTCTACTTCCATGCGGCGGGTAAGACAAAACAGGTCACTTCAGACATGCTCCCCAACTACCACCTCCACCCACCTAGATAATACCTAGGCCAGAATAATCAGACCAGCTCTAACTTAAACTTTCCCTTTCTTTTTTTCCTTCTGCCTCATCTAGCCACTAGTGAAACAGGATCTAAAGAGCTGGACCCAGGAGAAAGGGACCAATGAGGACTGTCTGTGTGCAAGACACAATATTTCTAGGCAGCTCCACATGGATAGCTGAGCACATCAGAAACTGCATTAGTTTTGGGAAAGAGGTGACGGCAGGTGGTAGGGCAGCACCCAGGTAACAAATAAGAAGATCTGTGTATGTGCTGAAGGTCTAACCTATTGTTATCTCCTCCACTACCTGTAGCCCCAGGAGATACCCAGATAAAAGTCTGTGGGTCCATCTCACATAACTGCTAAACACAGTATATACTGAATAAATATTCATTAATTGATTTTTCTATAGTAAATATCTAAACTTTATCAGAAGAGACCAGGAATTTTAGGAAACCTTGAAGTTCTAGGTCAGAGTTGTTTATGATTTATGTATGATACCTGCCTCACTCAAAAGCTTAAGGTAATTTTATTTTTATAAAGCCATTTCTCTACAAATACACCTCTTACAACATAGATCTCGGCATGTGGGATCATTGTGAGAGTAAGAATGCAAGCAAGACAAATTCTGAGGGTTTTGCAAGGCTTTCTGCCAAAAATTAAAGCAAGTGGCCTTGTTCTATTGTGAAATTTTGTAATTAGTACTTACAGTTGATGACTAAGTCCCACTGTAGAATCATATTCATGATATCTCATGTATTTTGAACATTTAAATATATCATACACACTACATACATATATACATATACATATATGTATATATATACACACACACACACATACAACCTTGATATACTACTTGGAAAGAAATGGAAAATGGATGCAAAGTCATGAGATCATTGGTCACTTGTCCAAGTCTGAAACAATGCTCTCAATTATCGTATGATACAGAGACTATCAATTTGTCCTGTTATATCCATTCTCCCCTTTTTCCCTTTATTAATAGAACCTCTGAATTTTGAGATGTACGTGACCATAAAGATTATATTTTCAAACCTTCTTGGCAGTTAGGTATGGCCAGTAGGATGTGAGTAGAAGTTAGGGGTGCAACATCTAAGGAATGCCTTTAAAGCAAATGCTTATAAAAATCTTCAGACACATGAATGAGGCTCACGCCGAGGGATAGTGTAATAGTAAGAGAGAAGTTTACTTCTGCCTTATTCAACAGCCTATGCATAAGCAGTCCACAGCTGATATGGCTGAAATGGCTCCCCTACTGTGTCAAGGAGCTCCTTCTAGCTTGTTTAAGTCACTGCATAGTGGAGCACAGGTTAGACCGCTGCAACAAAGACAGCACTGTAGTTTGAGCTCTGCCACTTACTAGCTATCCACCTTTGGACAAATTATATAAACTCTGTTAACTTGTTTGAGCTTCCCTGGTAGCTCAGCTGGTAAAGAATCCACCTGCAATGCAGGAGACGCTGGTTGGATCCCTGGTTTGGGAAGATCCCCCGGAGGAGGGCATGGCAACCCACTCCAGTATTCTTGCCTGGAGAATCCCCATGGACAGAGGAGCCTGGTGGGCTACAGTGCATGGGGTCGCAAAGAGTCAGGACATGACTAAGCACAACATGGCATGAACTTGTTTATTTATCTATACATACTTCATAGGTTGCCGTTAACAACATAAGGCTGTCTTTTTTTTTTTTTTGCTTCCTGCTATATCCCCAGCCTCTAGCAGTGTCTGTATACAGCGATCATTCAATAAATTAGTTATTACTGCTGTTCCTTTTGCTATCTAGACAAATAATGCCATACCTTAACAACCAACCATTAGGTACTTCCAGTGAATATCTGAAATAATACAATTAATCAACAGGGAGTACATTATAGCAATCACATTTTCTGGCCCAAACTTAGAAAACATGGTCTGACAAAAGTCAGAAAGAAAGGTTTTCTTTCTGACTTGTGAACTTATTATTGTGAAAATTTTTATATGTTAAACCATATATATTAAACCATTGGTTGTCAATTTAATGAACTGACTTTCCTTTTCTAAAAGTATCTGCTTAAACTGAGCAGCCCTGGAAAGTGAAAGGCATGTAGCCCCAAGAGTATTATTGGTTCTATCTCCTCTAGCTTTTATTACAAGGTTCCATTGTACATGCATATGATGCACAAAAATACCTGATTTTTAAAACTCATTCAAGGTTGTGAATTTGTATTGTAATCATTCAGAATCTCCAAAAAAATAATCCTTTTATTTTCCCCAAGGAAGATGAACACTGCTTGCCTCTACAAAAATAGCATGGATAGAGTTTTCAGTAAAATACATTTCTCCTATTGAAGAGCACTTAATACACACACACACACACACACACACACACACACACACACACCCTTAGCTGCTTGCATTTCGCCACAAGTGGTACTGTTCGCCAGTCACTGAAGTAATTCAGTCTGATCTGTTGAGATGATGGATTCTGACAAACTGTGTAAGCCTGTCATTAAGGGGAGGATAGATCACAGTCTCCTTGCAGGACATTATACTGCTTACATTTCTCATCCACATAGCCCATGAAACATAAGGGAAAAGAAAGAAGATGGAAATAAAGTTGAAAAGGACACACTGCTTCTCTCACCGATGAACGATAGCTGACCGCCAGTCCACACTTGCCACTACGTCTACGTAAAGCTCTGGTTCTAATATAAAGCACCTTTCACGAAGGATGCAAAGATTATGCACAAAAGTGATTATGACATAATTTAATCTAACTTGGGACCTTATGCCCCCACTTTTAAAATATTATTGTTTGCTTTCACCCCACATATTTAGCCATTTTCCTTCTCCATAACTTTTTTTTTACTTACATACTTGAAATTTTCATCTAGAATGGAGATTGTCTCGAATGAAGTTCATTAATTAAGTGAACTGAAAAGATAAGTCTGAATTAATGAAAAGTCTACATAAGGACTACTGTCCAAAAAATCATGATAATAGCAATATTAGCTGATAATAGCAATATCAGCTGATATTTGAGAGTTTACTACATGAAAATCACTGGCTGAACACTTTATAAGCATTATCTCACCAACTCCTTACGAAAGTCCTGGAGCAGGCATTACCATCCCATTTTTACAAATTAGAAAACAAAACCTGAGAGATATTAAGTAACTTGCCTAAGGCCACATAGCTAATGAGTGATAGAATTACTTTCACACCTCAGTTTGCCTGGCTCCAAAGCTCATGTTCTTTACCACCACACCAATCTGCTGGGGTTTTCCTTTAATCAATTAGAATAATAAAGCAATATCTCAGATTAGGTTAACAAAACTCTGCCTTAGTGCCAAGGAACCCTGCATTACTTAAAAAAATGAGAAGTATGTGAAATTAGCTCACTAATTATTTTAGATTGGTAATAATTATCTGCCACTTACGAAGCACATACCGGACACCAGGCACTTTACATTAAATCTAACCTTCACAGCAACCCCACAAATTAGATAACTGTCTCCATTTTATAGATGAGGGAAAAGATACTCAGAGAAGCTAAGTAAGTTCAAGGTCACACAGCTAGTATGTGGCACAATCTTTGTACTAGGCCATCTCCACACTACCTTATTGCCTCTTCTGCAAAGCCTTTTCTCTAGTGTGCTAGGAAAGGCTGCTTTTGAAAGTAAGAGTGCCATCCCCCTGTGATTATATGTACACTATTTATTAGCTCAGCAAAGCTTTAGTTCAGAGACAATCCAAAAGTAAACTTTAACTCAAGCCCTTATTATCATAAATTCCAAATTTAGTGAGGTCCATGTTAATGAGTTTTACTGCATATAGGAAAGAGTTTAATAGTCACTTAGCCCTGCTCTATCTCCATGAACAAATCTGAAAAACCATACAAAGGTGAAGGAAGGAGAAATGACCTCAAAACTAAAACAGATAAGAAGTGCCTATAATTTGCAGTCCAGCAAAAAGTCGCAATATGCCATATGCCAATACCACAATACAGTACATATGCCAATATGTATCAACAAATGCAACCTTACAAGTGTAAGCGCTCTATCCATCAATTAAAGAAAATTAATCCTAATCAGATGTCCATATTAAGGAATATAACCATAGCAAATCGGCAATAATAATTAAAAGTCCATTTCAAATCTCTTTGGTGAGCAGTGAAATGTCTAACATAGCCAGCCTGACTGATCCTTTTTGCAGTGTTGTACAAATGTGCAATTAGGTGAAAATTCCTGGCTGTTTAACATGGTCGTCTTTACCTCTCATGCTGCACTTGTTTCTAATGAAGACATGCTTCCATGTGCACCCTGAGTGGGAAAAATGTACAAGCTGTGACAGTCAAGCACATGTCCACTCTGGGAGCCAAGTTCGTCATATACAGTTTTGTCATAGAAGTCATCACAGTGTTGTAAAGATTTTAAACAAGTCCTACTTGCATCAGAGGGGGCCACCTGAAATGATCAGGATCCCAAAACTCTGTCATATTACATCATGTTTTTTTTCTTTTCTTTAAATCAGCTTGTAAAGAAGCTGCCATGTCCCTCTCTGCAAGGGAAACAGTCTTGAGATAAAAATGAAGGGCAGCCCAACTATTCATTCAGGCATGATGCACTGTTGAACCAGATTTAAGTTCATGTTGTACTCTGGCTAGACTCTCAATAGGTCACCTGCTTCCTGGGGATAGAGGCAAAGCTTAGAGACAGTGGGTCAGCTGAGAGCCATCTTAAGGGATAGCCCAGCAGTCTCAGAAACTGAGTGAAGTAACTTCCTGTTGCAAGATACTAACTACACTACTATATGAATGTTAATTGATCCAACTATCTGCAACTGACGTAACTCTGATAATCCTGTATCTTGCGATGCTTGATAGGCTCACCAAAGTATTTAACCTGAGGAGTCAGTCTTTCACTTCTAACTCACTCAGCCAGAGCATCATAACTATTACTTTTTCTTTCACAGTCAATTTCAAGTGATTATAAGGCATTCATGATAAAGAGCATTGTTTCTCATTCTCTGAACTTTTCAAAGTCAGAGTGAAAACAAAACATCCTTCCTGGCAGCGTGTGATGAACTCTGAGTTCTCAGAATTCTTCCCAACCTATGAGTCTCTTTAGTGGTAATCGCTCAGTCGGATCTGACTCTTTGCAACCCCACAGACTGTAGCCTGCAAGGCTCCTCTGTCCATGGAATTCTCCAGGCAAGAATACCGGAGTGGGTTGCCAGTCCCTTCTCCAGGGGATCTGCCCTACTCAGGGATTGAACCTGGGTCTCCCACAGTGCAGGCAGATTCTTTACTGTCTGAGCCACCAGGGAAGCCCTATGAGTCTCTGATTGTTATCAATCAACTAAATGTTATGAGATACATAGCAAGTCCACTTCCAGCAATCTTTCCTACAGAAATACTAACACGTTTATACAAATTTAAAACCCTACCATTTTCACTATAGCACTGCTTGTAATTGCAAAAATGTGAAATGAGCTAAATGGCCAGCAGTTGAAGAATGATTTCTTAAGGACCTTTCAAGCCACAGACCGCTATTCAACCATTAAAAATAATAAGATAGGTCTCTACTGACATGAAAGGGTGTTCAGGGAAAAGAGGAAGGTGCAGAACAAAACATATAGTGTGGTACGACGGGAAAATACAATGTATGTATATAAATCCTGGGGGGAATATATATTGTATGTATATAAATATACATACAATATATACAATGTATGTATACATACCTTGAATATACAATGTATGTATATAAATACGATGGGAAAATACTATGTATGTATATAAATAAATAAATATATATGGAGAATATGGAGATGTATGAAACAAAAAGATCTGTTTTAGAGAAATGTAAATATATACCTATATATATATATTTGTTATGTGATATTTAAGTAAAAACATTTATTTTACATACATATACACACATTTGTACATGCATAGAAACATCAGGAAGAATAAGTCAGCTCAGGCTGCTGTAACAAAATACCATGACCTGGGTGACAGAAACAACATTTATTTCTCATAGTTCTGGAGACTGGGAAGTCCAAGATCAAAGTACTAGCAGATCTGATTCTTGGTGAGGAACTGCTTTCTCGCTTATAGACAGCCACCTTTTTTGCTGTGTCCTTACAGAGTGGGGAAAGAAAGAGAGAGAGAAGAACCAAACCTCTGGAAAGTGAGATCAGGAAAGGAGGACTTTTAACTTTTCACTTGCACACATTATTGTATTTAGATTTCTAACCAATTCCCCAAAATTGAGATACCCTTCCTTTCCTGCATTCCAAACAAGTTTATAAGTAGTACAAAATACAACCTGTATTACTGATTGAGACCAGGGTGAAGGAAGTAGCTTAGGGTGAAAGCCAAACCAAGCCTAGCTGTCTAAACTACAAAACTTGGGCATCGCCACAAGCCAAGCCAGTGCTGGGCCGGGGTTCGGGAGAATGTGGCTCTCAGTGGAC
This sequence comes from Bos javanicus, assembly GCF_032452875.1. NCBI lineage: Eukaryota > Metazoa > Chordata > Mammalia > Artiodactyla > Bovidae > Bos > Bos javanicus. The sequence continues at coordinate 92,457,062 of NC_083874.1, forward strand.
AGGCCCTTCTACAGCTAGAAGGAGGGTGGCAGGAAGCTGAGCTGGCCCACTTACTTACTCCAAATTTACTAAATAGGGAAGTTGCTCTTCCTCTACAGCAGAGTGAGAAAAGTGGTCTGACAAAAAAGAATACAATCTTTGTCTGAGAGAGTAGTATCAGGGGTGGCTCAATCTACTTTGCAAGACGTTAAAGTGTAAATGGTGAGAAGACAGAAGGAAGAAAGTAGACAAGTCGGGAAGAATTGAAAGAAAGGAAACAGAGTAGGGAATTTAAGAGTTATTAAGGACGAGGCTAACAAGATGTCAAATGTGCAAAGTTGAAGAGTCAAAATAATTTATACCAAGAATCTAAGCACAGACAGTGATGGGACCATTTACACAAGGGAAGGTGGACACCTCCTCAGTTCAGTTCAGTCGCTCAGTCGTGTCCGACTCTTTGCAACCCCATGAACCATAGCACGCCAGGCCTCCCTGTCCATCACCAACTGCCGGAGTCCATCCAAACCCATGTCCATTGAATCCCCTTACTGAGACACAAATAAAAGGGGAGAAAGAGTAAAAATCATGGTGATCTGAGGCAGAACAGAAGGAAGAAAACCGAGTTCATATCACAGGATTAGTTTTATAAAAAGGTGGACAGATTCTCGGGCTAAAGCCAGACAACAAAATTAAACTTGCAAACTGCCACAGGACTGGCTGTACTGAAGTCATGACAAAACTCAGAAGAACCAAGACCTACTTATAAATGTTTTATCACACTGTGAAACTTTTGAGAAATTATGTGCTCTATTATTTATAAGACATTGCTTAGATTACTATTGATGTATATATACTCTATATCATTCAACATCATGTATCATAATATTAGTAGTTCACATGCTCCTCTGTCCCTGGGAACACTAAAGAATAAAGGTTTTGATAAATAACAATGGTTTAAGCTTGACTGGCCCTGTGCAGTTTTTCATTGCAATTCTGGCTACTATTACACCATATTCCCCAAACCACAGTGCAGTATAAAGTAAAATCAAACAGACCAAAGAAACTGCTGGAAAGATTCATAGTCTAAAAGTCTGGCCCCATATTTTTAACTGATCGAGAGTAAAGTTTCTGCACTGGAAAAGTTTCTGTTATTTTCACTGATCTGTGTTCATGCCTTGGTTTCCATGGCCATAGAAGCCCTTCTAGCAAACGGGTTCCTCTGGTAAACAGTTTTCTGTGAGTTAAAAAAAAAGTCAGAAAGCTCCGTATCTTTCAACAGTCCCCCAAACTATATTCTTTATCAGGTTTTTAAGTTCTGTTCCAAGACTCCAGTCCTCAATGTGGTTTAGTTTTACAACCAGTTGCCACCTCTTAACTAGCAGTTTTTGACATCATTCAGGTTCGGTTTTGTAAAGTGGGGGCTACAGCCCTTGCTTGGGCTTCTTGGCTGCTATTAAAGTTATACTGGCCTTTGGTTAAGTGTGGAGGCTGGCACCAGGGAGGATCCATGATGGTGATTATCATGCAAATCAACCTCCTGCAAGTCCGGCTCCTTCATAGGCCTTCCAGCGCTGCTGCCCGCAGTTGCTTCATTGTCTCCAGGATAAAGCGAGCCATCTTAGCTGCTGACACTGGACGCAACTGGGATTGGCTCTCCTGACAGAGATTAGTGGGCAGCAATGAATCTTTCACTCGGAGTAGAAATACGATTTTATTTAAGAAAATAACCATACATAATTGGGCCGCTGTCATTTTAAATTTTAATGGTGAGAGTAATATGGAGGCTTCTGGAACTTTAAATTACGACTTTCAGAAGCTTCACACTGAATCTTTCAATTATTCTCTGTGAGTACTTTCTCAAAGCATGTGCCACCATGACATTGATATCACAATTCAAATCTACATTCACATCCGACTGCAAGGCTATGAGCTATGTGCCGGCGTGCTGGCTGCCTTATTTTCTCTTTGAACATCTGACGAGGCGAATCAAGAGGCCCTCTCCCAGAGCCCAGCCAGCTGTTTGCCAAATATTCAAATACCCTGGCATGCAGAAGGACCTTTCAGATTTCCCCCACATCAAAATGAGCGACAACCCCCTATTTTTCCCATTAGTTTCTGGCTCACCTACATCCTTTCACACAGGCCCGCCTGACTCACTCGGCTAAGCGATCGGTCGGTCGGTCTAGCTCGCTCCCTCCACTCGCCTCTGGGATTCCCCCAGCCCAGCAACTGGATCCCTTGTGTGTGCGGCAGGATGGCAGCCACTTCAGACAAAACCGTGGGGGAGAGCCTTTCAAGTCTGTCTTTTCTTGAAGTGGATCTGAAAGACGGGCTGTGCTGTATTTGCAGTGGTAGGAAGACAGCAAAGGGAGTGTGAGAATTTTATGTAAAATGCATTCATTAGACTGGAGTGAAAAATGGAATTGGGAAGACGGTAAGGGAAATGTGGAAAGGTTTTTTTCCTCTTCTAGGAAAGTTTGACCCCTCTTTGGGGTCTTAACTTCCTTGTTATATAACTATTTTCTTTAACCGTTTTAATATTTTTATCTTCATATTAAAACAAGTCAAAGTGAATAATTATTTACAAATTTAGCTTTATATTGCTTCAATTCTTTTAGAGAGTCCCCTACCTCAGTAAAAAAAAAAAACAAAAAACTGCCAAATTTACAACTGTAAATAACTAAATCCATTGGCACTAATGAATCTATAGTAAAAGACAAGCAAGCCTTATTTCACAATTTAAATGTCCTGAAGCAATTTTCCTCAGCTGGATGACTTAGAACAAGGCTATAGGAAGCATGTGGGAAGCTTAGAAGGAGAAAGGGACTAAGGTGCCACAGACAACAGCCTCTTCCCTAAAGGCTGGTCAGACTTCCTGGACACTGAAACACCGCAGGTTTCCAGCTGGGAGAGGGTTCTCCGTTCCTTCCGGAAAAGTTGAATCTGTACTTGTTCATTTCCTGTGATGTGTTTACACTGTGGGACAGAAGGGGCCCAGTGGGGAATCTTTCAGGGCACAGCCAGAGGGAAGCCAATCTCACAGGAGGCATGGATGCCAGATGTCAAGCCGGTGTGTGCTGCTGAGCGTGCTCTGAGCATCCCACGCAGGCACCAAACCGTGGTCTGAGCAAACTCTGCTGTCCTGATCTGATAGAAATGTATGTTGTTTTTAAAGCACAACAGCAGTGATAAAAGGAACTGCTCTTATGAATGTAAAACCTACCTGTGATACAGATAGGCTGATGGCATTCCTGGTCTGCCAGGCAAGTCTATTCACTCCATCAACCCAAATCATCGTTAAGACAAATAATTTACTCCTGGGCGCCATCGCTGTGGGGTGGCCATAGCAAGTGCCGACTGACACTAGTTCTGGCAAACAGCCTCAAACATCGCTTTGCGCTGAGATCAGGACTATGGTGCCCCAGTGAGCATATTTCTAAGTCACCGATTGTGGACAGAGAAACAGAATTTTAAACCCCCCACATTGATTTTGGAGCCCAAAGCAGTACAATTATTACACATCCTGTCTGCCTTGGATATTTAAGGCCTGTGAAGTGTTTCAAGCACAAAAGAGTTCTACATAAGTCATTCACCCAAATACTTAACTGTGCTCTTATTTTATGCCCAGTACTGTACTATGATAAACCAGTTTTACTTAAAGAATCATGCTCCTAAACTTCTCTACAGAATTCAGTACCATGGCCCTTTGTCTTTAGGTCCTTTCTCATATGTGAAAGTTCTCTCCCTCTTAGAGGAGCTGACTTCTTAGCCACTCTGCCCCTTTCTACTGATTCCTCTTCTACACCACTGTCCTCATCGCTCACTCTAAATCAAGGAGTGGAGGGCAGTGTATCAGAATCATATGGGGGCATTATTTTTCAAGTGAAACAAGTACTTTCTACCCCCATCTGAGAATCATCACCTATTTGAATCTGTTTATAACGGGAGTAAATCATATCCCATAAAAGTTGGGGGGTGAAAAAAACAAAAACAAGCTGAGAATCTCTGTACTAAACAGTTCCTCTTGATGATATTGTCACCTATATGCTGGTGATTTCAGAAGTAACATTTTAAGGGAATTCTCTGGCGGTTCAGTCACTAGGACTCAACACTTTCGCTATAGTGGCCCAGGTTCAATCCCTGGTTGGGGAACTAAGATCCTGCAAGCCATGCGGTGCCAAAAAAAAATTTGTAAGCCTCTGTTTTCAAATGACATATTAATTCAAACTCATTAAGTACAGCAGATCTATTACCTTTTTTTTTTCCTTTTCTTCCCTTCTTATTATCTACTCAGTGGATACTTCATACTCCCCATTCCCACCCCACATCCACAAATCTGTTTCCAGGTATTTTCTCTTCTTCCTCAGGAATACACCTTAGTCTGTCAATCATGTGCCATATTCCGTCTGGACCACGGTAGCCTCCTCACTTCTCCTTGCCAGCAGCCTCTCCGTACTCCAGATTCTTTGCCTTGTGATCCTGATTCCTACTGATTACAGCAGGAAATTCTAGAATGTGGCACTCAAAATACATGAGATGATTTTTTGATACCAAAAATTTGATTTTTTAGACCAGCTTTTTTATATTTATATATTTTAATAGGCTTAGAAAAGTAGAAATTATTAAGCTTACTTTTAAAGTAAGCTTTTGGTATAAAAATTGGACAATTTAAATAAAAATCTAACTGAGGGAGTATGCAGATATTTTTTAAAAGATAAAAATGGTACACTAGTCAATGAAGTTTGGGAAACCTGGTCCTACAAAATAGGTCTGAATTTCTTACCATGATATTGCAAATGTTATACATCATCTTCAGTCACTTCTTCTTCATACATTCCCTGCATTTTACTCAGATCTTTTGTGGATTAGCTTACCTAGTAACAAAACACCCCAAACTTAGTGGCTAAACACTTTATTTAGTTCCTAACTGTGCAACTCAGTTGGGTTATCCTGTCCAGGATGACAACAGATTTCCCTATGACTATGGGACTCTGTCCATAGTCAATGGTGGATCAGCTGGTAGCTAGGATGATCCAAGATGCTCTCACTCACAGGTCTAGGGGTTAGCTGACAATTAGCCAGAGCCTCTGCTCTCCTGCAGGTGGTTACTTATCTCCCAGCAGTATAGACTGGCCTCATTCACAATATGGTCTCAGGGTTCCAAGCACAGAAGCCCCATTGCCTTACAATAACCCAATACACATCAAAATGCAGAGTTTCCTACTAGGAAAGCAAATGACCTGGGATGGTGTAAACTCAAGCCTTTATAATTAACATCTGAGAAAAGTGGCCAGTGGAGGGTGGGGAGAGGTAAGAAGAAGAATAGTGTGGAAATAAAGGAAGGGGTAATCCAGGCCTGCGGCTAGTAATTACATAATTACATCAGTTTTTAGGGACCACATGAAGGAATAAAAGTTCCCAGAACATATAGTCATTACATCTGGTAATATAGGACTTAGGACTCTGTATATTTTGCTGGGCATCAATATGGAGTCAGCATTTACATATATACTTAGGCAAGACAACTGGGGAGAGAGTTAAGGAAGAATCAGTTCAGTTCAGTTCAGTTCAGTCACTCAGTCGTGTCCGACTCTTTGCAACCCCATGAATCGCATCATGCCAGGCCTCCCTGTCCATCACCAACTCCCGGAGTTCACTCAAACTCATGTGCATCGAGTCAGTGATGCCACCCAGCCATCTCATCCTCTGTCGTCCCCTTCTCCTCCTGCCTCCAATCCCTCCCAGCATCAGAGTCTTTTCCAATGAGTCAACTCCTCACATCAGGTGGCCAAAGTATTGGAGTTTCAGCCTCAGCATCAGTCCTTCCAATGAACACCCAGGACTGATCTCCTTTAGTATGGACTGGTTGGATCTCCTTGCAGTTCAAGGACTCTCAAGAGTGTTCTCCAACACCACAGTTCAAAAGCATCAATTCTTAAGTGCTCAGCTTTCTTTGGATGTCCAACTCTCACATCCATACATGACCACTAGAAAAACCATAGCCTTGATTAGACGGACCTTTGTTGGCAAAGTAATATCTCTGCTTTTTAATATACTATCTAGGGTGGTCATAACTTTCCTTCCAAGGAGTAAGCATCTTTTAATTTCATGGCTGCAATCACCATCTCCAGTGACTTTGGAGCCCCCAAAAATAAAGTCTGACACAGTTTCCACTGTTTCCCCATCTATTTCCCATGAAGTGATAGGACCAGATGCCATGATCTTCGTTTTCTGAGTGTTGAGCTTTAAGCCAATTTTTTCACTCTCCTCTTTCACTTTTAGCAAGAGGCTTTTTAGTTCCTCTTCACTTTCTGCCATAAGGGTGGTGTCATCTGCATATCTGAGGTTATTGATATTTCTCCCGGCAATCTTGATTCCAGCTTGTGCTTCTTCCAGCCCAATGTTTCTCAAGATGTACTCAGCATATAAGCAAAATAAGCAGGGTGACAATATACAGCCTTGACGTACTCTTTTTCCTATTTGGAACCAGTCTGTTGTTCCATGTCCAGGTCTAACTGTTGCTTCCTGAGCTGCATATAGGTTTCTCAAGAGGCAGGTCAGGTAGTCTGGTATTCCCATCTCTTTAAGAATTTTCCACAGTTTATTGTGATTCACACAGTCCAAGGCTTTGGCATAGTCAATAAAGCAGAAATAGATGTTTTTCTGGAACTCTCTTGCTTTTTCCATGATCTAAAAGATGTTGGCAATTTGATCTCTGGTTCCTCTGCCTTTCCTAAAACCAGCTTGAACATCTGGAAGTTCACAGTTCATGTATTGCTGAAGACTGGCTTGGAGAATTTTGAGCATTACTTTACTAGCGTTTGAGATGAGTGCAATTGTGCAGTAATTTGAGCATTCTTTGGCATTGCCTTTCTTTGGGATTGGAATGAAAACTGACCTTTTCCAGTCCTGTGGCCATTGCTGAGTTTTCCAAATTTGCTGGCATATTGAGTGCAGCACTTTCACAGCATCATCTTTCAGGATTTGAAATAGCTCAACTGGAATTCCATCACCTCCACTAGCTTTGTTCGTAGTGATGCTTTCTAAGGCTCACTTGACTTCACATTTCGGGATGTCTGGCTCTAGGTGAGTGATCACACCATTGTGATTATCTGGGTTGTGAAACAGAGTTGTTTAAAATAATATTGTGCTAATAGTTTTAATTCCCTCATTTTTTTCCTTTGTGAGGGCTCCCATTTACAAACCACTGGGGCTTCTCTTGTGGCTCAGCTGGTAAAGAATTTGCCTGTAATGTGGGAGACCTGGGTTCAATCCCTGGGTTGGGAAGATCCCCTGGAGAAGAGAAAGGCTACCCGCTTCAGTATTCTGGCCTGGAGAATTCCATGGACATGGGGTCGCAGAGTCAGACACGACTGAGCCACTTTCACTTTTACTTTTTTCCTTTTACATTTATTAAGGACATTCTGGTTGCTGGGAGTAGGGAGAGGTAGATTAGGAGAATCCTGGGGATTGGGAAGTTCACAGTGAAACTGGGGTGAAAGATAGCAGGAGGATGTTGGGGAAAGGGTGGTTGTGGTAAACAAGGTTTTTTTTCCGGCCTACTTAAGGAAAAAGGGAAAGTGAAAGTCCCTCAGTTGTGTCCGACTCTTTGTAACCCCATGGACTACAAAGTCCATGCGTATAGCCCTTCTATAAGAGTGGGTAGCCCTTCTCCAGGAGATCTTCCCAACCCAGGGATCAAGGCCAGGTCTCCCGCATTGCAAGCAGATTCTTTACCAGCTGAGCCACCAGGGAAGCCTAAGAGTGGGCAGCCTATCCCTTCTCCAACAGATCTTACTGACCCGTGAATCGAACTGGGGTCTCCGGCATTGCAGGTGGATTCTTCACCAACTGAGCTGTCAGGGAAGCCCACTTAAGGAAATAATGCTTAAGTGGAAAAAAAAAAAGCACATTTTAAATACAATTCTAAACTTCAAACTATATCACTTCAAAAGAAAATATGACCACTGAAATCAATATAAGGTGAATTTACACACACTGAAGTCCTGTTCCAAAGTTAAAGCCAAATTTAATACATTTTAATAGAATCTTGAAACTTCCAAAATCCAAATAGGAACTTGTCTCCTGTAAGAAGTCTCTACAGCTGTCCCTGCTGAGGCTGTTCTCACAATGCAATGGCAGCTCTGAAACACTTTGGCACTAAATGTGCACTAGATCAATCTACATTTGTTGATATTAAGCTCCATAAATGAATCCCCAACATCCTCCTGCTATCTTTCACTGCAGTTTCACTGTAAACTTCCCGATCCCCAGGATTCTCCTAATCTACCTCTCCCCACTCCCAGCACCCAGACTGTCCTCAATAAATGTTATGGCTGACAGGGAAATGTAGCTTTGAACATATATGCTCAAAGTAAAGTAACTTCTACTGGCAAAATTTTAGGTAAGCTCATCAAAGGCTGAACTCTTCTCTCATTCCTTCCCCTGTGAGGTGTGTGTGTGAGGCAGAGACAGAAAGAGAGAAAGATAGAGATCGGGTTATCTCTGGTGCTTGGTCTGCCTTAGGATACTCCAGTTCTTGGTCCACTGCACAACACCATGTCAGAACATTAATTACGGATATATTCGGTTATAGAGTTAGAAAAAGGAAGCAGATAATTGCCTAAATCCATATGTATATTAGCCATTTCCTTGCAAGGTCCAAATTCTACTACAGATATGTAGCAGGACAGCTTAGCATAATATGAATAGAAACAACATAATATATTGTTTTGTCTGCTGTTGTATTATAGTTGTGTACAGAAAAGGAGGTGTGATACATGATTGTCAGTAAGGACTCAGAAGGGCTTCCCTAGTGGCTCAGTGGTAAAGAATCTGCCTGCCAATACAGGTGATGCAGGATCAGGAAGATCCCCTGGAGAAGGAAACAGGAAACCACTCCAGTATTCTTACCTGGGAAATTCCATGGACAGCAGAGCTTGGTGGGCTACAGTCTATGTGGTAGCGATAAGAGTAGGACATGACTTAGCAACTAAAACAACAACCAACAAAAGGCCTCAGAAGCACAAGTTCCTTGCATTTTATTTCATCAGACTTCAATATCTGATAAAAGCAATAAGCACCAAATTATATTTGAATGCTGCTGCTGCTGCTGCTAAGTCACTTCAGTCGTGTCTGACCCTGTGCGACCCCATAGACGGCAGCCCACCAGTCTCCCCCATCCCTGGGATTCTCCAGGCAAGAACACTGGAGTGGGTTGCCATTTCCTTCTCCAGTGCATGAAAGTGAAAAGTGAAAGTGAAGTCGCCCAGTTGTGTCCGACTCTTAGCGACCTCATGGACTGCAGCCTACCAGGCTCCTCCCTCCATGGGATTTTCCAGGCAAGAGTACTGGAGTGGGTTGCCATTGCCTTCTCCGTATATTTGAATAAACCTTCCATAAATAATGTTTTCATGGCCATCATAAAGTCTAAAATGCAGATGCTAATAATTACAAGCCAAAGTAAAACCTCCATAGTTTTATAAAACTATACAATTAAAACTATTTTCACTTATACTGTGATTCTCATAGTCATAGAAACAGATATTGGTTAATATTTCCATTAAATTTGAACATTTTATGTTTAAATATAAATGTTTCAGCTAAAATTTTCCCACTTTCATATTTTAAAATCTGAATGTGTTCCACTGAGTTGAATACTTTATTTCCACATAACCAAGCAGACCTTTCCAAATGTTTGGATACCTACGAAAATAGCACAGAGAAATCAGAAAACTCTTGCGAGTGATTATAAAGGTACTGTATTTCTGATTACATAGGCACCTTAAAAGGGGTTCCCTCGTGGCTCAGTCGTTAAAGAATCTGTCTGAAATGCAGGAGAAAATGGGTTCAATCCCTGGGTCAGGAAGATCCCCTGGAGAGGGGAATGGCAACCCACTCTAGTATTTTTGCCTGGAAAATTCCATGGAAAGAGGAGCCTGGCAAGCTACAGTCCATGGGGTCGCAAAGAGCTGGACATGACTGAGCGACTAACACAACACACACACACACAGGCACCTTAAAACAGTGAGTTCTTTAAATCCTACACAGCCTTCAGAATGGGAGAAAATAATAGCAAATGAAGCAACTTACAAAGAATTAATCTCAAAAATATACAAGCAACTCCTGCAGCTCAATTCCAGAAAAATAAATGACCCAATCGAAAAATGGGCCAAAGAACTAAACAGACATTTCTCCAAAGAAGACATACAGATGGCTAACAAACACATGAAAAGATGCTCAACATCACTCATTATCGGAGAAATGCAAATCAAAACCATAATGAAGTACCATCTCACGCTGGTCAGAATGGCTGTGATCCAAAAGTCTACAAACAATAAATGCTGGAGAGGGTGTGAAGAGAAGGGAACCCTCTTACACTGTTGGTCGGAATGCAAACTAGTACAACCACTACAGAGTACAATGTGGAGATTCCTTAAAAAACTGGAAATAGAACTGCCATATGACCCAGCCATCCCACTGCTGGGCATACACACCGAGGAAACCAGAATTGAAAGAGACACGTGTACCCCAATGTTCATTGCAGCACTGTTTATAATAGCCAGGACATGGAAGCAACCTAGATGTCCATCTGCAGACAAATGGATAAGAAAGCTGTTTAATATATACACAATGGAATATTACTGAGCCATTAAAAAGAATACATTTGAATCAGTTCTAATGAGGTGGATGAAACTGGAGCCTATTATACAGAGTGAAGTAAGTCAGAAAGAAAAACACCAATACAGTATACTAACACATATATATGGAATTTAGAAAGACGGTAATGATGACCTTATATACGAGACAGCAAAAGAGACACAGATGTATAGAAAAGTCTTTTGGACTCTGTGGGAGAAGGTGAGGGTGGGATGATTTGAGACAATAGCATTGAAACATGTATATTATCATATGTGAAACAGATCACCAGTCCAGGTTCGATGCATGAGACAGGGTGCTCAGGGCTGGTGCACTGGGCTGACCCTGAGGGATGGGATGGGGAGGGAGGTGGGAGGGGGGTTCAGGATGTGGAGCACATGTACACCCATGGCTGATTCATGTGAATGTATGGCAAAAACCACTACAATATTGTAAAGTAATTAGCCTCCAATTAAAAATAAAAATAAAAAAATAAATCCTATACAGACAGTAAAATACAATCAGAATGCAAATTTAGGAACAAAACGGAATAATTTAGTAGCTTGTTACATGATCAGATATGATTGGTCTTCTCTGTGTCCAATTAAAAAAAATAAGAAAAAGATTGCCTTTGGTGGCTTTGGTCTAGGAGTGGATGGTGTGTTATGTCCATTAAATAGGAAGCCAAGATTACATGAACAAATAATTTCACAGCTCTGTGGAAGGACTGATGGTCTTTGCAAAGGCCTAGACTGGTTTCATCTTTCTTGAGATTTTATCACTGATTTGTTCTTAGTCGTGTGAAGGCATTAAGGCCAGCAGAGGTGACAAGTGTTTGATATACAGTAATTGAGCCACTTTTGTCAGACTGCATTTATTTTAAGCTATGCTCATACTTAGTACCCTTACATGTTTATGTTCCTGGGTTTTAGTTTTGTTCTTATTCCCAGTGAGGGGTTGAATATGTATGCCAATTGTAATAACACTCTCCTCAAAGCTCTACAAAAATAACACATACCTGTTTTGGTGCAAGGGATGCCTTTTCATTACATGAACGTAGAGCAAGCTCTTTAATATAAAAACTTACCCTTTGTTCATTACCCTACTTGCACAGTTTGTAACATATCCCTTACCTTTTAGCATATATTATCCACTTCAATTCAATCCATTCTTTACAATCTGCAGCAAGCCACAGAAGTTTCCTCTTAGTGAAAGGAAATTTGAAGGGAGGAGGAGCGTAGAAAAACACATTTAATTTATCCTATTGAAAAGGGACCATTCTAGATGATGTCTGAGCACTTCTGCATTTCCTTACACACTGCAAATCAGCTCAGATATCTTAATCAGTGGCTAGAAATGTATCCTTATCAGTAACATATTCATGAAAGATGGTATGTGTATGAGCTGCAAAATGTTTGGCAGAGACCCAGGAATAAAAAAGAAAGAAAGAATATGGTAAAGAGTTGATGGAATAGCTTTGTGTTTCAACTCTATTCATTCGGGGAATTTTCTATCATCTCTGTTTGTTCTGTATGGAAGGATAATAGACAAATCAGCAAAATGTCAGATTTCTATTACTTGATTTCATCTATATTTAGATGTATTTACTGTACAGTAATCTAGGATGGAAGCATATCTATATACAGTTGTGTATATACGAACATACATACGTTCTCATGGAGCTTTCTAAATCTTCCTATTTATAATAACATCATATAAAGTTTCTGTTTTGACAATCTAAGCACTCTTTAAATATTATCTCATAAAATCACGAGCAATTCCTGACAATTAATTTCTGCAGTCAATGGTCTACTCAAACTGGGCAACTCCCCTTGGAACTTAGAAGCCACAAGAGCAGACTGTGTGCATGAAAAAGCAAGACAATTCATTAGCCGATTCTGCAGCAACTCAAAGTGGCGGGGGATGTCAGCCCCTGCTCTGGTGCTTCAATACTAATGAGAATCATTGCATATTCATAACCTCAAATACAGTCAGCTTCTTGTAAAAACTTTTGTCACCCAGGCTTCATGGCAAGAGCAAAGCACTGCACAATCCGTGTCGTGGCACTTCCGCCAAGTGAGTGCAAGAGCAAGATTGATTGTTTTGCAACGCTGCCTGATGTGGAACTAAAAGATGCTGCCCCAAGGGTCCTAAAACTCTGCTTGGTTTGATTGCAAAGTCCTAAGTAATCAAAGAAACAAAAAGGAGGCAGTGGTGGTGAATGTGTTTGCCTATATATACATATACCCACATATATCACTATACATGAAAAATACGGAAAAGAATACTTTAAAGTTGGCTTATTGCGTGCTCAGAGTAATTATCTGTGAGGAATGTAACACCATCACATGAATTCTTACCATGTTGAAAGAAAAATGTTGTGCCCCAGTAAACTTGTTCTCAAGTTGCAAAAACAGCACAGCATAGCTTAATAGAAACAGACTTCTAAAACTGTCTGAAGTTTCCCGTCATTATCAATACCAAAGCTTAGAGAACTGAACCTGTCAGCTCCACCAAATCTAGAGCTATCTGGAATCCAGCTCCTCAGGCGGCTTTTTATGTTGTTGTCACTGCCTCCCTTGCTTTATCATCATCATCATCATGATTAGTTTCCAGAAGTGAGCCGTTCAGTGTGCTTGCCAGGAAATCCTGAGGGCTTGGCACTACACCATTTGACCCCAAAATACCTGTCTGTTTGGGGTAGCTACCAGCATCCCCTGGAGTCAGAGAAAGGAAATGTATGTTTCAGCACCCACTTTGAAAAAGCCTTGAGCATTTTTCCACTCATAATGATGTCTTCAGCAGGAATGCCAGCACACTTCCACATTTTTCTGACAGGCATACAGTCTACAAACTACCCATAAAAATTAAATAAAACAGGACAGTGAAAGAAAAGTTTCTAAATTTGATCACATTTGAGTTGTTAAAAGTTATTTCCAGATGCAAAATGTATATAAATATCTGCATAGCTAAAGACAAATCAGGAATATTAGGAGGCTGGTGGGGGGTGGGGGGTAGATGATGAGGTGTTGTGGGGGAAGGGGCTCACCCAACTGTCTTATATCTTAGTCACAGACACACAAGCTTCAAAAATAGAAGGATTTGTGTTTATGATTGATTGAGGTAACTGATTATCCACAGATATTTTAAGTGTTGAGACATTAAATTGTCAGCTCTATCAGTTTGATTGCAGTAAAACATGAAAACATTGACTTTTGTCTAGTTAGAGAAATTTATTTTTCCCAGAATGACAATTCTTTAAGTAGAAGCCAGGCAGCTTGCCAGCTTCCCGTGTCATACCCTGAAGTTTGCAAATGCAACCCATATTTTCGAGTGTTTTTCAAGGTTCAATGAATGGTGCAGAGGTCTTTTGCAAATAGTCTGATAATAAACAGATTCCTGCAGTACTCTTCCTTCTTTAAACCTGAGAAAAGTATTTACTCATTTAGAAGGAAGAAAGAAAATTGTAGCTTTGTACTCGTGGAAGATGTGTCACATGCTCTTCAGTTAAAGTATCTCTCAAAAAGAATATAACCCTCTTTGGACCACCATACTGTGAACAAGCATGATTAATATGTTTTATAAGTCTGAAATAAAATGCTCATCATAACTGTCAGTAAGCTGTCAGCTTTCAAAAGTCTTTGTTCCCAGAATGAGGCATTTGTCTGATCCTCTTTAAGAAAACATATTCCAACCTAAAAGGAAGATGTTAAATCAAGTAAATTCTACTAAAATCGATTACTGTTAAAACAGCCTGATATTCTAGATCCTTGTGTGTACTATACACGTCCATACTGTTTTACAAAATAAAAACACCACATCTTATTTGCTATTATTGCTTGTTAGAACACCTGTGCTTTTCACTGGGTAGAACTGTAGTCCCAGTGTTTAAAACCTAGTCCATTATAATAACAAAAATGTCAGATGTTTTATATATAGTCAAGCTTTTAAATAAAATCTGTGACTGGGAAATCACTTAAATGATGATTAAAATGAAAACACCAATCAGAAGACATGTAGTCATTAATACCACAGAAACACCATATTTATATTCTTTAAGCATTTATCATGATCATTAAAACACAAGATGTTCTAGAGACCAGCAAACCACTGAGCCCTCCATGTTTGAGTTCTACAGATAGCAGCAGATAATATCTGGAGAAAAAGGTTCCCTGAACAGCCAAGCAAAGGTCCACCAACTAGGACATCTTCCCAACTCCTTTAGCCAATCATCTTGTGCCCCGGAGTGCTGCATTTGGTTGCTTTTATCATATCTTAGAGGGTAACACCTATTATAAGTGGTCATTAAATTACCCATTCTCCTACTCCTTTATTCCAACCACCACTATACTGTATTGTATAGAACCATTGCACTGGTGGTTCTATGGCAAAGCTTCATAAAGCACCCCGTCTATACGCTGTCAACAGCCACAGGTCCTTTTGTTAACATGCTTTCCTCTTTGGGTTAGTTCTATTTATTTTAATATCATGCCCATAAAGATTAAAAATGCAGATCATTTTCCATTTAACATCCCTTTTTAAGTTTGTATTTTCCGAAAATCTAAGAAAAATTCATTTTTATACCAATTGTCAAGGCTATGGTTTTTCCAGTGGTCATGTATGGATGCGAGAGTTGGACTGTGAAGAAAGCTGAGTGCCGAAGAATTGATGCTTTTGAACTGTGGTGTTGGAGAAGACTCTTGAGAGTCCCCTGGACTGCAAGGAGATCCAACCAAGCCATTCTAAAGGAGATCAGCCCTGGTGTTCTTTGGAAGGAATGATGCTAAAGCTGAAACTCCAGTACTTTGGCCACCTCATGCGAAGAGTTGACTCACTGGAAAAGACTCTGATGCTGGGAGGGATTGGGGGCAGGAGGAGAAGGGGACGACAGAGGATGAGATGGCTGGATGGCATCACTGACTCGATGGACGTGAGTTTGAGTGAACTCTGGGAGATGGTGATGGACAGGGAGGCCTGGCGTGCTGCGATTCATGCGGTTGCAAAGAGTCAGACACGACTGAGCGACTGAACTGAACTGAACTGAATACCAATTGTGCTTCCCTTGTGACTCAGCTGGTAAAGAGTTCACCCACAATGCAGGAGACCTGGGTTCAATCCCTGGGTTGGGAAAATCCCCTGGAAAAGGGAAAGGCTACCCACTCCAGTATTCTGGCCTGGAGAATTCCATGGACTGTATAGTCCATGGGGTCGCAAAGAGTCAGACACGACTGAGCAACTTTCACTTCACATATCACCTTTATCCATAAGGAGCCATTTTTCATTTTATTATTTTCCAAATCGCCAAGAAACCACAGGTTATGTATATATAAGCATCAGTATATTGTAAGCATTACTGCTCTTCTTCACTTTGATGTATGCATAATTTGAGGGGTTTCCCTGATAGCTCAGTTGGTAAAAATCTGCCTGCAATGCAGGAGACCTCGGTCCAACTCTCAGGTCAGGAAGATCTGCTAGAGAAGGGACAGGCTACCCACTCCAGCATTCTTGAGCTTCCCTTGTGGCTCAGCTGGTAAATAATCTACCTGCAATGCAGGAGACCTGGGTTGATCCCTGGATTGGGAAGATCCCCTGGAGAAGGGAACAGCTACAACTTTTAACAAAGTTTATTTTCGTTCTTTCTTTGTCTGCTTTCTATGCCAAAACTACCCCCTGGTAGTTTCAATATATTGTGGCAGGTCTAAAAACAATGTTCTTTCGTATCTTATACACTAATTTTCTGTCTTTTGCCATTCCTCATCTCTTATAAGGTTTTAGTATTTAGCTCACAAATAGGTGAAAAGTAGATAAGTTATTTTGTTCTCCTTTGTTGGTTTTCTTTTTCCATTAAGAAAACTAGAATTCCCTTGCAGCCAAACTAAAGTGATTCATTTGCTGCTCGCATCTTAAAACAATTCCATAATTTCAGTGGCTTCACAATGTTTTCTAGACCTTCAAATTCTGTCCTCTCTAAAGTACTATCTACCATAGAGATTACGTTGTTAACTTTACAAGGAAATACCAAGCTCAGGTAGGGCTTTTCTCTGACATTATGGATATTGATTCCGAGGAGGACTAACTGGTACTAACTCGGTACCACAGCTAAAGTGGCCTCAGGTATGATACTTTTCACACTGCTCCTTTGATTGCTCTCATATCTATCCTGAATCTTTTTTTCATCATCTGTCCTCAGACTTACAAAGTTCACTTTAGTGATAGCAGCCACATTACCACAATCATAAACATAAACTAGAATTTACATGCTCTGAACCTCCCTAAACCTCATTTCAATTGTAAATTTAAACCTAAAAAAACCCTAAATTTTATTGTAGCCATCTTAAAAATCTTCTTCCTAACTACCTACAAGTAGTCTCTCCCTTGAACCCTTGGGCCAAATACAGACTTTGCTCTACTGCCTAACTTTTTTCCATATGCTCCTTTTTTAAAAAACTGTTCATCAATAATTACCAACAATCTCTGCAAATAACCTCTTGCTAGAGCTAGATATGGAGAAGGCAGTGGCACCCCACTCCAGTACTCTTGCCTGGAAAATCCCATGAATGGAGGAGCCTGGTAGGCTGCAGTCCATGGGGTCACTAAGAGTCGGACACAACTGAGCAACTTCACTTTCACTTTTCACTTTCATGCGTTGGAGAAGGAAACGGCAACCCACTCCAGTGTTCTTGCCTGGAGAATCCCAGGGACGGGGGAGCCTGGTGGACTGCTGTCTATGGGGTCGCACAGAATCGGACTTGACTGAAGTGACGTAGCAGCAGCAGCAGAGCTAGATAACTGAAAATATCAGTTATCCTCTTGCATATATAATATCATTATTATATGTAAAACTTTCCACTTTCTCTGTTTTCATAGCTGGAAGGAATCATCATTTTAAGAGCAGTGATTTTCAGATTGTATTCAGGGGTGCCTCAGACGTTCTTTTTAGAAGAAAATTAATGAAGGAGCAATATCATATAGAAGGTGTTCCAGAACTAATTCATCCAGAACACCATCACTTTTTGCTTACAACTTTTTTGAAATAATTTTAAATATACAGGAAAATTACAAGCACAGTACAAAGAACTATTGTATGTGCTTAACCCAGACTTTAACATTTTGCCACAACTGCTTTATCATTCTTTCCTACCCTTTCTCTCTTCTCTTCTCCTCTTCTTTCTCTTTTTACACAGTATACATCTTTTATTTTCTGAACTGTTTGAAAGTTACAAAACCTTGTTCCATTACCTCTAAATACTTCCAGGTAGATTTCCCAGGAACAAAGATATTCACTTATATTATTACAGTATGATAATCAAAATCAGGAAATTTAATACTGACACAATGCTGTTACCTAATCTATACAATTTACTTAAATTTTTTCAACTGCCTCCAAAATTCCTTTTACAGCAATGTTTTCTGGTCCAAAATCAGCCTTTCTTTGCCTTTTGTAATACTGACATTTATAAATAGTACAAACAATTTTCTTTGTAAAAGGAACCTTCAGTATGGGTTTGTCTAGTTTCTCATAATTAGATTTAGGTTATACATTTTTGGCAGAAACATTATATAAATGATATTGTGTTCTTTTCAGTGTATCACATCAGGAAACATATAATATGGTTCGTCCAGTTATTGGTGATACTGACTGTGCTTACTTACTTAAGTAGTTAAAGTAGTATCTACAAGGTTACTCCACTGTAAAATATGTTTTACTTAGTAATTAAAGAACAATTCATGGAAAGATATTTTTATAACTTTGTAAATATCTTAGCCCTCATCCATTTCTCACTCACTGGTTTTAGCATCCATGGATGACCCTTGCCTGGTGGTTAAAATGGTTGCAAAATGGTGATTTCCTAACACTATCATTCCTCCTACATTTATTTATATGGTATCCTATTCCCTGGAATGTGAAGTCAAGTGGGCCTTAGAAAGCATCACTACAAACAAAGCTAGTGGAGGTGATGGAATTCCAGTTGAGCTATTTCAAATCCTGAAAGATGATGCTGTGAAAGTGCGGCACTCAATATGCCAGCAAATTTGGAAAACTCAGCAGTGGCCACAGGACTGGAAAAGGTCAGTTTTCATTCCAATCCCAAAGAAAGGCAATGCCAAAGAATGCTCAAACTACCGCACAATTGCACTCATCTCACACGCTAGTAAAGTAATGCTTAAAATTCTCCAAGCCAGGCTTCAGCAATATGTGAACCGTGAACTTCCTGATGTTCAAGCTGGTTTTAGAAACGGAAGAGGAGCCAGAGATCAAATTGCCAACATCCGCTGGATCATAGAAAAAGCAAGAGAGTTCCAGAAAAACATCTATTTCTGCTTTATTGACTATGCCAAAGCCTTTGACTGTGTGGATCACAATAAACTGTGGAAAATTCTGAAAGAGATGGGAATACCAGACCACCTGATCTGCCTCTTGAGAAATTTGTATGCAGGTCAGGAAGCAACAGTTAGACCTGGACATGGAACAACAGACTGGTTCCAAATAGGAAAAGGAGTTCATCAAGGCTGTATATTGTCACCCTGCTTATTTAACTTATATGCAGAGTACATCATGAGAAATGCTGGACTGGAAGAAACACAAGCTGGAATCAAGATTGCCGGGAGAAATATCAATAACCTCAGATATGCAGATGACACCACCCTTATGGCAGAAAGTGAAGAGGAACTCAAAAGCCTCTTGATGAAAGTGAAAGTGGAGAGTGAAAAAGTTGGCTTAAGCCTCAACATTCAGAAAACGAAGATCATGGCATCCGGTCCCATCATTTCATGGGAAATAGATGGGGAAACAGTGGAAACAGTGTCAGACTTTATTTTTCTGGGCTCCAAAATCACTACAGATGGTGACTGCAGCCATGAAATTAAAAGACGCTTACTCCTTGGAAGGAAAGTTATGACCAACCTAGATAGCATGTTCAAAAGCAGAGACATTACTTTGCCAACAAAGGTTCATCTAGTCAAGGCTATGGTTTTTCCTGTGGTCATGTATGGATGTGAGTTGGACTGTGAAGAAGGCTGAGTGCCGAAGAATCGATGCTTTTGAAGTGTGGTGTTGGAGAAGACTCTTGAGAGTCCCTTGGACTGCAAGGAGATCCAACCAGTCCATTCTGAAGATCAGCCCTGGGATTTCTTTGGAAGGAATGATGCTGAAGCTGAAACTCCAGTACTTTGGCCACCTCATGTGAAGAGTTGACACATTGGAAAAGACTCTGATGCTGGGAGGGATTGGGAGCAAGAGGAGAACGGGATGACAGAGGATGAGATGGCTGGATGGCATCACGGACTCGATGGACGTGAGTCTGAGTGAACTCCGGGAGTTGGTGATGGACCGGGAGGCCTGGCGTGCTGCGATTCATGGGATCACAAAGAGTCGGACACGACTGAGCGACTGATCTGATCTGATCTGATCCCCTTATTTATTCACTTGTTTACTGTAAGTATGAACTCATGGATGTTTTCATTTAATAGATTAGCATTTATTAATCTCTTTGGGCTTCCCCCCTGGCTCAGCGGTAAAGAATCTGCCTGCAATGTGGGAGCTGCAGGAGATGAGGGTCCCATCCCTGGATCAGGAAGATCCCCCAGAGTAGGAAATGGCTACCCACTACAGTTTTCTTGCCTGGGAAATCCCATGGACAGAGAAGTCAGGCGGGCTACAGTCCATGGTGGCACAGAGTCGTATATGACTGAAGCAACTTAGCACACACTCAATCTCATTATTTTGAAGCTGAATTCTCTCAGATTTGGCCAGTGGGAGTCCCTCTGATCTGACTACTGAGGCCTTTTGACATGTCCCTATCCCTTTGTGAGCTTTAACATCACTTTTATTTTTATTTTGGGATTTGTTTCCAAACAATGCTTTTAAAAATTTGAAACCCATTTTTCTGCTATAATATTTTTTCCTCCAATTTTCCTTATTTCAAGTCAGGTTTGTATAAAAAGTATCTAGAATACAGAGAAGACAGAGAATAAATGATGGTAATCCTTTTGTTTCTGTGGCTGTACTGGCTACCACACCATCCCTCAACCTGCCAGGCATGCTCCTGCATTAAGGGCCTGGCATCCCTTGTGTCCTTGGCCTGGAAGCTTCCTCCCCAGGCAGCTCTGTAGCTGTTCCCACGTCTCCTTTAAGCCATAGCTCAAACATTCCTTTCTCGGGGAGGCCTCCATTGACCACTTTTATTACAGCAGAACAAATGTTCTCAAACTTTTTAAAACACCCTTTGAAAACTCTTGATGATAAACCCTTCATTCCCAAAGCTCCATTCCAAAGCAAGATATAAAATAACAATCGGTTTAACCCATCAATGGTTATGTCAGAAACATGATCTTAACCCTCACTGGTTTATTTTACCACAGTCAATTGACAAACTTTCCAAAGTGTTTACTGGTATATGCATAGTCCTTCTGGGTCATTGAAACAAAATAGATGCTACCCACTCTGCTTCTTCTGAGAGCAGAGCAGAAGATTCCTTATTGATCCACTTATTCAGTTCACTTCCTTATTATACACAGCATATCCACATCTATATCATTTTGCTATGAATCAGTCTAATTTTTAAAACTGTTTACTCCTAAATAAAAGTATCAATAAACTAGAATAATGTAGAACTATTTGCCGTACAAAACTGCTCTCTAAAAGAATATGTTTTAAACTATGTAACATTTAACATTTGATTATCCCAAGTAAGTCTTTAAAAAACAAGCAAAAAACCCTCAACAAAGAATCACAGATAATAATCACCATCAAAGAGATATCCAAGACTTTATAAGTCAGGTGCTTTCATTCACATTCAGCAGAGAAACTCACTTTTCCCTGAGTATGTTGTTTCAATATACAATTTAATGTGATTACATTTCACAGATCAGGGTTAAAAGTGTCCTTGCTAAAATATACAGCAAAGTCCATGACTTAACAGCACTTTTCCAAGGCAAACTTGGTAAGTCATTACTATGCATCATCAGTTTCTTAGAAGATCTTAAGTTTGTCAAGCTACTTACCTAGTCTTTTTCTAAAACTACTAACATACTTCAGACTTTCCAAAGTATATTATTTCTAGCTCCTATACTGAAGGCATATAGACGGCTTACCTTTCCCCTCAACATCTATTTTTCATTAAGTTTCATAATAGACATCTTTTAGGTTTCAAGATGCTTCTGTATAGAGGAATCAATACATTTTTCAACACAGCAAATAAGTAAATGCTTACAGGCCACAAAATGATGAGATGCCTCATTACATAATATAATAGGATAGAATAAATTCTCCTAACATGTAACTGATTTTTGAAGAGTAAGTCATGTACCCCAAACTATACTTTAAACCTCCTGGCTACCTAGTCCATCTAGTAAAATCCTTGAGTGATTTACCAATGATACATCTAAAGACCTAACTCACTTACAAAGATAACTATTTTAAGCACTGTAAGAACTGATTTTAAGTGAAACTCACGATCTCTAAAATATATACATATATATATATATATATATATATATATATATATAAATTCAGTGGCCATTTGCTTTTTCATTATAATGTTAGTTATCCTATAGTACTCAATTATCTAAGATAAAAGGCACAGCATAGTATTTAGTCTTCTAACATACAAAGAAGAACTATATTCATCACATATGATGAAATACAGCTTCTTGTTCTTGAGGGCTAGACCTGAGCTGTCCAATATGGTAGCCAGTAGCCACACATGTCTGTTGAGCACTCTGTAATATATCTAGTCCAAACTGAGACACACATCAGTGTAAGATACACATTAGATTTCAAAGACTTAGTATGAAAAAAATATAAAATATCTCACTAATAATTTTATGTTGTTTATATGTTGAAACAATATTTGACATATTGGGTTAAATAAAATATTAAATTCATCTGTTTCTTTTTACTTTTTTAATGTGGCTACTAAAAATTTTAAATTGCATACATGTCTCACATTTTATTTTATTTGAATTTTTGACTGTCCTGAGTCTTTGTTGCAGTGCGCAGGCTTTGCTGCCTAGCAGCATGTGGGATTTTAGCTCCCAAGCAGAAATTGAACCCATGTCCCCTGTACTGGAAGGCAGATTCTTAACCACAGGACCACCAGGGAAGTCTCGCTTATATTTTATTTTTATTGGAGAGGACTTGTTTAGACTAAAGTGGACAAAAGGCACAGTCAGAGGCCAGCTCCACAGTGTATCATAAATATCCTGCAACCATACTACTTTCTAAGGTTTTGAGGTTATTAGCAGATAATCAAATCCCACAAGCAACAGAAGACTAAGTCTATGTGAACTCAGTTTGTAATGAATACAATAATAAATTTACACATTTAATGATATCATAGTGTTTAATTAGGTAACTTGGTAACCACCTGCTGTAACTGTCTTTAAAATTACTATCAATAGTATTGTTTTGACATAGCTAAAGTTCATAGATTTTATTTTTTATTATCTCACTTCTATAAGTACTATACTGAATATTCTTATAAATAGTTAACTGTCTACTGAATACCTTGATTTAGATATAATGGGCATTTCAAATTCATTATGTCAAAACTGAAATCATTATCTTGCTGTTAGGAGTCTATTCTCTACGGTATTTCTGTGTGCCTCAGAGTAGGAATGGTCTATCCCTCCAGGTTAGAGGGCATACTGTTCCCTGACAAGGATAATAAAGATAATGTCATCCTCTGAGACAAGGTTGGCCAGTTTTGCTAGTAGGCTTTTACAAGCCTGGGAGGACACAGATCCACCTGCATCTGAGGGCATGGCATCACCCTGAGCCTCATTCTGTACTACAGGACTTGGGGAACCAATATGAACATGCAGATTATACTGACTACTTTGCTATGAGCAATAAACTGTCTAAATCTGACTGGGTTCATTGTTTCCTTCTTACAGGAATCTACAGAGTGTGGTGAGCCAGCCTAGCAGCTGCAGCTGCTTAAGAACTCCTTAATGCTCCTCCTTCCTTTGTGTCCTCAGTCTTCATACAAGCACCTCTGTCTACTCCACTGCCCAAGTCAGAAACCTGACCATCAGTCTTGACTCTTGCCCCTCATTCACCATATCCAGAGCATCACCATGTCTGAATTATTCTACCATCTAAATTTCGACTTCCCCTGCCTTCACCCTGGTTCGCATCATTACCCGCTCTCACCTACATGCCTAATTTGTGTCAGCGTCCCTAGCGTTCCCCTACTTCACCCATTCTTCACGTTGCTGCTGTAATGATCTGGTTATGTCATTTTATTGCCCTCAGGATAAAGCCCAAACTTGTCAAAGTTACAAAGTATTTTAAGGTCAGAATTTATGTCGAATGTTTCTTGGAATTCTATTTGTGATTATATTACTGGGAGGAGGGGGGAAGGAAAACAGAAAGAAAGATTAGCCCACTTCTAACATCAAAAACTGTGGAGCAAAATGTAAGTTGGGTGGGGTAGACCTTAGTTAATTCATCAAAACTTCTCTCTTCCTCATTCATGAGCATAGCTGAACTCTAAGACTTTCCTCTGTTAGAACTGGTAATGAAAAGGGGGTCCAACACAGTCAAGAAGGGCCATTTTTATTTTATTTTTTTGCCAGCCACATTTATTCTGATGAAGAGAATGCTCAGGTTATAAGCAAACATGCCCTTCCTGTTACTAGACTCAGAAGAGGTGATTGGTGTCAAATCTATCTTTTCTTTTGGTTCAGGGCATTCAAAAAACAGGCCTCTTTTCTTTTTTTTTTCCTTTTAAATGATATTTTAAGCATGCTTCATTCAGATATATCATGTTGACTGAACTGGGGAAAATTCAAATAAGATTATCCTGCTTCTCGTTTGGTCTAGCTCCTATTTTTCATGACTTAGCTCAAATTTTCTTTCAGGAAACCTTCTCTGACTCCCAAAGTACGGTTATATGTCTTTCCTATGTGCTTACTCATGTTTTAGCATTTAATTTCTTGTTGTTGCTATTTAGTCAATAAGTCATGTCTGACTCTTTGAGACCCCATGGACTGTAGCCTGCCAGGCTCCTCTGTCCATGAGATTTCCCAGGCAAGAATACTGGAGTGGGGTGCCATTTCTTTCTACAGGGGATCTTCCTGACCCAGGGATCAAACCCCACATCTGGTTGGCAGACAGAATCTTTAACACCAAGCCATAATACTGAGTATTAATCTCTGGTAATCTCCTTGAAGACAGTGTGTTTAACTCATTATCTATACCCTCTATGTTATACCATCATGCCTGACATATAGTGGATACCCAATAAATAATTATTTACTTTAAATATATAATCAGATCACACTTTCAAAAATCAGAAAGGGAATTGTAATCTTGAAGGGAAAGAAACCAAAGGAAAGGGATTTTAATTGTAGAGTTTTTCTTATCTTCTAACATATACTCAAACACACATACACACATACTGGTATGCCAAAACACTAAAGTTCTCCTAATTTCAGTACCCTTCCACTGTGAGGTTTGAAGTTACAGAGCCATTAGACGCTTTCATGAGAAAAAGAGAAAATGTATTTTTTTTCAAGGATTTATTCATGTAAGGCAGATTTTGATTTAATCTATATGTAACTCAAGTCTGCTTCCAGGCCAGGAGCACAAAGATGGTGAAGCTAAGATGACAGTTTAACTGGACACTTAACTTCATCTAACACTTTAGGATGAAAGATCCTCACATCTGCTTACTAGCCTTTTCAAGAGGTATTTTTGGCCCCTGGTTAGAATTTTGAGAAGAGAAATTTTAAATTCTGCTGAGCTTTCTTCCAAGACTTTACCCAGGGCAGCCAATGTAGCCCCTCAAAAAACAAAAAAGAGAGATCTTTAAGGCAATCGGTATAGCACAGTAGGTTTTAAGAATGTCTATGATCCCAGCAGTGTGAATAGCTTAGGGAGATACTGGTATCCTGGTAATCACTAGTTGGTTACCCTAATTTAAATTTTCAGAGTTTTCTTTGGCCAATAGCTGAATTATTGGTTATAAAATGATTTTCAGTAAGATCATTCTAGCACAACTTTATATTTTAGTGACCTGGTTCTTTTAGATTATTAAAAGCAAAGTTCTTAAACTCACAGAGCATTTTCCTTCATATAAAGAATAAGTATATCAAGCCCAGGTGCCACAACTACTGAGCCCACAGGCCACAGCTAGAGAGTCTGTCTGTGCACCACAATGAAAGAGCCCACATGCAGTAACCAAGACTCATGCAGCCAAATAAAGAAATATTTTTAGAAAGAAAAACAAAGACTATCACCACACTCACAGATAAATCTGGGTTCTAGTAATGACCCTGCAATTTGCTGTATGAACTTGGAGTAATAATTTTAAAACTTCTGAGCCTCAGCTTCCTTTTTGTGGTCAGGATTAATTAAATAACAATACAATGTATCCATAACGTTACCCACTACTCTGTTCATGCTCAATAAATGGCAGTCATAATTTTCACAAGATTCTTAATAGCATGAGTTAGCAGGCCAAACCTGTCCACCCCTGTTTTATAAATAAAGTTTTATTGGGCCACAATCACAATCATTAGTTTATGTTTTGTCTGACATGGAACAACAGACTGGTTCCAAATAGGAAAAGGAGTTCATCAAGGCTGTATATTGTCACCCTGCTTATTTAACTTATATGCAGAGTACATCATGAGAAATGCTGGACTGGAAGAAACACAAACTGGAATCAAGATTTCCGGGAGAAATATCAATAACCTCAGATATGCAGATGACACCACCCTTATGGCAGAAAGTGAAGAGGAACTAAAAAGCCTCTTGATGAAAGTGAAAGCGGAGAGTGAAAAAGTTGGCTTAAAGCTCAACATTCAGAAAACAAAGATCATGGCATCCGGTCCCATCACTTTATGGGAAATAGATGGGGAAACAGTGGAAACAGTGTCAGACTTTATTTTTTTTCTGGGCTCCAAAATCACTGCAGATGGTGACTGCAGCCATGAAATTAAAAGACGCTTCCTCCTTGGAGGGAAAGTTATGACCAACCTAGATAGCATGTTCAAAAGCAGAGACATTACTTTGCCAACAAAGGTTCGTCTAGTCAAGGCTATGGTTTTTCCAGTGGTCATGTATGGATGTGTGAGTTGGACTGTGAAGAAGGCTGAGCGCTGAAGAATTGATGCTTTTGAAGTGTGGTGTTGGAGAAGACTCTTGAGAGTCCCTTGGACTGCAAGGAGATCCAACCGGTCCATTCTGAAGGAGATCAGCCCTGGGATTTCTTTGGAAGGAATGATGCTAAAGCTGAAACTTCAGTACTTTGGCCACCTGATGCGAAGAGTTGACTCATTGGCAAAGACTCTGATGTTGGGAGGGATTGGGAGCAGGAGGAGAAGGGGACGACAGAGGATGAGATGGCTGGATGGCATCACTGACTTGATGGACGTGAATCTGAGTGAACTCCGGGAGTTGGTGATGGACAGGGAGGCCTGGCGTGCTGTGATTCATGGGGTTGCAAAGAGTCGGACACGACTGATCGACTGATCTGATCTGATCTGATCTGATGACTACATCTGAACTACAATGACAAAGTTGTGCAGAGTAACAACAAGATTTAAAACAGAGACTATATGGCCCACAAAACCCAAAATATTTACTATCTGGCCTTTTACAGAAACAGTCTGCTGACTCCTACTTACAATAAATTTCACTAAAACTTCTAAAATAATATTATCACCTTGTAGACTATTAATAAACCATTAATAAAGCTTTCCTGGCTTTAATATACTCAAAACTTTGTAATAAAGTGCAGTGCATTTAATCTCACAAAGATAATGGCTCATCTAATGGCTCTTTCATCTGTCCTCAATAGTGAATGGATGTGGCTGGGAAAAGTCTGACACGAATAGCTATACAAAATAATAAGCAAAATCTAACTCTTTGTAACAAACTGATAAGTTTAAGTGTATTACTTGCACTTCTATATTCTAGGCTTAATGAAAAAGATAGGAAGGCAGGATATTAGGTTCCCCGTTCAGCCTCCACTGACTTCATTTCCACTGGTCTCTAGAAGTACTAATTAATAAAATCTTTCTAGGAAAACAGTACCTTATAGCACTGTAACATTCTTCCAAAGGTAAAATAGAACTTGAGTAGTGTTATCCAGTGGAGGCTATCCCTGAACAACTACTTCCTATCCGAACCGAAGTGTTTATATTAATAAATGCAACTGGATAAGAATTCTCCTGCAACCTAGAATTCTCCTGATACCCTGCATCTCTACTTTCATTTGAAAAAAATACTCCTCAAGGGAAGTAAGTCCACATTGCTTCCCTGCTCTCGACCTGCTAAGAGTAATGACTTGCCATCACACTTAGAATAAAGTCCAAGGGCTTCACTGGGGTCCCGATTAGGCTGTACTGTGCCTCTGCCTAACTCTTAACCTCATTTCCTACCACTCTCCTCCTCTACCCACTGTGCTTCTTACTAACTCCTGAAGACATCAAACATAAGCCTCTGCATTTGAGTCATTCCACTTCCAGCTACACACTTCCGATATGTAGCTGGTCTGGGAAACTCAGCTACATTTCCGATATGGGAAACTCATATGGTTTGTTTCCTCACTTCAGATTTCTGCTCAAGTATCGCCTCCACAGAGAAAACTTCCTTGACTGCTTTTTCTAAAGTAGGATACTATGTTATTCTCTACCCATTTAATCTGCTTTTTTTTCCCTACAGCAAATCAAATACATATTTACTCATCTGTTGCAATATATATATGTGTGATGAGGACCAAGATTTCATCTCATTAACTATTTTATCCCCAGAGCTTAGAACAATGCCTGGCAACAGTGAATTATCACTGACAGGGAATCTACTGAATTAACTATGTGAAAGATTTGACTATTCAAGGAAAGCTTTCAGCAAATGCAACTGACGGTGGAATAAGAAGACCAGTAATAGTAATGGTGGCCATGTGAATCTAGAATACTCACAGATGGAAAGGTAGAAGGCTGAAGGAACTAGATTAGCATCGGAATTAGAGTAAGATTTTTAATAGCTAGAGGATAGTAGGCAGGATGGAAGGAAAAAGAATGAGACCAGGCCACAGATGGCAGAAGCCTGAGAAAAATGGAGAAAAATCTCTTTTTATAATCCCATTCACTCCCTGTCATTCTCCTTCCTCTCACGTTTCCTCTAGCAATATTGCATGCTAAGTCACTTCAGTGGTGTCCAACTCTTTGTGACCCCGTGGACTGTAGCCTGCCAGGCTCCTCTGTCCATGGGATTCTCCAGGCAAGAATACTGGAGTGGTTTGCCATGCCCTTCTCCAGGGGTCTCCCTGACCCAGGCACGGAAGCCATGTCTCTTATATCTCCTGCATTGGGAGGTGTGTTCTCTAC